>NW_025336284.1:3084310-3131712 GCF_004798865.1 Varanus komodoensis | reverse complement strand
TGTTGGTTATGACCTATAAAGCCCTCAACGGCTTGGGACCTGGGTATCTAAAGGAACGCTTGTGTCCATATATGCCCTCCCACCCCTTGAGATCAGCAACAGATGCCCTTCTCCGGGAACCCTCTGTGAATGATATTAGGAGGGTGAGTACCCGGAGGAGGGCTTTCTGTGTGGTGCACAGAAATTTCTATGGAATGCGCTCCCCAAAGAGGTCCGCCTGGTGCCGTCGTTATTTGTTTTTCGGCGCCAGGCTAAGACTTTTTTATTTAAAACTTATTTTAAGTGTTAATTTATTGGTATTTATAGGATTTTAAATCTTTTAAGCCGAGATGCACCAGGTTTTAATATTTTTGTTGTATAATTGTTATATTTGTATATTTTATTTTTGTTGTGAGCTGGCCCGAGGCTTTGTTGCGATGGGGGCAGCATAAAAATGTTTTAAATAAATACATAGTTCAAGAAAGGAAATCAATTATATTCTCTCTTCCACCCCATATTATATATACTTTAGGGTAATGTATTCTATTTCTTACCTAAGGGCTATCTCTAAGTTACTATGTTTTTCCTGCCTTCAGGATAATTATATATTTAGGTTTCTATGAAGTTGTACTAACTTGAAGCCTTCTGTGTCAATGTTTTGTGAAATCATAAATCTTACCTATGTCACTACTTGACCTTTCTAGAGAAAGGTCAGACATCTCCTGGAAGCTATTTCTAAAGGAAAAAAAAATCCAGGCCAAAGCTGCAAAGATTCCAAGAACAGCAGTTTCTGGTTTATGCATGTGTGCACTTTTGGTTCTTCCTATTTCTCCTTTCCTACCTATTATGAAAATTTTTTTTCCTGATGAAGATTCTAGCCAGCTTCATAATTAGAGCTCAAATAAAATAGGTGAAATTGATAACATAAAGAATTTCCTTCCACATTTCACAAATATGCCCATTTTTAATAGTGAAACTAGATAAAATTATTCTCTGAATTTGATGTGTGTAGCTTTATATTGCTTTGTGTATGACTCCAGTTGGGAAGAATGAAACCAACATTTCTCTTTTCCTTGCCATGACATTTTATGCCTCACAACTGTATCTGCATTCCTGGTCATTAGAATGTATATTGAGCCTGACCAAATCATCATTATCATCATCATCATCATCAATCAATCAATCAATCATCATCTGAGCATTTTAAAATTTTAAACCCAATCAAATCACGGAACTACAGGAATAAAATAGAGTTGGCTTCATTTGCCCTACTTGCCACTTTCTGGGTGTCATTTTGGCTGTGTGACACTGGATTTTGGACCCAAGGTCAAGTCCTCACTATGACACTGATCTTTGATCAGCAAGCAGTGCTGGCAATGGCTCCAATCCAGCAGAGGCCAGACTGAGTAGCTTTTGCTGCAAGTACATAGCTCTTTAAGAAAAGACTAGCATCCTAACTAGCGTTCAGCCAATTTCAATAAAACCAGCTCTTGCCTCCCAGCCTTGAGAAGCCAGTTTTGAGGATTTGTTTGAGTGGACTCTGTTTAAAGGATGACACCTTCATTTAGCACCAGGCTTCAGTATTCTATTTCCAGCATGTTTCAGAAAACCATGTGTGTGTAAAGAATAGAGAAATGAGGTCACATTTTTTGGATAAAAGAAGTTTAGTCATTATTAGGTTGGAGTGAGCTATTCAGGGATGTGGAGCGTGTGGTTAGAGTTTAACTCCCATTGTCCCTCACCAGCATGTTCAATAATTTGGGATGTTGGAAACTAGAGTCCAGCAGTATGTGTAGGAACACCCCTAGTGATTGCAATGTCAGAGAGCTGCTGACCTGCAGTGACAAATCTTTTTAAAGTGTTTGATGGGAAGGGTGGGGGGAAATAAACTCTCTTCTCTTGGTGTCACAATGGTAATATTCCCCCCCACAGTTATGAAAATTCAGTTCTACTTTGCAGACATGTTTCACCTACCCAAAGCTCCCCTTTGTGCATGCCATCTTCATCTAGTTAAGAATACAGAGTAAACATCAAAGTATATATCTCTGTACTCCTTCTGCACATTTGGAGAAAGCAAACACTGTACCCATCCATGTTTCTCAATTGATACTAAAATCAATGACCTTTAGAAAGTCATGGCAAACTCAAACTGAAATCAATGGCCCCTGAGTGCTTTTCTGTGCACTGAAGTATCATTGATTCCAGATGATTTAAGAACAGCTAATTTTAACAGCCAGCAGTGTGGTTGTTTGTTGATGAGTATATCCTGATGCAGGGCAATCAAGTAGGGAAAATACACTCTTACCTGAAAGTCCCAGATATAATACTTGCCTAGGCAATGATCCACCCAGCTACCAGTATTTGGAGTACCATTGTTGAGCTGAAAGTCAGTGAAAACTGCAACAAAGACCTAAAAGGAACTGATTTGAGCAACACCACATTTCAAAGAAGGTAAAAGTCAAAACAATCAGGATAGAATTATACCTTCCTGTCATGGCATGTCCTTTAGCTATTTATTTTTTTCCTGTCTGCCATTTCCCCTTATGGCAATCATTTCTGCAGCAAAATACAAAATCTAGCCATGTATCTGAGAGGTCTTTCTAATACTGTGTATATAGCTGGTTATAGATACATTGCCACATCTGATAGCTGGCTGTACTCTAGATAAAAAGAAACAGGACTACTTTATCAAGGGTGTCCTGATAGTAGTCACACACCAAAGATTGTGAAATTAATGGGAGGAGAACAAAAATGAAAGCTTCTATCTTTGAGATATGCCATACCAGAGGCCCTAGGGGGATAAATGGTAGCTTATCAGTGCAAAAAGAAAACAGTTCTGTTGCTTACTGAACAGCCAAAATACTCTCTAGGAAATGTGGAATGGCTATAAATTGTGATTGAGGAGACTTCTCTCTGCCTCTCATCTGTTGTTAAGAGGTATTTACCATCCTGGGTAAATGAGCTCATACCTGAGGTGGGGAATTAATAATGCATCCCTGAGCCATGCAGAGCTCACTCACCATATCACAGAATACTTTGAAAAATTATCAGGTAGACTCTGAGTTACTGACAGGGAAGTACTTTCCATTTTGAAAATCCTTAAGAAGCTTCAGGCAAAATCAGACTGATAAGGCTCAGCCTGAATCTACTGCCATGACTACAAGGAAAAGGAAGTGTAATCTGCATGTTAGTGTTTGATATGTCAGGGAAGAACAATTTTGCAGTATGACCACAGAAAGGATTCTGTTTTCACTGTTTGCCAAAGAAATTTTTTGGAATTGTTGAAAATATAAAAGTGAGGTAATGAAATCATCTTTGCTGGGTGATGGAATTACAAAGGAAATGTGGGTTGTTCGGAGTAAATCACATTAACTTGATAGAAACTTACTTTGGAGAATGATTAGTCTATAAAATTGTTTTATTATGCATAATAAATTTTGGATATGCAGCTGGACACCCTTCTGTCAGATCAAGTCTGATATGATACATTACAGCAACAGGCAAGCCTACTCATCCTATTTATATTCAGATGGAAGGGTGTCTTGGCTCCACGGAAAAGCATTCTGATTCAAGCAAAAAGGAAATACTTCCTGGGTTGCTATATCCACAAGGAGACAGCACATTCCCACGTGGAGGCCATTTTCAACCATGAGAGCAGAAGTGCTTTCAGGAGCTGAGGGGTATGCCCCAGGAGCTGTCAACCAGGTGATGAAGCATTCACCATGTCACCATGGGCAACCATACCAGCCTGCTTGCTGCCAACAGTGTGTCTAGGCAGGACTCTTTTTCTTCCCCAGCTACCTGATTACCCATAAGCCAAGTCAGTGGGCCCTAAAAAGAGAAATGAGCCAAGTCCTTTGACTAGAAGGTTAATTTAAGAGCAATGGCATCACTTTGTTTGGATAGTTAGATTAATGATTGCTAGTGCTCTTATGATCAGCTTTGAAGTGTGCATCATAATCAACGGTCCTACTTTCCCTATGCATTATACTTTGCTGCTCATAATCATATTCTGGTTATGTGCAAATTTGTGAGTCAAATGCATTCCTCCTGCCCCCTCAAGAGCATGCAGGAACACAAGGTGGTGTGCATGGAGGAGGGTCTGTCTGAATAATTTGGAGCATCCCAGTTAAAATGTAGGAAGTGTGAAGTTATGTCACAGGATCACAAGATCCTCTGCCATTATCCTTCCTTGACTGCTAATTCCATGGTTTCCAATGTAAAAACAAACCTGGGTGAATTTTTTTGTAAGCTCACTAATTTTGTGGTTGATGGCTAGATGGTGTGGGGTATTGCTCATAGCTGGATACAATTTCTTGTAACACTAACTGTAAAGTTGCTGATAGCTTTAGCACAAAATCTTTTCAATTAATTTTCAAGGCACTGGATTTTTACAGTGCACATGAATATTTATGAGTTTACCCTGTAACCTATTTTTATGTTCACTTCAGAGGGCTTTCACTATCTATCTAATTCTTAAAACATATAATAATATTAATAATCATCCTTAAGATAGAGGGCTTTACAGCATAAATAATTTTATAGTTCATGAGAAATGAATGTATGTAGATATTTCATATGCAAGAATTATAAAATCAATTTGGTTCAAGCACCATTAAAACTTGAGAATTTATAATTGAGAACATATGAGTAATCTAATATATTTTCCCAGTTTGCATGTCTGAAAGCCTAATTTGTTCCATAAATGTCAATCTGAAACAAAAGTAACAGTCTCTTCAGTTGTTTTATATGGTCAGTCTTTGCTGTCCATTTCATCCAGAACTAGGAAAATATCTATCAATGTGACAGATAGGGTTTGAGAAAGGAGTAGCATGCCATAAATTGCCCTGCTATACATATTCTCATGATCTGTCAATCCACTTATGTATGCTCTTTTACAAAAAGGGGGAAAAAAGAAATCTACCAGATAAAATCCTTAATTATCCCTTGGGAAAACACATAGTTCCCATGTCTCACCATAGCTCAACCAGTAAATATGCCTAAAACTTCCTGTTGAAACACCTGCATGTTGCCTCTCTGTTTTATGCTGCTGACAACTCCATCCCCTTCCTCTGTTGCTTGTCCTTGTTGAATTTTAGCTATTCAGTACTTTGGGACAGGAATCTGCCCTTTTGTAGTTGGTATAAAAAGACTGCAGCATGAGCAGTGATGTGCTGAATCATGATGCACAGAAGAATAACCACCACCTGCATTTCCTGGAGGTTCTGTTGTAGATAATAGTTCATGGAACCCCCAGACAGATTTATCCCAGACAAAGTCCATTCATTTTGCAGAAATTCATTGTTACCTCTTTTGCATATCCCTAGGAACCCTTCAGTAGCAGTAGGTAGACAGAAGGGGGGGGGGGGGCTGGTTCTCAGTAGTGTGGCATATTTTCCCATAAAATAATCAACACCCTTTATTTTGCATGACTGAGCTTCCTGGCACCATGTCCATTTATCCCTCAGAGTCAATGCTTGAAGTATAAGAACAGTCTTTCTATTAATGGCAAAAAGAACCAGAATATGTGACAATGAGACCCTTTGGGGGTTTTATTTCTTGTAATTTAAAGCTATACACCAGTGATCCTGGAGGTCCCAAAGGATCCCAGCAGCAGTTGCAGCAGAGTAGAGTGAGGACCCTTGTGAAGCAAAAGGGGACGGAGCTAGCCGCCAGTTGCCCACAAGACCTACTGTAGGCCCAGCACTGCCATTGGGAGTCCTTTTGGATTCCAGCAGCGGCAGTCAGACCAGAGCATAGCAGAGTGAGAAGGAGCTGAAGAAGCCAGGGGGAGTTCAGAAGAGCAGCAAGAACAGGAGACAGCCATGGCAGCAGCAAGCCAGGATACACTTGTGCTAAGTGCAAGGTGGTGTCCCTCATTGAGGAGAAGGAGAAGGGTCTAGATGGAGCCATCATTTCCCTGTGGGAGATAAGGGAAGGGGAGCAGTTCCTGGACATTGCCCAGGAGGTTCTCCAGGTCAACCAGGAGTAGCCCCCTTCTAGACAGCAAGAAGAGGAAGGGGCCACAAGGGAACCAGATGAGGAGACAAAGAGGAATGTCACATGCAGGAGGCAGAGACCAGCACTACTGACACCACCCTCTCCATCCCCTAGTACTGATCTGAGGCTGAGAAATCAATTTTCTCCACTTGAGCATGCTGAACCTAAGCGTTTCCTGGGGAACCCTGACCTGGGACATGTTCCCCTATTGCCACCAGGTGAAGAGGAAGCCAAGTTACCATTGTTGGGGACTGTGTTGCCAGAAAACAAGCAATTCTTCTGGATTTGAGAAGCAATGAACCCAATAGTGTAGCAAGAAAAAGGAATTTATTTAATGCAACAACAAAAAAATCCAGAATGTGCTACATTACCCTTCAGTATGTGCCCCTTCTGTTCCCAGGAAGGCCAACTGGTGGTGGGCAGACTCCCCCAACAATGGCATCTCCTCAACTTATGAATTCATGACACCAAGGTCACAGCTGGTGTCAATTGTGAGGCGACAGTGGAATGGATAATCAAGCTGGTACCTGTACAAGGTCAGAAGCCTGTACGAGGTCAGGTAGCAATATGAATATCAGACACTTGTCATCCTCCTCAATCTCTCATGTTCTGCTGCTGCCCAATACCAGTAACACTCCTGAACTGTTCATCTTACTGATGCTGGGCATGGGGTGGAGGAACTGTGACATACCACTATCTCCTAGCAATTACAATGGTCTTCCTCAAGTGTTCCACTACAGGGACTCCTTACTAAGGTGTACCAAGGCAGTGGTCTTCCTGCCAGATCATGAGGCAAGGGAAGACTGCTGTCACCCTGAGGGTCTGGGAGGCAACAAGAGGAAGCAACATCCTTGTCCTGGTCTTGACCAACAAGGATGATCTGGTAAATGATATGCAGACTAGGGGAGTGCTGGATGTGAGTGACCATGCTTCGAGATTAGGAGAACAGATATGAGTGGTAGGTCAAATACTAGGAGCTGGGATTTCTCAATGACCAAATTCAGTCAATTGAAGGTCAGACTGTGGAAAATCTCCAGGGAGAGGGTACTGGAAGGTGTGACCATGATTAAGCAGTCCTTGATTCAGTAAAGAGGAAACTATCAGGTTTCCAAGGAAAGCCCTTATCAAAGAGAGATTGAATGCCAGATCTGGTTTTAAACACTATGCATGCAACATTTCTTCTATGATATAAAGAATACAGAAGTATAAGAATATAAGTTCTGCAATCATCAGCAACAATATCATTCACACTCGCATTCATGCAACACTCATATTCACAGCCAATAGACCCTCTTGGTGATCCATTGGGACTGTGGGTGACCAGGTCAGTGCTGTTCTGGCACACACAGGAGCTGGAAAGCCCAGGCATTTTATACCTTAAAGCTGATACTAGCAGCTTAGTCCAACTGGATTGAACGGTGAACTCCTCTGAGCAGAGCTGATGCAGAATGTGCTGGTTTTCTTCACATTCCATTCTCTCTCTGGATGGTACAGGGTGGGCTTATCATATCTTGTTATTTTCCTTTCTCCAACCATTCCCGTCCTCTCCATTTTGCTGTGAAAAATACTCAGTCCTGGTCAGTGTCATAAAGCTTTTTGATTCTCCATTTTCTTCTGGATCTTTTAGCCTTCAGGAACCCATACACACTGTAACACCCCCCCTCTTGATATTGTAATTCTCTTACAATATCAAATATAATAATGAAATTGAGAAAGAAAAGGAAAAATCATGTAACATTAAGTGTCACATTTGTTCAATTATGCATTTCACTTGGTTTTAGTAATTTTGAAATCCCGTTGCACCTTCCTCATCTTTTTGATTAAACAAATCATCCATAATATTATAATGATCATTACAAACATGATCCATACAATAGGGGTAATGAGCAAGTGTAAAAAGGCAGAAGCTTTAGGTGAATACTCATAAAATATATCATACCAATGCTGTTCAGTTTATGAGCTATCCTCTGTAATTCCCCATTTTGATATTGGATCTTAACAAATTATTTAGCTGTATTTCATCTATGTTTCTGTAAGTGTTGTTTTACTTGCAGATTCTCTTTCAATAAAGCATTTAGTTTTGCAAAGTTTAACCCCAGGGAAAAATCTACCATTCTTCTCCGTTCTTATTAATGTGTTTACCATTTCCATAGCATAATGTATGTGTCCAGTTATCATGTTTTGCATATAAGTTGTATTACACTTACACTGTTGTCCTTTTTCCAAAATCGTTCAATCAGACCAGAATATTAATTAAACAATCGTTATGCATAAGCATCATATTCCCAGTATCTATAATACAAGTATCATTCCCTATTTTCTGTAGTCTACAAATACTATCCCTAACGTTAAAGCTACATGGTTCCCTTTGGGTCATAGTCTTAGGACAAACAAATCCTGTTTCCTACTTTTCACATAGAGACAAATCCACTGTGGTGTTGACAGATGTTCCGCCTTTGAGTACATAATACATGTTTGGACAAGAAGTAAGGCACCCAAAACACTCCATTGTTTTCGATTGGCATTGGTTGTATATCACATACTAATTCCTCTGTAGTGGTTTTTGTTTCATTGTACTCTAATGAATACATCTCTACATACCAGTATTCTTCTTCCATTCTATATTGTCCTATTTGATACCAATATTTAAAATCAGTGTTAATATATGTATTCCATCCTGCTATATTGGCAAGCATAGCCGCATGTTTTCCTATTAATGCCATTTCCATATGTTCTCTTACATGTATGAGTACATGTTGTAATGTAGTACAAAATAGAGCCATTCCCACTCTTGCATCTGTCTGCTCAAAAAAAATCCTTTATTGCAAAGAAGGTTTCTTTTAGTTGGTTGAAAGTTTCTTCATGTAGACCTGCAGACATTGCATGTAATTTATAACTGTTTTCAAAATCATCTCCCGTCATTTTCAGTATTTTCCAATGCAATCTTCCCAATGTTGATAATTTATTTGCAGTTTTCTCTATATCCCAAGAATTGGTGACCCAATGATATCAAGCATTACTACATTATGTCTCCTCTCGGACTGCTTTTCACAATTTCCTGCCTGTGTGTTAATGCCATGTGATGTTTACATGCCAATGGTGATTATCTATGGTAATCACCATTATGAACATGGTTTCCACAGAGTGTTCCTCCTCACAGAGCCAAGAGCACTGGAGAAATCTACAATGGATACAAACGAGTTTTTATTTTTAAAATATGGCTTACTTTTTTCCCAGTAGATCAGCTGTTTCCAAGTCACATAGATTCTGTCATCTTCAGACAAGATTTTTTTTTCTTTAATGCTATTCCCATTAGAACCAATGTGAATTAAATTAGTGCTCACTCACACTAATGAACCAGATTAGCACCGTAACACAAATGCACAATTGTACTTTCATTCATTAGTACAACCTGAATGTAATTCTGATAGAAAAATTGAATGAAGTATAGTTGTCAGTCTCTGAAACAGAGACAGAATAGACTCTTTCTGTCTCACATGCGCACACACTCACACACACAAAATTTTACTTGATTTTATATTTTGCTGTTCAATATTTCAGTATCTGCCAGGATATCAATCAATATACAGATACTGTGAATATATAAATTAATAAAATCTGTAGTTGCCTAAAGGAGTCAGAAGCAACTAAGACGACTCCTTCAAATGAATTTTGATGGATATAAGATTGGATGATGAAAATTTTTGAATCCATGAATTACATTACCATGCATGTTCCAAAGCAATGTATTCTGAATTTAATAACAAATGTGACCCTGTGATCTCCTCACACAGTCTTTGAGTTGGCTCCAAATTAAAGGAAGAAGTGTCATATTTCCATCTCTTCCCCTAAAGTGTCTATTCATAAATGGCATATGATTTTCCTCTTGCTTCTCTACAATGATGGCTACTAACAATGTGTGTCAGAGAGGAAGAAATCCCATCAGATTTTCTTAGTGCCCTCCCTCAACTGGGTTTTGTTTCCAATGCACTGGCATCAGTTCTCTGAGGTTCAAGTCAAGTCAGTTCACTAACCTCTACCTATAAGATAGACTGTGCTTTGCTTTTCTTTTTTCCCTTACTGTCCGTAGGACTTAAGCAAAACATCACCTGGATATGATTTAAATGCACAAAGTGCATTGAGTGAGTTGCACAAATCTCACCAAGTCACATTCTCAAAGATTGCATTGTGCAAATTCAATTGACAATATGGAAAAAAACACAGTTTGTGTTCTGTTTTAAAGACAGAAATCAAATAAAGAAATGAGTCCTTGACTCATCCTGCTTCTGATCATTGGCTTGGAAGCTAGCAGGAAATCTAGCAAGGTCAAAAGATACAGATTCTCTTTTTCAGTGGGAAAGAGCAAAGCATAACTGTGGAGGGATTAAGAGGAGCATAAAGGTTGCTGTTTTCATTGGTATTCTGTGAACAGCAATAGCGTTCAACATGAAAATGGCAAGAAAGACACTAGGCAATGTATGTTATACTAGGGAGTTGTCCTTGTTAACATAGAGGACAGAGGTTGTGATGGATTAGGTCAGGTCTTTCTCAAGAAACAGAGTTAAAATTGTATTCATCTATGGCATGGTAGAATAGTTGTATGCCCATATTCATAATTTTCTGATAGTTGTACAATGATGCTTGAAAACAGCACCATTCTTATTGGTCAACCTTTTTATTATTCATGAAATTAGCTTGTAACTTGCCATTATTGGTACAACATATGCATTTCTTCATTTCATTGTCAAAAACATTTTTAAAAAAGAATTTTTTTCTTATGAAAGGTTATTGAATTGCTAAACAAGCAAGTGTACAAAAGTTAAAATAAATTTTCCATTAGTGTGAAACTGAATACTGCAGCTCATCCAAAAGAAGCTTTTTTTAATGGGGTTATTTTTTTTCCTGCTAGCCTTATTATCTAGCTTCATTGTTTTGTTAAAAGCTGAAACTTATTTCTAACCACCTCCTCTCTCTCTCTCTCTCTCTTTCAGGAAATGTCATCACATTGCATCTAAATAACAGATCTGTTATTGCATGGTGGCTGAGTCTATGTATCTGTGTAAGCTAGAAGGGGAGATGTGGGAGAGGGAAAGCTAAAAAGAAGGGGAGAGGGAGAGGGAGGGAGAAGAAAAAATATTTTAGCCAGGAAATGAGTGATTTTGGCTCAACCTTGATCTTGAGGTGAAGGAAGTAGATCATCTACTTCCAAGGGCATGGAAACCATGTGCCATGACATGTCTCTTAGCTGAATGCACTGTAGCTGGCTTGGCTAAATTTGGAACCGAACTATATGCTTGTGATGATGGAGATTCCATATTTCCTGTAGTGAAGCATTTAGAATAGGAGTTAAAAAAAACCAGGGGGAAAATGCTATAAAATGATCACACACATACATACATGCAACTTTGTAATAGAGCTTACATCCTAGATATTAATTAAACATTATCATTCAGATGTCAGGCTTTATGTAGCCAGAGCAATATTTCCCAGGCATATGTAGTAGTTTTTACTGAGCATGGAAAATCCAGGGAGAGATGAACCTAATAAAGACTAAGCATATTTACTATCAGAAAGGAAAGATGGGAGATAGGAAACAAACATAAAAGTATAATAAATAAAAAACTGCAGCATTAACCTCACCATGCCAACAACTCTCTGAATGGGAGTGACATTTACAAATCAATAAGGCAAGCCTTCTCCTAAACAAAAGAATTCAAAGCCTGGGTTTTATGACCAAAAAAGAATGGTCCTACAAATTCATCATTTAGCTGATACAATAGAATAGAACAGAAAATAACAAGACAACATATTTTTGTTGTTGTTAGTTGCGAAGTCGCATCCAACCCATCATGACCTCATGGACAACATTCCTCCAGGCCTTCCTGTCCTCCACCATTCCCTGGGGTCCACTTAAGCTCACTTGCCACAATTTGTTGTGATCCACACAATCAAAGGCTTCAGCTTCAGTGACTCCATCTATCCACCTCATCCTCTGCTATCCCCTTCTTCTTTTGCCATCAATTGTTCCCAGCATTAGGCTCTTCTCCTGTGAGTCCTTCCTTCACATTAGTTGGCCAAAATATTTGAGTTTTATCTTCAGTATCTGGCCTCCTAAAGAGCAGTCAGGGTTGATCTCCTTGCAGTCCAAGGGACTTGCAGGAATCTTCTCCAGCACCACAATTCAAAGACCTCAATTCTTAATACAATTTATACTAGGTAGTTATTAAATGGTAGTTGTTACATAAACGTTTTGATGCTTGGAATGCTCCTGTTCAGGGTTTCAGCATTCAGACATACCCTTTTCCATCTTTCCCTCTCATTTTCCCATTCTGATAGTAAATTTGCTTAGTATTTATTAGGATGGGGTCCCCTGGGATTGAGTTCCCAAATGCAGATAAAACTACTACATATGCCTGGGTAATATTGCTTTGGCTACATAAACCCTGACACCTGAAGAATTAGTTTATTATTAATATATAAACTTTTTAGTTAACCATTGTGTAGTTTATAATTGAGAATTCATGTATCACATGGTCACTTTCCCCCAGAGTTCCTGTGGTTGCTATTTTGTCCACTAGGTCATCCCTCTCAGTATAAAATCAAGGGAAGCTGTTCCTCCTGTTCGTTCCTCTACATTCTGCTGGAGGAAGTTGTTGGCAACACATGTCAGGAATCTCTTTGACAATTTCATGCTTGGCAGAAATTGTCTCCCAGCATATATCAGGGAAACTGAAGTCCCTCATGATGACTACATCATTCTTGGAAATGCTAGCAAGTTGCTTTTAGAAGGTTGCATCCTTGTCCTCTTTTTGACTAGATGGTTAGTAACAGACACCAATAACTATGCTTTTCTTATTTTTTTCTCCCTTTAAAATAATCCAGATGCTATCAAAGGGGCTACTAAGTTCTCTTCTTGTATTTCTGTGCAGATATGTGTCCCTTACATATAGTGCAACTCCACTTCCCTTTTTGTCCTTTCCATTTTTCTTGAACAGGCTGTGTCCATCAGTTTTAGAATTCCAGTCATTCAAGTTTCAGCTATTCCTATAGGATCACAATTGCCCTTGTGTGCTACAAGCACAAGTTAATAATGTTCGTTTGCCATACTCTGGGTATTGGTGTAAGAGACATCTAAGTTCATTCTCATTGGGCTCTGGTTTTCTTCCTACATTTTTTGGGAGACTGGTGTTGGGTCTTGCTTGAAATTTTCTTCTCTGTTGAAATAAATAAGTCTTTGTCAGGTAACAGTATGTCATGCTACACATCTCCCTCTCCTATAGTTAGTTTAAAGCTCTCCTAATGAACCTTTTCACACAGTGACCAAATATCTGCTTTCCATTCTTTGTGAGGTACTGTCGTGCCTAACGACTCGGGGGAAGCGTTAGCATGCGAAAGACGGCCAGAAGTCCCCCAGCAAGGATCAGGCTTTAGAGCAGGGAGATTTATACTTGGTGCCCACGGCACAAACAGCCCCCCCCCCCCCCGATGCTCAAGTTTTTGAGAGAGTTCCCAGAAATCAGGAAGGGGAGTCGGTTGTCATGGAATGTGCCCAACTCAGCAGAGACTTTGACACTTAGACCAATTAGAACAGAGAAGGAGACAAAGAAGTTTGTCCAATCCCCATGGAGAGGGACATGTGAGGAGATTGAGATCCACATGACAAATCTCAGAGAGGTCAGAAAGGAGAGGACAACTGTGCTGCTTGGAGCTCTCTGTGGTAGCTCCTACACTATCTGTCGTAAATATAAATCTTGCAATCATTTGGAATAAAGGTCTTTAGTTTTTATTGCCTGCATCTGTGTAAGTAATTGGGGACGTGAGTTATGACCTCACGACAGGTACAGCCCATCATTTGCCAATAGTCCTTCTTCCAGGAAGCTTAGCTTGTGGTCCCAGAATCCAAATCTCTTTTTACACCACCACCATTGTAGTCAATCATTCACCTGAAGGATTTTCTTTCCTATCAGTTCCTTTTCCAGATACTAGTAGATTTGGAGAGATGATTATCTGGGCCCCAGTGTTTCTGATTTTTGTACCTGGAGTTTTGAAGTCTGATATTATTTCATCAAAGTTCCTCCTGGCAGTAATGTTGGTTCCCACATGCATGGGAAAAGAGGGGTTGTATGATCTTATTGGTGATATCATTGATCTTGGCTCCATTCTCTGGGTCATTACAACATATTTTTCCACCTTGTGCAAGAAGGATTCTCCACTAATATCACTCTTCTCTTTTTGTTGTTGGTATCTTTTTCTTTACCTGATGGGCTTTTTATATCTTTTTCAGAGTTACTCAGCATAATGAAGTTCTTTTCCAGTGAGTTTCTCACTCAATTCTTCCTCAAATAACTTAAAGCAGTTCAAGAGTTCTTCTGCTTCCACTGGCACAGAGAGTCTTCTTGTTTTTGTTTTTGTTTTGTTTTTTTGCATCTGTCATCCTGTTCCAGAGAGTTTCCTCAATTCCCTTCCCTCAGGGTTCTCTTCCTCTGCCTCAGCTTGTTGATGCATTTCTTGCTTCTGGACTACAGCTGTTAGCTGTTGTAGCTCCACCATTCTGTCTAAAAACTCTTCATCTCTTTTTAATTACCTTGAGGGTGGATACTTGCTGCTCCAGTGCTCTCACCTGTTCTTCTAACAGGGCCTAGACCAGATAGGGCACCTTGGTCTGCTCTGCTCAAGTCAGTAATAACAGGGGATCTAGACCATAGAAGCCCACCTATTCTGCACAATAGAATTCCAGTTTGGATTTGTGTATTTTCTTTTGTTTCAGAGTAAAAGTGTGTGGGGAGGGGTGACTCAGGAAACACCCCTTCAGTACTTAAAAAGGTGCAACTGATGGGCTGGGGGCAATTATAGTTTCTGCAAGTGATAAACAGGTGCAAATGAACTTAAGTGCCTCCTCTTTTGACAGCATCATGCATAGCCAGTCAGTTGTTTTGGATTTTATTATATTAAAGCTAAATAACTTGTGACCAAAGTTAATAAAATATTTCATGTCTTGTCTCATTATTTTTGGTCCAGTTACAACTTTAATTTTCAAGGAACTACAAACCATCTGATGTGTTTTCAAACATATACCTGATGTTTGCAAAGCTGTTAGGCATAACGAATGTCAGAAATATAAAAATTTTACTGAGAGCAAACTGTGTGTGTGTGTGAGTAATGAAAATGAAGAAATGAATGCATTTGAATTCCAGTTTTTATACTCCTGCACAAAAAATGCAAGCACACATATAAAATGTCCTTTTTATTGTGATTTTTCTTTTACTGGGGGTTGAACACAATCATGACTAGTTTACCTATAGATGTATCTTTACCTATGACAAATAAAAAATATAATATAATATAATGATATTTCTATTGCTTTCCACATCACACCTGATAGTGACAACTATTACCTTGCCTTCAGTTTTCCATACCAAAATCCCATCAACATTCTTTGCCTTGATGTCCAATTAGTAGTGACACTCTGTTGTCCAAAGTCACATGAAATTAGAGAAATTTAATTACTCAATGTTCCTGATCATGTTACTGCACCATAAAGCATTGACTTTTTAAAGGGTCAATTTATTTCCTGCCACCCAATACTTGCATAACTGAAGTACATGGTTGCGCTATTCACCAAAGTTAACCCACAGGTCAACCCTCTGATCTAAAATGCTCCTTTGTTGAAGTAAATTAAAAGCAATGATAGAAATCAATTTCTTCAATATCGGATACTATAAAAGAAGCCTTCTTGAGGCAAAATGAAAGCAAAAGTACAGATACAGATTTTATTTCATGCATTTTAAGATATGTAGGCATGTATATGATTTACATCAAGATGAAGTTTGTATTGGAAGAGGTTTTGCAATGGATGATACGGTAATGTATCATTGCTTTGCTAGTTCTCCCTTTTATTTGACCACTTTTCTTTAGAGTTACCTAAGAACCATAACTTGGTTTTCATTTTTTTAATTTTCTTAACATGTACAAATAGATAAAAGGAATATAAAACAGAACAACCTAAAATAAACAGAGCAAACTAAAATGAACAAAGTAAGCAGAGTTGTCAAGGAAATTTTAAACAATGCAACCTATACATCCAATCCCCCAAAACTATCTATCTTCCATTTTTCAACTCTCTGTGAGAGTTTGCCAGAAAAAAAAATCTATGCAACAACAAATCTTCCTATCACATCAAGCCTTCTACTGCTTTTCTTTTTCTTTTCGTACTCTCCTCAATTCCCATTAGTCATACTGAGCATAGTAGAATTTTCATTTATTGTTGAATTCTTCTAATGATCTTCTGTTTACATAATTAATTAACTTTGCTGTCATGACTTATTCTGCTAGTCTATTTTTCCATTCTTCAATTGCTGGGACCTCAGATGATTTCCATTTAGAAGCAATTGTGATTGTTGCTGCTGTTGTCATATACTTGAATAACTCTGACATAGTTTTGAAAGGATCTCTGGCACTATATTCAAAAGGACATTCTTGGGACTAATAGGAAACTTAGTCTTGAAATTTTTCTGCATTTTCTCATGTATCCATTTCCATTTTTTTCATTATTTCACATAGGATAGAAAATCCCATGTACCCTGCTACATTTCCAGCATTTTCCATTGTAATTCTTGTCTAGTTTTTCAATATCTTTTAAAGTAATGTACCACCAATAAAACATCTTGTACCAATTCTCTCTTAATGCTAGTAGTGAATTTAATATCTTTCCCACTGATCCGGTGATATTTCTTCTTCAAAGTTCTGTTTCCAAATTAAAATACATTTCTTAGCTTGACTGCTTTCAGTATCATAATGTAGTAACAGTTTGTAGAGTCTTCCCAGTAAGTGATCATTCTGTTCTGTAATCAGCTTTTCAAAATCTGTCAAATCTCTTAACATACCTTTTCCTAGTGTATTCTCCCCTTTCACTCTGGAAAACAATTGATGATAAACAAGCCACACTATGTTGCCAAGATTTGACTCATCCTGGTTGGGGACATTAAAAGGGAGACTGGAGGACTAATTTTTTTTCCTCATGGAATACTAAATTTTTATTATACTATCTCTTAACACATGGTTGTTGTTTGATATCAAGGTCTTCTTAACTGACTCCTTAACCAACAGGAGGTTATGTATTCCATCTTGAAGATCAGCTTTTTCCAACTTCACTTGCCTATCATTGACATAAATGTCACAAATCAGGTATCTGTACATTTAAGAACTGTGCATGAATATGTGTACTTTTGAAAAATGTACACAAATAAACTTTAAGCAATGGGAGAAGAAATGTATTGGAGTTATGTGCATAAGCAACATGAACATTTGGCAAATGTGATACTGTATTGAAGAACTTTAGGAACTTGAGTTTTACTGATTTCCACATCCTCAGTGCATGCCTAAATTACATGGAAATAGCCCAGTGCATACCTAGCAGCCAGAAGAGGAATAGAGGTTGTGGAACATCTTATAAGGCATTCCTTCACGGTTCCTTCAACTCATGCCTGAAATTGCTGATACTAACTTCTGTGCAAATGCACAGGGCAGGAAAATCCTCCCCTACAAGACACTGGAGAAATGACATTTTCCAGTGAACCCTCCACCAGGTATTGGTCTAGACCAGTGATGGAGAACCTTTTAGAGACTGAGTGCCCAAACTGCAACCCAAAATCCACTTACTTATCGCAAAGTGCCAACACTGCAACAAAACCTGGATACTGCAGTTTTAGTTTAGAAAAAACAACTCATACATAAGAAAACTCAAAGCTAAAATCTTGTAGTAATAAAAATGAATGTATTAAAACTCACAGCCAGTCCAAGCATGCATAGATGTGTGTGTGTGTGTGTGTGTGTGTGTGTGTGTGTGTGTATACACACACACAGAGAGAGAGAGAGAGAGAGAGAGAGAGAGAGAGAGAGAGAGAGAGAGAAGAAGGGGATGGCAGAGGATGAGGTGGCTAGATAGAGTCACTGAAGCAGTTGGTGTGAGCTTAAGTGGACTCCGCAGGATGGTGGAGGACAGGAAGGCCTGGAGGAATGTTGTCCTTGATGTCACAATGGGTCAGTCATAACTTTGTGACTAACAACAACAATCCTTGGCAGTGCACTGACCGGCCATGTGAAAGCTCAGACGAGTCATGGCTGAGTCGTGGCTCATGATGTCATCACCTTGCGCAGCTACTCCTTTCCGAGCATGCGCATGGCCCCTATGTGCACTGTCATCCGATGCTCGACTGCTGGGGTGATGCTGGGCCGACTTGGCTTGTGTGTCGACAGAGAAGGTTCTGCGAGCCCACTGTGGCACACGTGCCATAGGTTCACCACCACTGGTCCAGACCATTAGGAATAAGGATCAAAAATAGTACAAAAATACTCGAGAAATTCAGAGGAAATTCTGCAAAGTGACTTCCTTCTGTCTAGGGAGTGAAGTGGGCAGGATCTCTAGGCCAATATCTATAGACAATTACAGCCACAGAAGCAAATGCTTCTGGAAAAGGAATTGCTCTGCCTTGTATTGTGTGCTGCAGCTGTAAACTGTAAACTGCAGCACTGATAAGACTTTCTGTAACCAGTGGCTACAAACCTCAAGCACAGTTAAACATTCTGTAGAAGAAGGTGACTAATTTGTTTTCTGTTTCTTGTCTGTTTCAAATGTATGTCAGTGCTATAAAGAGTCCCATAGATGCCTGAAATGCATTGAGCCTGCTTTGATATAATATCTATAGCTTCTTGCCAACTATCAGTGTGGCAGCAACAAAGCAAGCAAATTTTGCATGCCAGTTGCAGGTAAAATTGGAATGAACAGAATGGACAGTATAGTTCTTGCCTCCCCTGATAATAATTCTGATAAATTGCTCCCTACCCAGGGAAAGTATACATTTCTGCAGCTACTTTTCATCTAATTTCTTTCATTTCTGCCAGAGTAATAAAGGCCATGAATACATGAGAATATAAACAAAGGCACTCCTAATTCCCAAACAAGTGCCTTCCAGGTGTTCCCTAAATGAATGTGTTCCAAATGTTCTGCACTATAAGTCCCATTGTTCATGGCTATTGGATATGCAGGGTAAAAATGATGGGAATTGCAGCCCAAAACTTTTGGAGGGCCATAAATTGGGAACGACTGCTCTAATTGCCAGCCTTCCTAAACATATTAATGCTAAAGGCTGTGCTACAGTGGAGCATTTAAAACTGCAAAAGGGCCATTTAAAGATGTAAGAGTGCCTATATTGTGTCCAGAGACCAGTGTAATATGTACACAGTACTTCAAAAGCCCTTACATGCATTTAGGCAAGAAATGATTAAAGTTTCATCCCAATATTAAGAATATTTACTTAGAAACAGGTCCCTATGATGTTAATGGGATTTGCACCTCAGCAAGTTTGCCTTAGATGATAGCCTTAAAGAAAGAACACACTGATACATATCTTGGCTGAAGGGATGTTATAAAAACCAAATAAAAGGAGCTAAATTACCCAGAGGCAAAAATTGTAATAGGTGCCCACCAGCCACTGTAATAAAAACAAGCACAGACAATTTGTTGTTTAATAATAGCTCAACCCTGAACCAAGGCACAAACCACTGACTGAAAATCTGAAAAGTATGGGAATAACTAGCTACTTCCAATAATGCACTGCAGTGCTCCTTCTGAGTTCATATCTCTTCAACCTGTGAAATAACACGCACACAAACACATACACACCAAAATGAAAATGAAAATGAAAGCCAAAGCCAAACAATAAAATAATACTATTGAAACTGTATCCCCACATTGAGAAATTAACTTCCTCGTTAAGTCAGGTTTGTTAGACCAGTATATTGTTACCCTCTCTGGATATGGCTGCCGAAAACCTCTAACAAAGTGTTCTGAACATCTTTTCTGTTAAGAAAGCAATTTGTCCTTTCATGTCACTCTTTCCTATCAATTCCTCCTAACAGGAATTAGTAGGAAAGTGGAAGTGGAAACAGAATTTCAATGGATGGAAGAAAAAAATCACTCCTCCCCATTGTCAGCAATGTCGGGGAGGGGAATATTTATGAGTAGATACATTCTTTTGTAGATCCTGTGCAAATCTTCTGAGCACAGATGTTGAGAGGTCTTAGGAATTCTTGCATTCTTAGGCCCACACTCCCTGTCCCTAACAGAGACAAAATTCATGGTTTCTGTCCTCAGAGTTTGAATCTCATTGAAGAAGCCATCATGGAAACTTGCAGGGGTCTAAACAATCCTATAGCCCCTGGAAAGCTGTCTAGGGACCATAGGACTGATCTTTAAAATACTTTAAAAGAAAAAAAGGAGTTTTATATGAAGTAAATTTGTGGCACTGTTGCTGTGCTTTTCTCTATTCCTGTAGAGTATGACCAGCCTGAATTATTCATCCCTGGTATATTTCCATTCAATGCCACTTTCACTCATAAGTCTATTCTGTCTCAATTCTACATTTTTTGTGTGTGATAATTTGCATTATAACGAAAAGCAAAACAAAAGTCAAGCATTCTGTTTTTGACAGTTTTTTTAAAATTAAATAATACATTCTGTTGTTTACTATGCACTTCTTAAGCTATTATCTCTCAGTATATGAGAGTGTTTATATGTGTTACAAGTGTTTTGTGATGAGAGCACTTGAAAAATCAGGGAACCAGTAAATAGGAAAGCTATCCTGACCCACATAGTACTCTGGTATGTGTGAACAGTTTAGTTTATAACAACATTTCAAAAAATGCAAATCCTTCAAGCAAAAAATGTAAAACCTTCAAGGTAATTGGAACATGTTACCTACAGAATGAATCCCAAGCAGAAACCCAAATACAGTGCTTAAGACACTGAACATAATTTTACTGAATTTATTAATCACCAGATTGATGTTTCTCATGCGTTATATACAATAATTTGCTTTAGTCTATATGTTATTAAGATATTAATCACATTTCCTCCTGTTCAGAGTTCGGCATTAATAAAGCAAATGCATGTATGTATGTATAAAATAGTGTTCTTGGTAGGAGAAATCAGAAGCCTGAGAAGGAAGGTTATTGTGAGTACACTCTAGAAGGAATCAGGTCAGCTCTTTTGACAGACCCCAAATTCAGCCCAAGCCCTGAATGCTCAGAAACGCTACTGGATTCTTTGTGTGAAGAATGCAAAGTATATCATTTTTTGAGCAAGAAACTCAAATTCAGTAATTCATTGTGCAAAGTGCACAAAACTGCAAGTAACGTGTGCAGAAGCAGAACTCTGCTTGAACTTGCTTCCTGCTGGATGCCCATTGAAGTGCTCCTTGTGAGGTGGACTTTGGCAAGAGAGAAAGTAGACAGATGTGCAGGGAGCTCAGCAGAGGAGATCCAAACAGATTCCTACCCCAACTGGGTTCCTCAGACATCCATACATTCAACTTTTATAATGAATACTGTGAAAGTCACAGAGGCTGGGGAGAAGTGGTGCTTTGACAGGGAAACTTTCATACCTTAAGTACCACTGGCTTCACCAGTTAGGACAAAAGATGCTGAGAGGAGCAGCATATTACCGTATTTTTCCATCAATAAGACACCCCCATGTATAGGACGCCCCCCCCACTTTTCTTACTGATCTCCGAGTGAGCAAGCTGCTGCCTTACTGAACACGCACACCTGCCACCTTGCTGTTTCCCCACACGCATGCCCACAATCATGTCAGTCCTGCCCTGAGCATGACCGCGATCACTGCCTTTCAACTGGCCCCCTGTTGAAAAAGTTTGAGGACCCCTGTGCTACACATTCTCTGCAGCATCAGCTGATTTCAGTTACATGATGGGAGGAAACCTGTTAGCTTGTCTCTGCGATCAGAGGTTTCGCTCATGAGGCTAGTTTGCAGAGATAAGGTATCGGCAGTTTTGCAACCGCGGTTCTCTTTTCGGCCCCCCATGTATAAGACGTCCCATTGTTAGGTAAATATTTTTAAGAAAAAGTATCATCTTATACATGGAAAAATATGGTACTTTTTCCCATTTTATTTCCTAGATAGGTGTTCTAATTTGCCTCTTTGATTGGCATTAACTACAGCAACTCCAAAGTTAATATCTGTTTGGCCTCCTTCAAACAATCCCTTTTCCTTTTCCATTCACTGCCACTATCAGGGCACGAGGGCAGGGAAGTAACAGTGGTGGAGGTTTCCACCATTTACAAGGTGGTTTACTTCCTCTGCCCATGGGTCTCCTTCTCTTACTATGGAGAGGGAGGTCTTCAATAACCTTTGAACCCTGAGATGCTCTCCCAGTGACTGTAGTATTGCAATCTTAAATAGCTATTTAATTACTCTCAAAGTTTGCAATGGACAATTGGAAGCAGCATCATTTGCTTGTATTTCATTCTAACTACATGGTAGGGCTGCCATTTTAAAAAGCAGCAAAGGGATTAAATTCTTCCAGGAAATAATAATACATGTAATATAAGGTTCATATTTGTCCTTCCTTCTAGTAATTCCTGAGTATGGAAACAGAGCAAGTCAGAAGGGACTCCTGGGCCATCTAGTCTGACCCCCGGCTCCAGCCAGTTCCTTTCATGATGTTACAGTGTGTATGGGTTCCTGAAGGCCTAAAGACCCAGAAGAAAATGTAGAATCAAAAAGCATGATGGGACTGACCAGACTGAGAAAACTGAGAGGAGAATGGAACATAACAGATAAGATAAGCCCACCTTGTACCATCCAGAAAGAGAAGGGAATATGACAAGGGTGTGTGTGTTCAACATAAAGATCAACATATTCTGTGTCAGCTCTGCTCAGAGGAGCTCACTGTTTGATCCAGTTGGACTAAGCTGATAGAGACAACTTTAAGGTATAAAATGTCTGGGTTTTCCCACTCCTGTGTGTGCCAGAAAAGCACGGCAACTGGTCACCCACAGTCCTGATGGATCACTGTATTTTGGCTGTGAGTATGAGTGTTGCATGAAGGCGAATGTGAATGAGGCCTCTTGATATTGATATTGTTGCTGATGATTGCTGAACTTATATTCTTCTACTTCTGTATTCTTTAGATCATAGAAGGAATGTTACATGCCCAGTGTTTAAAACCAGGTCTGGCGTTCAATCTCTTTGATAAAGGCTTTCCTTGGAAACCTGATAACCTCCTTTTTACTGACTCAAGGGCTGCTTAATTACCGTCACAATGACATGCCTACAATACAAGATAGGACACAGCCTATCCTTGAACACACTCACAGATGGGGCTTCAACCACCTCCCATGGAAGCCAGTTCCATACTGTAGGGGTCTTAACTGTCAGAAAGTATTTCCTGGCATACAAACTGAACCGTGGTTCCCTGAGCTTTGGTCCAGTGGAATGTGTCTTGCCCTCCTCTACAGAGGAAAACAAATCTGGGCCCACCTCTACGTGATACCTCCTCACATATCTATATGTTGCCAACAGATCTCCTTGGATGATCCTCTTTTCCAAGCTGAAAAGACCCAGTTCCCTCAGTCTTGCCCCATACTTGTGGCCCTTGTTGTTGTTGATTGTGAAGTCACGTCCGACCTATCGCAACCCCATGGACAACATTCCTCCAGGCCTTCCTGTCCTCTCCCATCCCCCAGAGTCCACTTAGGCTCACACCAACTGCTTCAGTGACTCATTCATTGGACACCTTCTGACCCGAGGGGCTCATCTTCCGACATCATATCTTTTTGCCTTTTGGTACTGTCCATGGGGTTTTCATGGCAAGGGTACCGGAGTGGGTTGCCATTTCCTTCTCCAGTGGATCACAATTTTTGTCAGAGTTCTCTGCTATGATCTGTCCATCTTGGGTACCCCTGCATGGCATAGCTCATAGTTTCATTGAGCTACACAAGCCCCTTCGCCATGGCGAGGCAGTGATCCATGAAGGGACTTGTGGCCCTATGCTGCACCAATTCCAACCTAGCTATAGCCTTCCTGTTATGTGAAGATATCCTTCCTGTAATGTGGAGGATTATGATATAATCTGTTTTAAAATGGGATTTCTCAGGTAATAAGTTCTGGTGGAAAGGGAAAAGCTTTGAAAACAAACAAGCATGACAATAGGTTTTAGAAACACCAAGCTACTATCAGAACACTGATCATATGGTGGTATGAGGTGGATAAATAGACTTTGGAAAAGATTTACAATTTGCTGTTATTCCTCAATTAAAAAAAACTTGAACATTGGTAATGATAGAAAGGTCTATCCTTTCTTATCTTGGCATAGCTTCTTTTCTGTTCTTCTAAGAGGCTTGCTTGCTTGCTTGCTTTGAAATGGAGAAAAGCCTTTAAATATATAACACTGTTCCTGTGACCTGAAGTAGAAGCATTGACGAAATTGTAGAGTTAAACCATACAGCTAAATTTCACATAATGAACAGTGATTTAAACTTCTGTTGCTCAAACAGCAGCTTTCTCTCCACAAGGCAGACTTCTAGACTTAGAATCATTTAAAAATAGATTGTGATATGATTTGAAATGTTTGCATCTTCTGTGGGAGGCATTGCTGTTCAGAGTCAAATATTCCATAAGGCATATGCAAGCCGATGAGCTCTTCTAAAGTAACCATTATATTCCACGAGGGACATCTGGTATTTGTCAGGCTAAATAGCTAATATATATACATACACAGAAACCAGCATTAATCCACACAATTCATTTAATCATCACTGTGAATCATTCTGTGATTTATAGAATGAATTCTAATAATGAAAATTACTTAGTCCAGATATACACCAGTAGTTCCAGTATAAGAAGAATCTGTGTGTGCCATAATTAGAGAATTATGGTCTTCCCAGAGCTATATCTTATGATGTACTAAGTAGTTCTTGTCTCAATATGTCTTGCTCCATTTCCTTTTAGAAATTGCTGATTTTATTGCACTATTGTATAACAAAACACATTGTTCTTTTATGATATATCTGTGGTGAATAATTTGGAGTCAAGATAATTTTTTTTCACTTTAGACAATCTACAAAAAGAAATAAACTCCTAAATAATTTTTGGGCTTTTACTGTCAATTCAATTAAAGAACAATTTCCTAGGACAAAATAACTGTGTAGAAGAAAATATAGATACAGGGTGTGCAGAATATAGTTTTAGTTCTATGATAGATATCAGGGTGATTTCCAGCAGTTTAGTAAGGATTTTCTATTTTAACTCTAGCAGCACCAAAATTACTATTGTCAGGAAACCTAGCAGAACGAGGAGAATGTACGCTAGGATCCACATGGAAGACACCACACTTCAGCAGTTTATTGGCAGAGCATCAATATTGACCTCTGACAAGACAAATACTACATTGCTGCAAGGCAGCCAGAAAACCAAACTGCCTACGAGCTTCCAAAGCATATGCAGAGCTTTGTATAAGTTGTGGGTTTCGTACAGAGTTTCAGGGCACTGATGAGATTCTGGATGGGTGAGAAGGTGAGGACAATGGGGAAATATATAGAAACATTGAGAAATCTTCATAGGCATCAGGAAAAACATCATGACCCATTGAAGGGTTGATGTGAGGGCACAGGCATAGATGCTAAATGACTATTTTGCCTCTGTGCTTGCCCCAGAGCAGGACGAGGGAGATCCGCATGGGACATTGGATGAGGCTGGGGACTTAGGGGCACAGATTAAAGTCACCCCCCCTAGAAGTTGAGGGGTTCCTCAGAGCACTGGACAGAGTAAGGGCCGGGCCCTGATGGGCTACACCCGAGAATACTTGGAAAGTTGGTGGGAGTTCTCTCACACTCCCTGTCCTCCATTTTTGAGGCCTTGTGGAGAACGGGTGAAGTTCCAGAGGACTGGAGGGTGGTGTCAGTGGTCCCAATTTTCAAAAAGGGTAATAGAGGGGACATGGGGAATTTCAGACCTGTTAGCCTTATGCCCATTGTAAGAAAAACAATGGAAAGGTTCATAATAGCAAGAGAACTAGCTGAACAAATCTGACTGTTTCTATATGTTGCACGTTCCATTAAAATCTCAATTTATTTCTTTCCTGAATATGAGTACATTTATGGATTTGGGTATTCTTACTAAAACCAAACAGAAGCAAAAAAAATTAATTTATCCTTAGAATGTGATCCCTAAGATGGGAGAGGGATAAGAACAAAATGTAACCCACAGATAACAAGCTAGTCTGACCTTGAATACAGTAATCAAAGAGACAGTGGAAACTGTTTATAGTCTCCATGAAAGTTGCAAATGTGCAGGGAGTAAGAACAGGGCCAGCCTGTGTGAATCTTGAGCAGGTAAGAAATAGACATGGGGAATGTCTGGTCCTTGACAGAAGAAAAGACTCTTTGAAACTAACAGCAGTAGGGGTATGGCTACATTGATGTATTGATGCATTAGAGGTGTATTAGGTGACCTAACTGCTTACCTAGGGTATAAAACGTATGTACTGGGGTGCAATTTTCGAGACACTGCTTTGGGCTGAATGTCCCCTTTTGTCTCCCTTTATTCTATAGTGCACTAGAATGGTTAGGCTTTAAGTCTTGTCTCAGGTTCCTTTTGACTTGGGGTCTGGGGTCCACCAGGGCTCACTTTGCCTGTTGACCAGCTGAGTTCTGTAACGATAGTCTTTGTATCAAGTGCCTTTCGAGAAACCTTTACAAACCATGATGCCATGCTGTCAGATATGGGATTCCTCTCACATAGGATATATTTATTTATCTTTAATTTATTTATTGTATTTCAGGCAGTACATGCTTTCTGGGAAGAATTTTCTGTCCTAGTATATAAGGCAAGGAAACTATCCAGGCTGAGAGCCATTTTGTACTTGGGTTTTGATATCTGATTACAAAATGCATCCATATTATTTAGTCCTCAAGCTTGTACACCAACCCTGTCTTTTTTCTTTAAAAAAACTGCATGTGAATGGATTTCAGATCATTGTTTGGTTCTATGTTTAGGTATATTTTTTCACCTTTCATTTACTGGAATGATGCCTATTTACTCAAGTCCTGAAAGTCAAACATGAACAATATCTAAAAGTACAGTGCTACTACCAGACTTGCTTTAAAAGAGCCATTGTAAAAGTTCTGCATACTCTCATCCTAAAAGCAGAGTGTTTCAAAGGGGAATAGAGGAGTAGAAATCAAAGTGGGGTCATGTCACATTCTCAGACTTGAAATGACGTTTTCCTAGCTCTGCTCAATCTGAAATTCATGTTTGTAAAATTTATATTCTCTGAATCATTGCCACTTATCCTCACTTTGTGTAAGTTGTTCGCCATTGTAAAAATTGCTTCTGTGATGGCAGAGAATAAAGGTTTTAAGTCTTTACATATTTATGCCGATCTATTCCAAGACCTATCAAGATCTTCTTCCCCAGATACTAGTCCCTTCTGGAATACACATCTCACAAAACTGAAACTGGTAATTAAAAAGTTATTCACTAGCAGCTATGACATAAAATAAGGTTAATTAGGCTCAAGGGAGACGTTCATCTGAAAATGTATATAGACAATACAACCATGAATAAAATAATTAAAGATATGCACCTTTACAGCTCAAGGAGTATGATGATTTATCAATTACTTATTCCTTCTATTTCTGCCCATAGTGTTTTGGGATTTAACATTTCTTTTTTGCTAGCTACCAATGAGAACCATGACAAATGATCGGGCATTTTTTTTCTTTCTGTTTTAATTAAAACTATGAATACTGATTACCATCTACTTACATGATATTTCTCTGAAAAGTATGATCTATTGAGCTTGATTTATTAAACAAATCAATTAATTCAATTCTTCAAAAATATTTTAAGGTGCAAAAAGAATATTAGAAATTCTGTATTGATAATACTCTCTTTATTACAATATGTATGTGTAAGTATAATCTTAGACTACTAAAACTTTGAACTCAAATATTTTATTTTCTCAGATGCTTCTGTTATTCATTCAGAAATTTTTTCATTTTGATTTCATTTCCAAAGTGCAAGTAATGCATTACAAATTTCCAGTTATTGCCCTTTCTATTTTGTACAAATCACATTGTTCCTGCAGTTTATTTACCTTCCTCTTGGATGCATGCTTGAATGTGGGAATGGGGCTTGAGGATGTTAAGAAACTGAGCATAATGCAGCAAGGTCAAACTCTCTCACTAGTTTGATCTCCTGTGGAACAGGATAAGTATGAATCAAAGCAAAATTGGAAACTAATGTAAATCAAGACAGGAGACAACCTGACTAGATATCTTAGTATGTAGGTTCTGGTTATTACCTAAACGGCTTGGGACCAAGATACCTAAAGGAACACCTTATTCCCTATATGCCCTCCTGCCCCCTAAGATCGGCCACAGAGGTTCTCCTCCAGGAACGCTCTTTGAAAGAGGTCAGGAGGAGAGCTTTCTCTGCGGTGGCGCCTCGACTAAGGAATGCACTTTCTAGAGAGGTCTGCCTGGTGCCGTCATTATATGCTTTTTGGTGCCAGGTCAAGACCTTTTTATTTGACCAATATTTTAACATTAAGTAATTTTAATTGTATTAGATTTATTTAATTTATTTTAAATAGGTTAGTTTTATGCTCAGTTGTGGAATAGTTATTTATTTTATTTAGGATTTGGAATAATGTTGTAAGCCGTGCAGAGACAACAGTGAGGGACAGCCTACAAATTTTCTAAATAAATAAATACCCATACTCTTAACTGATCAATGCACTGCAAATGAATTGGACACCAAGAATAATTTTAGTCAGTTTTAGAATGACTGAAGGATAAAATACATTATTTTTAAGAAAATAAATATTAGGAACATATAATATATACTCATGTTTACATTAAGATATAACTTACATAAACTATCATAACAACATTTATTGTCATACCAAGAAGCTGTGCTAAAGATCCTCATATTGGAAAAAAGGAATCCTATGGCTCATAGAGAACTTCCAAGGGATCGGGAGGATTTGTTACTTTGGATTCTCAGATGAAAGATCAAAGACAGAGGAATCCATATGTCAATTTTCCTCCATGCCTTGCATCTGGCACAGAAAGAGCCACTCAAGCTTCCTCTCTGTGGTTGGAAAATTCACCTCAGAAAGCATGTAAAGGGGACATTTTGGGAAACAGGAAGGAGAGGAGACTGGGGCTGGCAGGTACAATGCAACAGATACACTGTTGGCAGTGCATCCTCCTTCCCTCCCCTCTGAAGCAGTTGCATAGACAGACAAAAATAGCCATCTGGCTAAAATGCAGAGTAAGAAGTGAAGGTTAAGTGGTTGCTTACAAGCATCAAGGTCTGTACCCTCAAAAGCTTAAGCGTTTTTGTTGTTGGTCTTAGAGTTCTAGTCCTAATAGTGTAAAAGAAAAGATACTAAATATGAACTGTTTGATTCAATACTAGGTAGACTATTATGCACCCACATGTTAATGCATGTGCAAGTGTGCACACACTTTTATTAGAAATCATTCCACACCCAATGTTTTCTGCTCCTGCATACATTAGAATTCCCAGTATTATGACAATATACAACAAATTGTTTAAAAACAGAATCTCCAAAGAAAAGGGCTTATACATACACTTTCCAGGCTAGATAGAAACAATTCCAAATTATTCCTTTAATAAGATAACTCCTTATTCAAGGTTTGGCAATTAAAGCTAAGTCTATAATTCTTTCTAGACAATTGTATATCAAGCTTTTTGATGTGTTTATTTTGCACAACATTTTTGCTCTTTAATTGATAAGTGAATATGAAAATACATCATTGATCTGGAATAAAACAGTTCATCACTCAGCTTTTTTTTTTTTTTTTTTTTTTGCCCAAGTGCTACAGCTTTAACTCATGATTTTCTTTTTGGATATCTTCAATAAGACTGACCAATATTTTTCAAGACCATTAGCTAGAGGTTATTCTGAATTTGCTTCTATCTCTGTATTCCCTTAATACAATTCCTACATCTTAATTTATTAACTTTTATTGTTTTGCTATTTATCATTAATATTTGGTATTTGCATTTCATAATAAAACAAATTGTTTAAAGAGAGGCAGATTAGCATTAGCTCAATAGTCTGGACAACATTGTTCAATAAAGCAAAATCAGATGGTTCCTAAAATCCAGGACAGTAGACTCAAGTACAGATATTACATTTAAAAAAACTTCTTTAAATTGGGTATTGTATGGAATAGATGTGATACTTCCCTAGATGTGATAGTTAATGCACAGGGGAAATACCACCAGGATTACCACCTGAGGTATGGCATCAGCTTCCATGGGAAATGGTTGAGGCCTCATTGGTGAGGGTGTTCAAGGATAGGCTAGACATGCACATGGTGGGCATGTCGTGAGTGGAGCCGGCTGGAACCGGGGGTCAGACTAGATGGCCCGGGAGACCCCTTCTGACTCACTCTGTTTTTATGTTTCTGTTTGTATTATTAGCCTTCACCCCAAAGTGCGGAATCTCCTGTAAGCTGAATCTCATATTTATCATTGAAATTTGGAAGAAATGTAGTTCATTGGTAGAGTGCATGTTTTGCTTTTAGAAAGTCCCAAGTTCAACACTGAAAAATCTAGATGAGTAGGAAAAACTGGAACCTTGGAGATATGCTGCTGGTCAGTGTTGAAAAAATTCTGCTAGATGGTCAATTGCTTCTTAGGTTTCTATGAATAATGTGGAAGCACTGAAATCAAGCTCTCAGCCAGGATATGGTACTGAGTCTGCTGGTGTTGACACTTTGGTGGATTACCTATGCTAAGAATAAAAGGAACTATCAGACAACAGGAAGGGCTGCTGAAGTAATTGACAACAGCACCAACTGAACTGAATGAAATAAGTGGAGATGAATGGGAATTTCGCCTCTTTCCTTCTATCTGCCCCTCTTCCCCATACAGATCTTTATGCCACAAATGAAGGTGCCCAGCTACCACATCTCCCTACATGGAACACAATGAAAACAAGGCTGTATGTATTGTTTAATCAAGTTTAAGTTTAATCAACCTTTTCTGCACTGAGTATGGATAGCCTGCTGGAAATTTAGTGATGGTGAGGGAACTAGTCAATAATCAGAGAAGAGAAACCCCAGACTGGAGTTTCCACTTAGACCTAATCCAACCATCCCTGCTGCACATATGTGAATAGGTAGATAATGTGTGGATGGAATAATATTTATGGAGATCAATACTTAAAGAGTGATCTATGTAAGATCTTTCAAGACATTATTCAGGTGTTTAATTAAGTATCAAAACATTCAGTATCCTTCAAAGAGCTCTTCAAAGTTTGCTTATTTAAAATGCAGAAAGCCTGGATATTGAAAGAGGATTGGAGTCATTCATTTTAAATGCACTGCTGCAAAATACTAAGTAGCTAATGTCTCATTCATTTCATTTGCCATAAACCCCTATAAGGATGACTGATGTTACTGATCTCAAGATGTAATTTAAACAATGTCACTGTAGGGTGAATATGGTTTTCTGCTTCGATTTAATTATTAACTTCACAGTATTTTAATTTTCTATTGAATAGTCTCAGCAAATGTGGAGGCAAAATCTACATAACATACTCACTGAAGGGCAAAAGGTATTTTTGTAGTTAATTTTTCCAACCAAGTTATTCCTTGGTAACTCATACAGAAAGTACTCAGTTCTTCATTTTCCAACATAATGGTCAACTCTGGTTAACAGAGTTTTGCACACTCATTTCTGGCCATGGTAGTTTGCCAGGGAGACAAAAGAAAAACCTCTCAAAAAGTGCACAAAGATAGATGATGATAATTGGAATGTTGGTATCACTATTTTAAAATAATAAAAATAGTTTGGACTAATTTTACTCACTTCTTTCACTGGGAAGATTAACTTTCCTCATGCCTTTTAGAAACCTCAACCTTAACCACAGCAGCAGCAGCAGCAACAGCAGAGAAATTCTCTGTAGTGGTTTTCAAATTAAAGGGTCACTTCTTTCACTTAAGGCACTTCCATACACTTTGCAATAGATGACTTTGGGAGAAGGGCTTTTGCCTAAAACACTTAAGACAAAAGCTGGTATTACATTCTCCAGGATCTACCTTATGGGTGAGACCATACTGGCACCCAGCGCCAGCTCTGTCAATTATATGTTCATTGTCAGCATCAGGACCTGGCTGGTCCTGCAAATATCTGCAGAGTCAGGTGCTCCTCTGTGGGCAAACAGCCAGGAAGTGTCAGAAAATGTTGATTAGAAGAACAGGGGAATGTACACTCAAGATCCACAGGAAGATGCTCAGCAGTTTATTGGCAGAACCCCCAGGTACCCCTCTCTTACAGAGCAAAGCAACAACTCAATCAGGCAGACAACATACTGAACTGGATATGAGCTTCCAGAGCACAGACAGAGTTTTTTATAAGCTGTGAGTCACATGATGAGATTCTGAATGGGTGAGGACAATGGGGGAAAATACAGAAACATTTAGAAATCATTATAGGCATCAGGAAAAAGATCATGACCCATTGAAGGCTTGAGTAACATATAACAAATAAAGCAATGAGGAGTTACAGAAATCTAACAGGTTTAAAATGTGGTTTTTGCAATCAGAGATACAAAATTCTTTAAGACAAAGCATGAGCTGCCTTTAGCAAAGCAAGAGCTGGCTAGGTACTTTTACATTGCAAAGAGCGTGCAGTTGCCCTGATCTTGCAACAGATCCTTTGCATCCTCCTTTTTTCCTTTTCTTTTCCTGAGGAAGGAACTAGAAAGGCAAAAGCCTACAGACAGAGAGTGGGAGTAAGGGCACTGATGCCAGATTTTTTATTAAAGGACATGTAAAAGCATATCTTTGTATTAGAAGATTTATTTGGACTTATCCAACAGTTCCAAAGGTGGGTTTTAGGAGAAGGAGAAAATAATTCAACTCAGAGTGATTTTGAGGCCACATGTTTTGATTTGGGTTTGAATATGGATTTCAGGAAATCTGAAGCTTGGTACCTCCTGTTAATCAAGAAATGACTGCAATAGTGTGAATACTGGTCAGAATAAAATAAAACTCACAGGAATAGTAGCCTCTTGTGAGCGGAGGAAAATTGACAAACTCAGATAAATGTGGGCAGACAGCCTATATACTTTGATTATTTTATTTTGTTAAAGAACTGCTACTAATCTCATTATTTCCAGTCAAAACTGGATGGATATTATAGGCATTGTTGCTTTTTCTGGGAAGGATCAGGCTTGCTTTATTTTATATGGATAAGTATGTTGCAGGAGCTGATGATTAGTTTCTTGTTTTCTCCTCAATCTTTTTTCTTTTATGGCAGTTGGTACAGAAATAACATATTGCCATATACCATACAGGTGTTCCTAAAAAGAAAACCTGAAAAAAGTCAGAAAAGTAAATGCAAGGGCTAGAAACTTATGATGAATGAAAGCACTTTAAGCGTTATTTTTGTTCGTTTTCTGATCTCTTAACACCAAAGAAAACACAATAGTAATAGATGAGGAAGATACAATGCCAGAGGCAGAAGGACTTGAAGATCCAGCATTTTTCAAGCAATATTTCATCCTCACATGTCCTATACGTAGACTTAAAAAGAAAAACCCACCCACACCTTTCTTATATTCTTGCTCCTGGGTAGGAGAACTAGAAAAGAACACTGAACAATGAAACCATCCTTCAAAATATTACATCAACATTACTTCCCTCAAAAGCACTGATAAAACCATGTGCTATTAGTAGACTCTAGAACTTTCAGTCACAAAAATGCACCCTATCTTTTATGTCCCATCCCCAGTGTTTTGTTAATGTGGAAAGTTTGAGGATAAATATAATAATTAGGGAGGATGCATTTTCTATATTTCAATATCCCTCCAAATTCAAATTATCAGTGAAGATTGGGGGCCGGGGGACAGATTCTGCCTGCTTTGGAAGTACCCTAGTTCTGTTTGGTCATTTCCTGAATCTTTCTGCATCATCAGACCATTTGGTTCAAGATTTGGGAAGGGTCTGAATCTGAAACATACCAGTGATATTAATTTGATGCATAAATAATATTACTATTTCAAGAAGAATTATGCAATGCAATTTGGTTTTATTTCACAAACCTTTAGAATTATATTGAACACATCTGCATATTTGACACTTTGGGGTTCACAGGATCTGCAAAGTGGAGACAAGTTCTGATTATTCTGCATGTTAAGTCCAGGAATGGCATTTCAAAAACTGTGATTAGCAGAAAAATGATGCAAATCAGTAAGAAGAATTATTTGTTCAAAGATAGACCCAGCAATAATAAAAATCACATGAAAAAAATGAGATGTCTATTGTAGGGTTAAAAGATTAAAATATTTATGATTATGATTATGATTGATTGTGATAATTGGCTGATTCACACATACATGTTAATCAGTTCATGACCATAGATTCTTGTGAGGCTATGGGAAAAATCCAATGGAGTACTTATACCCACCAATTCCTTTGCAACCTGCCAATTCTGTTATGTAAGCAGTGGGTCTCAGATAAGGATCCCTGTAAGTAGATAAGGATCCATTCCTTATGCAAAAGAGATCAGGCTGTTTGTTCAGGAAGCTCTCAAAATGGAAGAGGCACCTGTGCACTCTACCAACTCCTTTCTGAAACAAGTATTTCTGTTCATTGTGAGTATCCTTAGAGCACTAAATCACCATTGCACAAGAAGTGGGATTTGGTTGCACAATGGAATTAGTGGGGGGAAAGATATTGGTGAGAACACAAGTTCCCCATTGCATTCTACTCGGTAATTTCAGATTGTACCATATCACCTCAAACATAATAGTTTTTAGTACAACAACTTCACATATTACGTATTTAAAAGTCAATTCCCTCACTAATATGAGAAGAAAGAAAGAGAGGGGGGCACATACATCCATGGGTAAGAAGAAAAAAGTCAGATCCTGCCAGATGAGACTTGTGGAATTCTTTAACATGATTTCAAAGTGGTTAGGCAGAGGGGAGTGATGGATGTAGTTTACCTGGATTTCAGCAAGGCTTTTGACAAAATGCCACATGATATCCTGATTGAGAAATTGAGGAGTTTTTGCATAGACCGATGCACTGTCCAATGGATTAGGTTGAAATTTTAGGTTGAAATTTTTATTTAAATAAAAACATACTACAAAATTTACGAAAGGCACAAAAGTGCAACGTTACAAAATTAGAAAAGTAAACCGTCCAATATTTACAAGGTATCAAAATGCCAAATGGACACACATTTACAGGATTCCCAAACTTTACAAATCAAATTTACAGAAAGAACGTTCTACAGACTTGTCCTTGATAGGTTCATGCCATGCGTCTCACCAACATTTTCCATGCATGGCTGATGAACCAAAAGCAGAGGGTAACAATTAGTGGGGAATCACTGGGATGGCAGCTGGTGACAAGTGGGTCCCCCAGGGCTCTGTCCTGGGACAGATCCTGCTCCATCTTTTCATCAATGTCCTGGAAGAGGGAGGCTTCCAGGAATTGTGACTTGATGAAGCAGCAGTGAATGTTGCTGCTTTCTGCCTTATCATGTTTGGGTGATTATACATAGTATACCAAACTGACTACGAGCATTCCAGAGCATATACAGAGTTTTTATAAGTTGTGGGTCAAATACAGATTTTCAGGGTGATAATGATGTATAAATGAGTGCATTTGCAGGGGACAATCTGAGTATAAACAGAACAATGTAAAATTGCATCACAGAGAATGTTGCAAAATGTTAAAGTTATATAGGATGATTGAGTGACTGGTGACAAAACAAACACTTGAGTGGTATGAATTGTAGCAGGTTCCAAGTGCAGGTTTGAACATTCAGTGGAAAATGATTACACCAGGACAAAGAGAACCTGTTCAGTTCTGCCTCTTGCAGCCTGACAGCTTTCAGAAAATATTATTTTGCTTTCCACTGCACAGTAGCAAAGGAGTGTATCAATTGGCTTAAACCAGTAATTGCAGACACACCCAAGCATTCCTGAGCAGATTACGTGTTCTCTCTTACTGATACGTTGTCTTGTGTAGCCTCCAGCAAGTTTATGCATTACTCTGCAAGAAAATGAATGGATAATATGGAGTGTCCAGCGAGTAGGAAGGAAACTGATAGCTGGAACTAGGTAAGTTATTGTTGCCTTTCTAAAGCTGAAATCAAACTGATTCCATTGTGAAGTATTTAGATGAGATCTGATGATATTCATTTTCCCCCACATCTCTTATGTGACTTTTTAGGAGCTCTAGTTTGTACTTTTAACCTGGATTTTATGACAGGCAGTGGGACCTAAGGGAGGAAGGGAACTGAACAAAATCCCCCTTGAATGAACTGTGGCTTGATAAGGAAGAACTAGGTAAGTGCAATTATTTTATATGGTGAGTCACTTAGCTGCATCTTATATTGTCTATGTACAGAGGCTGATCTCAGGCAACTTACATACTAAGTCTGGCTTTTGGATCCTTGTGGAAAAGAGAAGTTATGAGGGGCTCCTGTTCCATTCAAACCTTTCTTGAGTAATAAGATATTTCAGAAGTCTAGTACACTCTTTCTTGTATCCTTTGGCTTTCTGGGTCCTGGTGAATGTCTTTTGCTTCTCAGTCCAATGTCCTGGTTTGTGCTTCAGTCCTTACCTTTCCCTTTTTTCTTTTCTTTTCTTTTCTGTTCTGTTCTGTTCTTTTCTTTCTTTTCTCTCTAGACTACTTCCTATAATTCAGCCTTTACAGTATTCGTGTTTCTCTCACTCCTGATATAACATTAGCCATTGGAAATAAAAGAATTTGCCAAAAGGAATACTCTGAGAATCCTTCCTGGTTGTTATTTTACTTTTACTTTTTATATAAAGCTTCATTGGATTCCAGAGAACTGCACTACACACCTTTTACCAGAATCACAGTCTGTGGTAGTTACTATGATGACTCTCAAGGCAAGATATGTGATCCATGCCAGTAAAGTAATTTCCTTCTTGCTGAAGGAAATGAAATAGAAATGTTCTTACAGAATTGTGAAGCTTTCAAGTGAGAATACTTTTGAAAGAGGCATTGACTTGCTTGAGATTACGATTAAGTCATCCAGTTAATTTTATGTAAGGTTTGAATGATAAATAATAATTCTTATCTTAGGAGCTTTTGAGAATTTATAACTGTCTAAAAACCACCAGAACATTGTACAATGTTCTTCATGTGCATGTGGTGCTCTCTCTATATCTATATCTATCTATATCTGGTGTGTGTGCGTACATTATGCTTCAGTGCACTTAATTAAGTAGAATGATTATATGTGGCAGCTAGAAGAACAAAAGGTGAATAGGGCAGTTTATGTTTATCATTTTGATGACAAGAGCTATTTTCTCATTCAGTGGGAGACAATCAGTATTAGACCCTGATATAAATAACGTCTTAGCAGTCATGGTGTTCTGTGCAATCTACAAAAGCTTCTCAGGGTAGCTTAAAGTTCAGCTTTAAAGCAAAAGAAAAACATGCCATATTCTAAAAAACAAAGAGAATGAGAAATAAAGCAAAAGAAAACCATGGCATGGATGTTCTTTGGGGGTTGGGTGTGGGGAAGCAAAGGGAATTAGAAGAGAAAGCAATGCCTTTGTTCTGGGTCAAGAATTGCCAGCTTCTTCATTTGGTTGGGTTGGAGACACATGGTCTTACAGCTTCGAGAGGACAGAAGAGGAGAGCCTTTGGCAGTCAAGTTATTGCATTTGCACCAGTTTGAGTTGCTTAGCTGAATTCAACTCATGTTTCATAGAAACATAGAAAAAGAGAGAATCAGAAGGGGTCTCTCGGGCCATCTAGTCTGACCCCTGGTTCCAGCCAGCTCCACTCATGACATTTATAAAACCTTTTAAGAAATAATTAATTTAATAAGGTTTTATAAGCCATCCTATTATAAAAATCCCAAGATGGCATGCAATATTTAAAAGAGCAATTAAAACCACAACAGTTTCTAATAAATAAAATAGAATAATATATAATACAAAACAGTAAATCACAAAACAAAGCAAGAGCAACTGATGTTAAAAGTTGTTGATTTAAAATACTGTTTAAATAAAAAGGTTTTGACTTACTATGTGCATGTCCAGCCTATCCTTAAACAGCCTCACCAATGGGGCTTCAACCACATCTCATGGACACCCATTCCATAGAGGTCCTAACCGTTAGGAAGTGTTCCCTGGCATTCACCTTGAATCTTGCTTTCCTGACCCTTGATCCATTGGAACATGTCCTGCCCTCCACTGACGTGGAAAAAAAGTCACGACTCACTTTTGCATGATACCCCCTAACATACCTGTATGCCGCTAACAGGTCCCTCAGGCTGAAAAGATCCAATTAGTTCCCTCAGTCTCTCTTCATATGACTTACCCTGAAAACCAGCCACCATCCTTGTGGCCCTTCACTGCACCAATTCTAACCTTGCTATATCCCTCTTGTAATGAGGTTCCACAACTGAACACAATACTCAAACTGTTGGGCCACCTAGAAACCATTGTACATGGTGAACTGAAATTACCTGTAATGATGACCAGGAAGAATAAGAAATAGTACCAACATGGAATGGAAGCAATAAAATAAATGAGCAAAGCCTCAAATTGATCTTCCAACTAGAACATAAGAAAATTTTTGGAAAGAAACATGTTTGAGCATTTTGCATTCTTCAGCAGGAAAAATAAGTTTTGGTTTCACTTTATTTTATTCCATATAGTTCATTCATACACTGTCATACCAGCTGGATTCATTTGTCACAAGCAACCTTGTGAGGTGCGTGGCTTTTTTTTTTTTTTTGAAGGCGGGGGGATGGGTGGATAGCCTGACTAATTAAATGATTTCTGTGCTAGCATGTTTTCTACTCTTCTCATTCAGTCCTCCAGCTGTTAGCATGTTTCCCATCAGTTACCACACCTGAAATTCAATCCCATGCTATATGGCTATAGCAGCTCTTGCAACAGATGCTGCTATCTCAAGGAGGCACTGTGGTACCAGATGCAAACCATGGCAACCAGTAAAATCATGCTAAAGCATGGGAACCATAGAACAGACTGCTGTGTCTTAATGTGGTTTCTAAAAACCAAATGTAACATTCTGAAACACCATGATAGGAGTCAGATGACATGAGACCATCCTGCACAAGAAACCACTGTGGCTTGTCATGTCATGTGATCCCAGTCACTATACATTGAATGAACTACCACACTAAGTAAAATCAAACCTTATTGCTACTGCAAAAGGCTTATTACTTATCTAATATTATTTCATTAAAATTTCATTTTCTCATGCATGCTTTCTTTCAAGTGTTTATTAACAATAAGGAACATGTGCATGAGTTTGCAGGAATAAAAAAAGTGGGCTAAACAAGTTGAAGTTTCCATTGTTTTTGTTTTTTGACCAAGTTGTTACTGTGACATCCAATTTATACTATGCTATATTATGGAACAAATATGATATTACATAAAGCAAAATGTGAAGTAAATTTCTTGAGTGAACAAGTTGCAAGCAGTCAATACTCTTACAGGAAATCTTCACAGCCTACTTGCAACTATAAATTTTACCCTAAGTGACATGCAAAATTAATTTGGAACTCTGTCCTTCTCTAATGACATTGGACACATCTCAAAGGGAAACCCTGCTTTCTAAATAATGTTGTCATGAGAAATTTCACTTGTCCAAAGAGACATGTGAAACTCTGCTCAGAAGTTTCATTCCAGGAATAATATCACATCAGTTTCTCCACAGCTGTCACTGAATTTTTCCCTAAAGTGAAATCCATTTCAAAGAAAACCAAAAGGGTAGCTATATTGATCTCAGGGATGTATAATAAAATAATTTCAGTCTGTTTTTGACCTTTGATTATCCAATTTATAACTCAAGGATCCAAGTGCAGTCTCAAACACATTCTATGATCCCAGTCTGCACTTTTTCAAATTTATGATGTGAATCACTCAACAAAAGAACAAAGCTGTTTAAAAATTAATACTATCAGAAAACAAGCATGGAAACTTGTGCAATTTTGAAAAATCAATGAAAACATGTTTTGATGGATGGGAAAATGTGTACATTTCAAAAACATATAAAATAGATTCATAATTTTTAAAATGAAAGTGACTTCTTGTGTGTCCTGCCCCTGAGGCAATCTACTATGGACATGAATTGGATTGAGCTTTGTGATCGAGTTCAGAGACCTTCAATGCACATTTCTAATTAACATTTATATAACTAACGCATAAACTTTTATATTAATAAAACACCTAACACTTAATAAAAAGAGATACTGATATTGTAAGTATTAAAAGAATCCATCCATCCATTAATCATTATCATCATTATTGGACTTCTGGTTTGGCGTCATGGCAGTACGGCTGTGAAGAGCAGGGGCTCCTGTTATCACGCTGGTATTTGTTCGACAGTGAGCCGTGCGAGGCTCATCTAAGCCCTGTTGGGGCGAAGATTAGATTGTCCGAGAATTCTTCTAATTGGTGCGGGGCAGCATCTCTGCATTTATTGGGAGAAATTGGGCCTTTTCTCAGTCGGACAACACAGGGGAGAGATCAGCTCCCTGCAAGCCATTGACAGCCGGGACATTAGCATAGAATAATTAGCTGAAAGTTCATCAGTCCTACTGGGTGAGCATTTTTATCTTTTTTTCTTCTATACTACCCGTGAAAAAGCAGCTACAGCTACTAATTTGGCATAAACAAGAAAGCCCTTTGATGGAAGGAGGAATTTTTCCTCCCCTCACAGAGTTTTAAGTGGCGACTGATCTGGGGGAAAGGAACTGAGGCTCTTTTGGAAAGTTTGGGGCTGGAGAGAAAGAACTTTTTTTCCTAACCTCCTCAAGGGCGAAGAATCAGAATAAATAATTACTGTGGAATAACGTGACAGAAGATAAAGTTTACTTTGATTGGCCATCTTTTTTCTTCTTCTTCTTGGATTCTTGCCAAAAACAATTGGACTCTTGCCAAAGTAATCCTCAAAAATATTACCTCGTGATCTTTGCAATGCCATTTTTGTTGCCATTTAAAGACAAAATAGCCTTTTGCTGCCACCCTGTGGCTATTTGGATTTATGGAGCAAGTTTTTACTCTTCTCTATTTCTTTGTTGCTGTCTTGTAATTTTTGGTAAACATCACAACCATTATGGAAAAAATACACTTTTTCTCCTCTTTGGCACCTACATCAGCTCCTCAGAGTCCAACTCATCAGCCAAAAGCGGCCGATGTTGGAAAATATCAAAAAGAGCTACAGATGATGCTTTTGGCGATACAGACATCCTTAAGAACCTTGCAAGCATCCCAAGAGGCGATGTCAATGCAACAGGAAAACATTTTAATTGAACAAAGAGAATGTCTCAATAAACTAGATAATTCTATTAAGGAAGTTTTATCCCAATAGATGGTTGTTCAATTTAAAACTGAACAGAATACACAAAAAATACAACAAGCATATGAAAAATTTGAAACAGTAGATAAAGAAACACAATTAATAAAGCAAATAAACAAGTTATCATGGGATTCACTTGTTATAATAGAGAGGGAGAAGGTTTCCAAATATTTGACTATGTTTAGGAGGTTAATGACAGAAGGAACATCTCTTACATGGAATGTTACAAGATACAAACTGGACTTGATTGTTAAGGCACAAGAGTTTTATGAAAAATTTAGAAATATGCCTGAAGAGGAAGAATTGGGTGCCTCAAAAGAAGGAGGGATAGGTGCCGAACTAACTGCAAATCATTCTGAGGAAGGAGAAATAGTGAATACAACAAGTGAATACAACAAGAAGTACAGACACTGGAAGTGGATACTGATTTACAACAAGCACTACAGACACTGAAAACAAAGGAAGAGAGAAGAGGTAGGGGTGTAAAGAAGAAACAAGAGAATTTTCTATTTTAAAAGGAATGATTTGTAAATGGGTTGACACATTTATATGTGGTATGAGAAGGCTAAGTCACATGGTTCTTTTTTTTTTTTAAGTTACTATATTAGAAAATCATTGATGTCAGTGTGGGAAAAGTTATACCAAGGTGGTTTTTTCATCCATGGAAGCTTCTGTTTATCCAAATGTATTGAATTTTTGAAGGGATTATAAGATATGATGTATATTTTGGATAAAGATGGAGGATTGAAATTGAGCTAAGAAATGCAAGAACAGGGAGTTGATATCTTTTGATGACATAAAGTGCAGATACAATCGAGATATGCTAAAGATTGTAAAGCGTGGGGCTTTTATAAGGACTGCATAGTATTTGACTAAGTGATGCTTAACCTAGATGAGGAAATGATTAAAAGATTGTGTGACCTTCTACTTGTTAGGAAAATGGAAGGTGAATAGGTTAAGGAAGCTATGATAATATGGGCACAAAATCTTAGATTTAATACTGAACTAGAAATGTGGTAAAAGCTGTGTGAAAGAAATATCAAGGTAACATTAGCAACTTCATATAAAGGAAGCTTGTATAAAATGTGGTATAGGTGGTAGCCATCACCAAATAGATTAGCCAAGATGTTTTTAAAGATGTCAAATACATGTTGGATATGTAAATGTAAATTGGGTATTTTTTTATTATATATGGTAGAGGAAGTGGTACAAAAATCCTTAGTTTTTTTAAACCTGAAATTTCTTTTTCATTAGGCATTATATTGGGACATTAGTAAACAAGGAATGCATCTGATTTTATATGTAATCACTGAGATGAGGTTTGTATTCACTTAACACTGGAAAAGTGAAGAACTTCCCACCGATGAATTGACTAAAAGATCCTGGATTGTGCAGAAATGGATAGACTGAATTTATCATTGAAGGAAAAAGAAGATACTGACTTCTATCAAACTTGGGAATCTTTTTATTGTTGGTTAGAGAAATGGGACTTCTCATAGACTTCAATATTTTTTTAGTTATTATAGATGGAAAAAGAAAGGTGTGGGGGCTGATCCAGTGGGCTCGATGTTTTTTGATCATGGATCTTGTTTGTAGTTTTCTTTTTGTTTTGTATAATTTCTCAAATAAAACTTATTATAAAAAAACATTATCAATGCTAAAAGAAATTCTTCAGGGGATACTGGGGTTTGGAAAGAGCACTTTTACCTCTATTCCCCTTCAGACTTTCAAAGGTTACTTCAATGATACACAGAATCTTTACCACACCAGCACCTTTCAAATTGTTATTGCAGGTGCAATTTGGTGACAACTCTAGAAAGGCTGGCAGGATGAACTTTGCTGCCATTGTTGTTGTCAGACAATTGGTGCCATTTTTTAGAGCATAGAGGCAGATCAAAAAGAGCAACAGATCTAGGGTTTCCTTCAACTAAGAAAAAGCAGAACACATGTATTCCTTATGAAGAGAACAGAAAACTTGTTCATATCTCTTTCTGAAATTTCTGCTCCCAAAAGTTTATAGCAGCATATGGTCACTTTTGAAGAATTTCTTCTTATTTAACTTCCTCTGCTATCAATAACTCAAAGACTTGTAGGTACCTTCCTATAATTGACCTTTTTCCTTTGTTCCTTTTGACTGAACCATTTGTGATCTCTGGAAATATGCTAACTTCTCTACCCTTCAGAGTTCATTCTTTAAAACCAAGCTTCTTCATTATGAAATCTGCTTTGATTTTAAGAAGTCACTATCCACGAATTAATACAGAGAAAATGATATTGAATTTTGCCTCTTCTGTAGGTCGGAATGTTAACTGAAAGTATGCCAAGGTAAAAGGGAGGAAAATCAAAGCTAGTCATTTCAAGCTAATGAGAAGTCACCCTTCACTTTCATGACACACACACACACACACACACACACACACACCACTAATACATCCTATACTCTACACTTGGTACAGAACTTCCAGTCTTCTACCATATAGAGAGATGGTTATTAATAAATAGCTAAACCTCCAGCTAAATATTTTGCAATGTTCTTTTGATGAAAGCAGTGACTTGACTTCTTAATAATCCACTTTTATCCAAGCATATCTGAATCAGTCTATTGTTGCACTTCCCAATAACAATCAGTACACTTATTTGCATGACTAATCACATGTAGCATTACAAGAACTATCTACATCTGTAGCATTTGGGTGAAAAGTATGCAGTCATGTAGAGTAGAATAAGACTAATTGTAAGCTTCTGTGATAGATTTCTAAATTAGAAATAGCCAGTGCTTTTTTTGTAAGAAAAAAGGTGCCAGAACTCATGAAATTATTTACCTTTCACATGTAGTCAATCACTGTACACACACCCACACACGTCAGTTGTGTAATGAAACGTAACAGTCGCCGCCCGCAAGTAAGCACTCAGCACGCGACCACACAACCAATCGCAAGCCGAGCAGCGCCACAAGCCAAGCAGCGCCATCACAACCAGCACGGACGAAGTACGCATGCATCGGATTCAATACACAAGCAGCCTGTATGCACCATTTTAATGATTTTTGCCACCGACCTGCTACACTCGACAGGGCGATTTGAATCCATGTGGACCAAACATCAAATTTTCAAAAGTTACTTTAAAAACTTGGAAAAGCTGTTGCAAAAAGGTGCCAGAACTCTGTTCCAGTGTGTTCTATGACAAAAAAAGCACTGAAAATAGAAAAATCCTAGACCAATTAACTGGACACAGATAAACATAGGGTATAGATGTTCCTGCTCATGATGGAACTATACCACAAAGAAGTATCATCCCTTCTAATAGCAAACTTGGGTGACTGAATTTGGAAGTGAAGAAGGGTTCACTTGGAAAATACACCATGTATGCAGAAATGTAAATTAAGGTTCCATTTGGATGCCAGGAAGCACTTCCTGACAGTCAGGATCCTGAGAGTGTGGAATGGGCTTCCACGAGAGGTCGTTGAGGCCCCATCGGTGTGGATGTTCAAGGATAGGCTGGACGTGCACATGGAGGGCATGTCGTGAGCTGAGCCGGCTGGTGCCAGAGGTCAGACTAGATGGCCTGGGAGGCCCCTTCTGACTCGCTCAGTTTCTATGTTTCTATGTTTCTAACCTCCAGGTCTTTTAGTTCTTTCCACAACTTGTCATGATCAACACAGTCAAAGTCTTTCTTGTGGTCAGTAAAGCATGGATATATGTTCTTTAGATATTCTTGAAATGTCTCCACAATCCAGCACACATTTGCAAAATGTTCCTGTGTGCCCCAGCCTCTTCAGATGTCTGCTTTCAGGTACTTCCCTTTCTATGATAGATGCCAGGTATTGTCAAATAATTGTAAGGAGGATTTTGCTAGCGTGAGGTATGGGGGCAATTGTGCAGTATTTAGAACAGTCCTTTGAGTTGCTGTTTTTTGGAATGGGAATGAAGATTGAGTGCTTTCAGTTCTCTGGCAACGTGTCGGTTTCCCAGATTTTCTGGCATAAGGCTGTTATGGCTCTGATAGGTACATGCTTCAGCAACTCTGCAGAGATGTTGTCAATGCCTGGTGCTTTGTTGTTTGGCAGCTGACTTATTGCCCATGCTACTTCTTCCTCAAGAATGGCTGGTTCTATTTCCATCTCAGTTTCATTTCCCACATTATCCTGATGTGGTTCAGTCCCACTGCTCTTGGTGTATAGCTCTTCAGTGTATTCTCACCATCTGTTCTTGATGTTTTGTTGATCAGACAGTTCTTTTCCTTCTTTGTTTTTTATGATAGCTTTGCGTGCACTAAAAGCTGTTTGAATTCATTTTACTTGTGCATATGCATTCCTGGTATAACCCTTTTTGCAAACCTCTTCTAACTGTGTGCATTTCTGATCCCAGTAAGTTTCATTGTCCTTTCTGGCTGCCCTCTGGAAATCCGCATTTAGTTTCCTTACTTTCTCCTGATCATCTGCTGCTTTGGCTTTTTTTTTTTTTTTTTTTTTGGATCAGCTCTTGGTATAACAGGACTCATTTGGACTGTTTTCCCTTCTAGGTGATGGTGATTGCTCAAGGACAGAGCAAACGTCATAACTTCCTTTATAATCCCTCATTGTTTTGGTTCTTCACCTTCATCCTAGGTGTTGCGCATAAGGATGTACAAAGGTTCTCCTATTCCTAGTTGTTCCTCTCAAGGATTTTTAGGGATGCAGATCGTACCAAATGTCAGTCTCAGATACCAGGCCAGCATTTAATATCCATTCCATTTACCAGACATGAAGGGACTGCCAAAGAAATAATGGTCACTTCATGATGACAGTAAACTTAAGGATTCACATTGTGCCTATTTGTTTTGGATCATGGCCCTTTCATTTAATTTCCATTATGCTCAGCGAACATTAAAATCCAGCCAAAGAAAAACTGGAAGCTGTACAAAGAAAGCTAACTTAGGGTTTCATGTTGTGAAATGTGAACGACTTACTTAATTGCCAAGATTATGATGTGCTTGCCTCTGTGTATGTTTAGTGTCTGGAAAAGGCAGCCAACTGTGCCACTGTTCCACTCTCTTCCATCTGACTGACTCAAGTAAGAACATAATGGGCCATCTGCAAGGGGAAAAAACCCTTCATAGTTTCTTTTAATCTTTAAAAGTGTGTGGGGGGCAGGGGAAGGGTGGTGTGGCAAAGCTACTTTCCTTTGTCAAGGACTTCAAATAAGGAAACCACTGTAAGCTCAAATTCATCCTAAAGATTTTACTGTTTTACTATATGCAAAAAGCAATATCAAAGTATTTTCAGAGGAAACTATAAGAGCAATAATGTTGGTAAATAGCAGGCAGCCGACAATAAAGAACATCTCCTATTTTGCACACCTTCCTTCTCCATTCTGTTAATACAAAATGTAAGTTCTAGCCAGCAACAAAGCCCTTTGAATTTTTGTTCTTCCCTTTTTTTTGTTATTTTTGTTCTTCCCTTTGAATACCAATGCATCTGGAAAGTTCAAATGACATTTAGGAGCCATTGGTAATTTTTGCCACACAACTGACAGAAACAAGAAAGTCTTTGTGGCATGACATTTTTCTATACACTGCTGGAAAGCAACACATCGAGGGCTATAGCAATGATATACATTTCATTTACATCTGGCAAATATGAATTCTTCATATGTAAATTGTCCAATCTATTCCTTAAGAGTCATGGTTGTTTTATTGAAAGAAAATGTGCATGTGCACAGCATGACACACATACATGATTTGTGCCATGATAGCATCATGCAATGCAATTTTAGAATGCATAGCAGCTTGCAAACATACCATTCAGGCACTGTAATTTAAAGATACTCCTGGATAGTGAAGCTGTGCATAGTAAGTTGTTACTTATTCCCTCTTTCAGTATAAGTAAAACCTGCTGCCTAGAGAGGTGGTGCGCTCTCCCACACTAGAGACATTAAAAAAGAAACTGGACAGACATCTGAGTGAGATGGTGTAAACTGGTGTCCTGCAATAGCAGGAGGTTGGACCCAATGGCCTTCTTGGCCCCTTCCAACTCTACTATTCTATGAATCTATGGTAAGTGTGTGTGGATCTATGTTCTCCTAAGGAAGAGGCATGCAAGTCATACACTAGGGCAGTGGTGTTGAACCTATGGCATGCATGCTGCAGTGGGCATGCAGAACCCACTCTGTCGCCCCAGCATTACCCCAGCAGTCGAGCATCAGATAACAGTGCAC
>NW_025336284.1:2774601-3084210 GCF_004798865.1 Varanus komodoensis | reverse complement strand
TGCAATAAATAAGTGGGTTTGGGGTTGCAGTTTGGGCACTCAGTCTCACTCATCACTGCCCTAGGGGATGCATGAGATACTCCCAAGACTTTAACTGTGCCTCCTCCCCATCCAGACTTTCTCTTTCCCAGCCTCTGCTACCAGCAAAGAACGGTCAGACTGTATCTGGATGCTTTCCCGCAATCTGTGAAGATGCTTTCTATTCCACCCACCAGAGATCCATGCATAGGTTACACTTTCGTTACTGCTTTTAACAGTGTGTGAGATGTGTCACGGAGATGTGTGTTGACTTACATGTATGTAGATGAGAAAAAAGATGAGAATCAGTGAGGGACGTAAGAGAACTGGGTTCTACTCCTCACTTAGCCATGGATCTCACTAGGGCCAGTCACAGACTCTCAGCCTAACCTACTTTTTGTGAGGATAAGTATGAAAGGAAGCGAAGAATTAAGTAATCATCCTTGAGTTCCTTGAAAGGAGAAAAAGGTGGGCTGTAACTGTAATCAATACAATACAATACAATAAGGTAAACAGCTATTAAATATGAGTACAGCACTCTGCCATTAAATTATTCTGGAATATTACTGATCATTCCCATTCAATTTAATAAGGGGGAAACATTTTCAAAAAGAAATGTAAAGGGGAAGAACATTTTGGAAAAATTCTTATGGATTGCTTCTGGGAGTTTTATGCTTACCTTGCTCATAAGGTGCACAAGAAATATGTGAAAGTATATAAAAATCCTATACTTAAAAAAATGAAAAAACAACATTTGAAATCATAATTTAAAACTCCAAATTAAAAGGATGAGTCTTGACCCCTTTCCGGAGTGCAGAGAGAATCAGAACCAGTTGCAACTCCAAAGGGAGGGAGGCAGAAGCAACACAGGAAAAAGCTTTGTATTGTAGGAGACAACAGTTTTAGGATTTTAGGATTCAAGAGATAATAAACACAAATCTTGAAAACAAGATCATAAGTTTATGCCCCCTCAATTGTCAGGAAATCCCAGAGTCAAAATACAGCAATGAAACTTGAGTCCTATACCAAGGTCTAATGCAGAAGTTCTCCAGATCAGTTTGCATTACTTATTTATTTGTTTGATTGATTAGTCCTCTGTACTGTCTCAAGACTCTACCACTTAATTCTGCTATTTAAAAATACCTAGAAAACTGGGACAGTTTTTATATGCTACAGGGGGAAAATACACTGGGGGCAAATTTCTGGTCTCAGTTCACACTGAGCAGAGCAATATATTCTGTAAATTTAGGAAACATTAGTATGTTTATGCTCATTTACTCTTTGAACAATTTGCAAGTGACTGGAATTACAGCTTGCACTTCACATTGAAGTGAAGTTTGTTATTGTGCAGTGATGCGGCTAGGTTTCTTTCCTCACTTCATCTCTACATTAACAGTATGAGTTTTCTTGGTTTCAAGTGACTGAAGCATAAAACATACCATGAATCAACTTGAAATACTTAATGTTGGATTTGTCAATACAAGATCGAAACACTGATCCATCAAGTCTGCTATCTTGCATCTATTAGTGTTCATTTTCAAATACTTCAGAGGAAGCTCAAAATACTTGAAACACCTGGACAATTTTCAGTGCTGGTTGTTGGTGCAGAAGGATGGGAGAAATGGTGCAAAAAAGTAAGATAGGCGATGATCTTTCCATAGTAAAATGCAACCTTTATGTAAGATTAAGGTTAGAATCAGGGATATGAACAATATTAGATTAGGTTCATCTGAGTTTTCTGTTGCTGGAATCCTACATAACTAGAAATATATGTGGTTCACTTCTCAATGTCAGCTGACCAAATTTGCACTTCCCAAACCTAATCATGAACTAGAATGTGCTATAATATGGAGAACCACATGTTTCTGAAGTCAGCAATGCACCTTACAATTTACAAATAAACATACAAAATGTGTACATTTGAAATGGTGTATACAAAAATACATACTTTTGAAAAATGTACACAAGCCCATTTATTAAATGGATAAAGTCACTAGCAATATATGTACATTGGAAAATGTGATTAATGCATACAAAAATAAATTTTCATGTCATCTAAAATAACCTCTTGCACTCTGATGCAGAAATGGGACATAATCAAAAGTTGTTGGGTTAATTATTAAAGAATTAAATCACTCACTCATGATTTAATTTCTGATGAAGATGCTGATTTGGCAACTATCATGAAGACCTGGCTGAGAGAAGAGGGGTTAGTGGGTCTCATGTAATTCTGCCTCCTAGTTAATTCTATTGTGCAGTAAGCTAGGGTTTGAGTGTACGAAGAGGGGAGTGTCAATAGTTTGTAGGAAAGGTCTCACCTGCCAGGTGCTCCATCCAACTGTCTTCTAATTTTGACTGTGTCAGGGGCTGAGGTTGCTCCTTCATGCATTCAAAGCCACAGACCTTTCTTGAAAAGTGTTATTGATGAAAGCATAGAAACACCCTCAATGAATCTCTGAGCATGCACAAAGTGGTTTGTTGAACCCAACCAAGTATTCACCTTCAGGAACTCTCCTTATAAGCATCTCTGGCCCCCATTCCTTCAGGAGGGGCCTTCTGAAAATGAGCATGCCATATCTCTGCATGCCTATCTTCTAATTGGGTTGCCCTCCTCTACTAATAACATGTCATGGGGTCAAGAGTCATGGACAGCTCAACCATGTCTGAGAAACTGCCCTGCTCCAAGTCCCCTTCTGCCAGGTTGGTTATTCCAAGAGACTATTTGCCCACCTGGTGAATCTGGCCTTGAGATCTCTGACCTTGAACTCATCTCTGTTTCTACCATCTCAGAGTCTCAGGATGGCCTTCTTCTATGCCTCTCCCTCTCCTCATTCTTCTTCTGATTCTTCTGGAGACCAGCTAGCAGGCCTGGAGAAGGTGCATCTAAAGCAGCCGGCTTTCTCACTCCCAAAAGACTGCATAGTAATGTAATTGGGTGGTTGGGATATTGTAGGGACTCTGCTGGTGTACTATCCACACCTGCTCAAGGGTTTCCTTTTGTGACCTAGCCAAGGTAGGATCTTGAAAATGGTGCTAGATCACCCCAGGCTTCTAGTTTTGGGGAATTATGCTGAGGTTACTTGTTTAGGCGTGGTTCAGGATTTTATGTGTACCATGGAAACCACTGACCTGTTCAAACTAGTATCTGACCCCACATGTGCAGGATGACATTTTTTTTTTAATCTGGTGGGATAGGTGCTCTGAAGGTAGATAAGTTCTGTGTGACCCCATTGCCATTAACAGATCAGCAACTGCATGAGTTTTAATAGTCAGTATGGGCCTCTGCAGGGTTATTATGGTTTCCCCCAAGTACCTGACATGCCTGAGGATTTTTCTGCCTTTTCTGTTGGTAGCACTGTCAAAAGCCTAACTTATTTGTAGAATCTGGAAATGGCCTGAGTCACTGATGCTATTGCACTTTAGTGCCAAAGTGCTGTCTCTCTCCTGGTTTAACACAGATTTGAAGGCAGTAAACAGGAGGGGCATTGCCTGGTGCCATTAAAGAAGAAGCTGGGATAAATTCAACTGAGCACCATTTAAAAACTATCTAAAGGACAAGCTCCATAGTGCTGAAGGCAACAAAAAAAGCTCACATTTGTCACCACTGTATCATTGGAGAATAGGCTAGCAATATTTTTCCATATGAGGCTGGGATGAAGGAGCTGAAGCAGCTGGTGGGTTGCAGTGAACCATTTATTTCATCCTTTGCTGAAAATGTTGTTCAGATTTGCCTTACCTTGAATTCCAATACTGGGACAGACCAGAGTATTGTAATTTCAGCAACAGTGTTTTTAAATTCTTTTAGCTTGTGGAGCTTAAACATATAGACAAGTTATCTTGAGGGATGATATCATCTGTGAATTTGGTCTGTTACTTTCTCTCTTTTTTTAATTTTGAAAGCAAAATAAGTATAGTGCAATCTAAAATAGACAAAATTGCCAATAATCAGTCCTCGAAATGTATCCTTCAACACTCCATACAACAACAGATCCTCCAATCACGTCAGATCCTCTGCAGCTTTCCCTATCTTTTTAAACTCTTCAGATCCACTTATCCTGCTGCACATTCCTCTAACAATAGTCTAACCAGAATACTCCATCAATCCATTTCCCCATTCTTCAATTGTTGAGGCTTCCAGTGATCTCCATCCAGAACCAGCTCCAATCCTAACTCTGACATATTCCCTGAAAGGCCCTCTGACACTATATTTTTTAAGACTCATGAAAAACTGATTTGATTATCTTAAAAGAAAAAAATGAGTGCATCAATATTAATTGATATCTTCATTCTGTCTCTAAAACTCACTCTAAGGAGCTCAGATGACTATCTATTTTCAGATCTGTCATCAGCTTTACAGCATCCAATTCAGATTTCCTTCTTGCATTAATTCTTTTCTTCTCTTCTTCTCTACTCCTTTGCACTTCCACCTCTCACAAGTCTTCATACCTATAAGTAGAATTCAATTTGACAGTACAGCTTAAAGCAGAAGAGTTAGAGGAAGAGAGTCAAGAAAGAACAGAAGAAAGAAAGAAACAAGGAAAAGGTAAGAGGAAAAAAAGAGAGAGAGAGGACAAAAGATGAAAGTGGAAAATGCTAGTTACTCAGCCTTCTATCAATATTAGAATTATTAGTCCCATTCTATCTCTGTTAAAATATTAGTTTGAACTGGTTTGTTAAGGAGAGGCATTGTTCCAACTTTCTTCACAAGGGGCCTTGACTTCCAATCTTCTCCAGGTCCCATAGGCAGACTTAATGGTCTTCATCATGTTTATTCTTTGTTCTTTAGGATTATTAATTTTTCATTCTTAAGGGAGGGCAGGACCAGTGAAAAACGCCCAAGTCACACCTGGGAGATGAAATTGTTCCTTAGAGTAAATCATGTATAGTTTAGTTCAAAAACAGCAACAAAAAAATCACCCAGCTCAGAAAACCAGCAACTACCTTAAAAATGGCAATGACAGGGGAGAGAACCATCTCTTCTGCTGCAGTGAGCTTCAGCCAAGGTCAGTTTATAATGTCCAGGATTCTTGAATAAAAATATCAGACAATTCACAGCTGCAAAATTAAGTAGAAGAGTACCCTGTTCAAAATCCTTTCCAAGCAGAGAAAATGAAATGCCTTAGACTCTGGATCACAACCAAAATCATAACCTCAAGTCTCAGCTGCCAAAAAGTCCTCCTTCTCAATCCAAAAGCACAATTAAGTACAAAAATTCACCCAGCTAATATTTTCAAGCCAAGGTCAGTTTACAGCATTTGTAATGCTTAGTTCTAGAGTATATTTGTTAAACAGCTTTGCAAAAAAGATGCTATCTATCAATAACATATTATCCATTTCAGAGTCCTTTCAAAATATACAAAGATGCCTCAAGAGTTCAAGCTGCATCAAATTGGTGTGCTATTCCCTTGGCAAAGAAAATGCCATAATATTAAAAAAAACCCTAAAATTAAAAAAAAAAAAAGGAAAAGTGTGTGCGGTGGGGTGACTTGGTCTACTGTTTCCATTATTAGCCTATCAGGCCTTCTGGATGAAATCAGAGCTGCAGACTGGATGCTCACCTGTCATTTAGAGATGTAAACACCCTTCAGGGCATTTTATAATCAGGCTGATTCCTGGTACGTAATCACATTAGAGCTGCTCAGAAAGACCCACACCATTGCTAATTAGTTTCCTGCTTCATTTTGAAGTATTGTTTTTAAACTTTAAATCCCTAAGCAATTTATGGTCTGGTTATCTAAGGAACTACCTGTCTATGAACCTTCTACTACTTGTAGGATGGGCCCTTTTGAGGTTACCATTACCTTCAGATGCCCATTTGTCAGGCAAATATGAAAAGGTGTTATCCGGTACTGTCTGCAGACTATGGAATGAGCCCCATCGGGAATTACGTTGTCCCCTCAGTCTCTTGGCCTTTAGATGGGATATAAAGCTAACATCACCCTGCCACCAAATATAGTCTTTTAATTTGTGCACTCTGTAAAGCACAACTTACTTTTAAATTGTTGTAAGTTGTATTACTTTAAATGGTCGTATACCAGCTTGATGGGGTTTTTTGTGCATAGGTGAGTATATAATTGTTAAATTAATAAGGAAAATTATAAATGAGAATCTAAGCAAAACTGAGTTTGGCAGGTTTGCGCTATGTAAGATTCCATGCATTCTGAAGCCCCAGAGCTCAGAGTATTAGTGTTAGACAATCCCAGCAGGAATAGGCAAGGTTATTTGCATCATGGACATCAGCATCCTATTATGTATAGCTTAGAAGAAAACAGGTAGATGAAAACTGAGTCAGAAGATCTAATCACAACATGGGACAGATGAATAGATGCATCTACAATTAGAGAACATAGCAATGGTCTCCCAGAGCTTAAAAAAAGAGAAACAAGATTATGGAAGTTTGCAGATGAAGCAAAGGAAGTCAAAGGCCTACAGGAATTGGAAAGATGTTGGTGGGCAAGGAAAAAGCAGAATGACATATGCCAAACTGCTCTACTGACTGCTATGTGTGGCAGGTGGTACAGGGACCAAGAGCAGTGTTCCACTCACCTTCAATGATCTTCAGAATTAGGATTTCTCCTATCTGCTGTGTACAAGTTCGGACTGATTTAGTTCCATAAGAAATACATAGATGGAATCAAACATAGAGGGACAGTATATAAAAACTTTAAATAAATAAATAATAGAGGGGAATATACTCTCATTTTATGTGAAAAGAAAGAAGAAACAAGCTTGTCAATTCATGCGCACTTGAGCTGGAGTGAGCTTTGAGATAGAATTCACATAACTTTTTAAACTCTAGTTTTGCTGATTCACACATCCAGCTTGCCCATCTGGGGCTTCTCATATCTCTTGCCCCTCTTCCTCTGGAGCAAAGTCCAAGCTTCTGAGGATTGGGGTAATTTCAATGCAGAGCCACTGTGGGGGGGGTGGTCACAACTAAGGGGCAGGTGATCCAGATCCAGAAACACAAAAACATGCAAACATGTAAACAGTGATTGAGAAGGATCTGGACAGGCTGTGGAAGTGGGTGGGGGTAACCAGGATGGTGCTTAATGTGGATAAGTGCAAGATCTTGCACTTGGGACACAGGAATAGGTGTCACAGGAATGGGGTGGGGGACAAGTGGCTGGAGACCAGCACTTTTGTAAGGAATTTGAGGTACTTTTTAACAGCAGGCTGAACCTGAGCCAGCAGTGTGAAGTGGCAGTTAAGAAGGTAAACACCATCTTTGCATGCATAGCCAGAAACGTGGTTTCCAGATCAAGTGAGATGTTGACACTACACAACTGTGGTGTGCCCAGAAGTGGAGGACTGTGTCCAGTTATAGGAGAAACATAGCTAGGTTAGAATCGGTTCAGCGCAGGGTTGGGAGGGATGACAGATGTGGAAAGATTGAGAGAACTGAGTCTTTTCCACCTGGAGAAGAGGAGACTTCAAGAGGAATCTCCTGTGACTTATAGGTATGTGAGGGAATGTCATGAGGTGGAGGGCCATGACCCGTACTTCCCTTCATTGGAGGGCAGGATGTGTTCTACTGGAGCAAAGCTCAAGGAATTAGGCTTCATGCTGGATGTCAGGAAGTACTTCCTGAAGGTTAAAAGCCCACAGATATGGAAAGAGCTTCCATGGGAGGTGGTTGAGACCCCATTAGTGAGGGTGTTCAAGGAAAGAGTAGACAACCTCATGTTGGGTATTACATGAGCAGATCTGGCTGGACCCAGGGGTCAGACTAGATGACCTAGGAGACCCCTTCTGACTTGCTTTCCCCTACTATATTTCTATGTTTCTCCTACTCATTGCTTCCAGGTGCATGTTTTATATCTCAGCAAGAAATGGAATACAGCATTATGCTTTTCTTAGCAGTCAGTAAGCTGAAAAATCATCTTTGCAACAGGATAGATTCTGAGAGTATTAGTTTGATTACATTTTCAGAAAAGGGAAGTTAAATGTTTGAACTGGGCAAAATTGTGTCCCTTTGTGCGCTTATCTAAAAGGGGTTATTTGCCATTGACTCATGTATTCTTTGGCTTCTTTGGAATGAATTTTTTTTGTACCTTGGAGTTATTTTGAGTGGTGACTAGGGAATATGCCTTACAGAACCTGGCCATGCATCAGTGCTGTTCATGTAGAAACATTGCTGTTTGTTTGCTTTAGGAAGCAGGACAGCCTCAGGATACCTTTGAGAAAACCAGAAGCCTGAAGTGGAATTTAATATACAAAGCACCAAAGAAAAGTAAATCTCTATCAATCTGAGAAGCAACAGAATGGGTTTTCCAGACTACTTTTTAAAAATGTTTTTCTTTTGCCAGTCTTTTCTTGGTTAAAATAGATGTGTGGTCCTCACATTATGGCCACTACTGGAGAGAGTAGGATCCATAATGAGAGTGTTCAGGTGCATATAGTACCACCACAATCAAGGGGCAGCGTGATAGCCTATATAGGGCTGTCTATTCTTTCCAGGACTTCTCTTCAATATTTCACAGCATCCACCCTCCCACTCTAACTGAATTAGTGTAGGTTTGCTAGTCGCTTCTTTACCTATTTGCCTGATTGGTTGGTTGCCTCCTTGCTTTGCATACTGACACATCTTTATACTGAAACATGCAATTTAGGGTTATAGATGCACGGGGCCTGGTAAAGGACCCCTTTGGGGATCATCCAGAATACAAGCTCAAATTTTGGTGTTGGGCAAAGGCTTTTAAAGGCTTCACTCAATCAGGAAGTGGCCAGATGGACAGAAGCAGTAGGATTCTACTTGCAGCAGGGGTAGGTTGGATTCACTCTTAAAAATGCAGTGGAGGTTACAATGCCATCCTGGTCTTTCCTGCACACACTCTGGGTCTCAGGCTTCAATGCAGATCCTTAGTGTAAATGTCATTTAAAGTTGTCACCCTGGCTTACACAGCTCATCTCTATTTTCCTGGCTGGAGGCACAACATCTCACTGAAGGACTCCTTGCACTATCGGTGGGAAATAATAGAGGCTGAAAATCTACTTAACATGAAAGGATTCAGTGCAAACAATTATTAACTTAATGTGTGATTGATATACAGACATGGACTATGTGTTTTAGGGTATGAGCAGGGGAATTCTGGGAATTGTAGGTGTTGTTCTGCTGCGATGTGCATAGGTTAGCACCTGAAATTTCATATATACTCCCTGGATTTGTGGAAATTCTAGAGCAGTGATTCCCAACTGGTATGCTGGGGCTAATGCAGGCACTTGAGAAACTTGGTATTCGTGAATTCGTACCAAATTACCTGGTACATGTCATCTGAACAGAATTGCTCATCAGCAGGCAGTTATCCTTCAGGTTTCACACTTTTAACTAAGTGGTGCAGTTGTCAGCTCAAAAAGGGGTTTTAAAATGATAAAATCATACAGATGAGTTTAGAGTCACACATATATTTGGAAATATGTGATATGCAAATGCTTTTGTGAAAAAACATAGAAACGAATGTGGGAACAGGATAGAATAGATTTGTGAAGGCGCCCAAATGCATAGGCTGCAGATGGACACATCATCCTATTTCAGGGGTGGTAGGTACTAGTGTGCTTCAAGGGTATAGAAATTTGTCTTGAAAAATTAGGACACCATGTTGAATATGTCCAACATTCAACACACCAAGATGAATGCATGCAACAGAAGAGACCAAGGAGGCTCCAAAGCAGTTTTGATCCCCTTTCTGTCAGCAAGCAGTAACATCATCCCTAGAATTCACCAATATATTTTATGCTGCAGGCCATGGATACAGCAGCATTCCTGAAACACAGTCATTGCCTTCCAAGAACAGTTGTATTCTGAAGTTGAAAATTACTGAATGTTATTTTAGACTTCAGAAAGGCAAAATTAATAGACTTTCCTGCTGTTCCAATTACATATATACTGGTCTCAGTCCTTATGAAGAAAACAGTTGTATATAATGTGACTGAAGTATGTTTTTAATCCCTCCTCTCTGTGACATATGATCTAAAGTTCTAGAAACACATTCATAGAAACATGGAAAACTCCTTTCCCAGGAACGTAACAAGGCAAGAAAAATATATTTGGGATGATGGGACCATCTGTTGCAAAGATTGCCCACATTTAAAGGGTGATCCCATGTTAAAGAATTCAAACTAGAAATGGAAGAAGAAAAATAGGAATACTATCAGCAAGACAGGCTGTGTTATCCATAGGTTAATAGGAATTTCAGAATTACTGTTCCCATGGCAACCATAAGTCCCCCATATTGTTAATCAAAAAGCCATTTGTGGGGCTTCAACCATAATTAAGGTTGAAGCTAGATTTCATTAGAACTGAAATGCTTTCAAATAAGCCTTATTATGAGATTTTCCTGAGAACAACAGTGGAAAATGGCCAGAGCCCTCATGCCCTACTTAAGAATTTCCCAAGGGTATCAGCCTGGCTACGGTGTGAAACAGGATGTCAGAATGAGAGAACTTCAAGCTCAAATAAGCTAGTATTTCCAGACCTGTCCATTTTTGCCTTAACCTCACCTTGTACTACTGAGGTGGAGCCCCTGAAAACTTCTCTGGAATAGAATTCAGCACTCAGGTTGAAAGAGCTCCTGAATACTGGTTTATATGATATACATGTCTTTACGTTCTTGAGGAAATTAACGTTTAATGCTGCAAAGTATTTGATTCTCAGCTAGAAATGAGTGATGAAGTAATGTCTGAACTCACCAAGATACTCCAAATTTCAGTTCCCAGTTCATCTCTCCTTGATTTGCCCTTGCATTTACAATGACTGTTCCTTTTTCATGAACAGGAAAAGTGCACAAAATGAACACTTTCTAAACTTGAAAGTTGTGCCAAAAAGGACATTTTTTGTCAAAAACAATTGCACAAAATTCCCAAATTGCATAACCACCACCCCAACACACACACACACACACACACACACACACACACACACATGAAGATTGAACCATGGGTAATCTAAAAGTTGCACATTTTGAGCAAGTTAGCATTTTTCAAGTACACAATTTGTTAACAAACAGCCAACTGCAATTTTTAAATGTTTTTCAGAAAAAAGAACTTCTGATCACACTTAGGATTGCAAAATGGGGCATTTTCAAGAAAATGGTGAACAGAAATGGAATTTTTATAACTCTCTGCTTTTATCTAATCATGTAACTATATCTAATTTCTAAATGAAGGGGGGGGAGGAGGAGGAAATAGGAAATATATTAAGAAGTGTCCATATTTCAGATTGCTATAACACTGTGCTTGAAAACTTCCCTGTAAAGTATTGTTTCATTTTTCTCCACCCAGCCCCTCATTTTAGGCTATTATAAAAGAATCATTAAAATGAAATGATTCATGTTTTATATCAAATGTTATTTTTAAAAAGTATGGGTGCATTTGAAGAAGAACCTAAAAAGAAATAGGCTTTCAACATCTTGAGCATTTAAAAAAAAGTCACAGGCAGTCACTCTAATGGTTGAGTTTGTAACTTTCAAAACCAAAACATTCTCTTCTCACCTAGAAGAAAACTCTGGAATAATAAGCCTTAACAAAGGGGTGGGCAGCATGTGGCCCCCACAGGCCCCTGGTGTGGGCTGCACCTGCCCGACACTGAGATTCAAGGGAGGCAATGGAAACTGTTTTAATGCTATTTTTTGTGAAACAAAATGATGCCTAGACCTGCTATAGCCTAATAGCCTTCTTTGTAAAGGCTAAGTTTGATTCTTTTGAGCTATAGAAATGACATTTTATATATTGCTTTATTTATTTTCGTATTTTTAGGTAGCACCCACCATGCCCAAGGGTTGAAATTGGGCTTCCCAAAGCTGCCTGCTTCTGCCTTTACATGAACTCCAATACAACACAGAACTCCCAACACAGAACTTGGCTGGTGCACAACAGCCAAGTCCTTTTTTGCACCGGTCTGTTCTAATTATTTTGAAGGAACTACACCAAAGAAACCACTGTGTGACAAACAAGGGTGAGTAACAAACTTTGGGGGTATTCATTGGATTTCCTTGGTCTAGCATTCTGGATTTGCCACTCATGTGCTCGCACTGACTCACAAACATGCAAGTCCAACCTGCTCACATATTTCTTTCTCTGCAGTTTGAGAATAAAACACATGAATAAAACTTGCTCACTTTATATGCTTGTTGCAACCGGTAATGTGAGCAGGTTTGCCTTGACAGTCCCCTGGAAAAAAATTCTGTGGTGGGTCTCTTCATATGTCAGTAGGGACTCCATTACTGGCCTGCCACATGGCAGCAGTAGGCAAGAATTTAGCACCACAAAATGCTGATTTTGAGGGCGTTGCTGTTTTGTATTTATAGAGGTTATTATTAGTGCATTCTCCACGACTTTAATGGTCCTATGGTTTCTCCTGTAGATTGTCTAGAGTATTACTGTTGCTGAGAAGTACATACGTAACATTTTGCTAACCTATTCTTCACTCCTCACAATGTAATTTATCTTTCCCAATTGCTTCTACATTCCTAACACTATTTATTGGGAATGTATATTCCACTTTTTCTCCAAGGAGCTCAAAATGGTGAATATGATCCTCCTCTTTTCTCTCTGAAGCCTCATAACAACACTGTGAGATAAGCTGAGAATCTGTGATGAGCCTAAAGTCACCCAGTAAATATCATGGCTATCAGTGACTTGAGAATGGAGGTATTAAGTCCCAGTCAACAGCAACCAGAAAAAAAGGCTAATGTGTTCCAAAAAGAACAAAGCTGCTTGCCATCTAATTGAAAAACATTACAGCAACAGAAACCCTTTTTTGCACTTTGAACATAATTAAGTCACACCTCCTTCGTGGGTAACTGCCTTGCTGTGGTGAAGGGGCCTGTATAGCTCAAAGAAGCTATGCACTAAGCTATGCAGGGGCACCCAAGATGGAAAGGTCATAGCAGAGAGGTCTGACAAAAGCTGATTCACTGGAGAAGGAAATGGCAACCCACCCCAGTACCCTTACCATGAAAAGCCCATGGACTGTTCTAAAGGGCAAAACAATATGATGCCGGAAGATGAGCCCCTCAGGTTGGAAAGTGTCCAATGTGCTACTGGGGAAGAGCAGACGACTAGCACTAGTAGTGCCAGAAAGAATGAAGCGACTGGGTCAAAGCCGAAAGGACACTCAGTTGTGGATATATCTGGTGGTGAAAGCAAAGCCCGATGCTGTAAAGGTCTATACTCCATAGGAACCTGGAATGTAAGATTTATGAAAGGTGGACATGGTCAAACAAAAGATGACAAGACTGAACATCAACATCTTAGGAATCAGTGAACTAATATGGCCAGAAATGGGTGAATTTAATTCAGATGACCATCATATTTACTATTGAGGGCAAGAATCCCTCAGAAGAAATGAAGTAGTCTTCATAGTCAATAAAAGAGTAGGAAAAGCAGTACTGGGATACAATCTCCAAAATAACAGAATGACAGTTCAAATCCAAGGCAAACCTTGGCAAATCAAAGTAGTACAAGTCTATGCCCAAACAACTGATGCTGAAGAGGTTGAAGTTGACTGGTTCTATGAAGGCCTACAACACCTTCTAGAATTAACACCCAAAAATGATGTCCTTATTATCATGAGGGATTGGAATGCTAAAGTAGGAAGCCAAAAGATAACTGGAATAACAGGCAGGTTTGGTCTTGGAGTACAAAATGAAGCAGGGCAAAGGATGGCAGAATTTTGTCAAAAGAACATGCTGGTTATAGCAAATACTCTTTTCCAAAAAACCAAGGACATCCTAAGATGGTCAACACAGAAATCAGATTGACTATATACTCTGCCGTCAAAGATAAGAAACTCTATATTATCAGTAAAAACTAGACCAGGAGCTGACTGTGGCTCAGATCATGAGCTTCTCGTTGCAAAATTTAGGCTTAAATAGAAGGAAGTATGGAAAAGTACTAGGCCACTCAGGTATGATTTAAATCATAACCCTGATGAATATACCATAGAGCTGACAAATAGATTTAAAGAATTAGATCTGATCAACAGAGTGCCTAAAGAACTATGCATGGAGGTTCGCAACATTGTGCAAGCAGGAGCAACTAACACCATCCCAAAGAAAAACAAAAGCAAGAAAGAAAAATGGTTGTCTGAGGAAGGTTTACAAAAAGGGGAGGAAAGAAGGGAAATGAAATGCAAGGAGAAAGATACACTCAATTGAATGCAGAATTCCAGAGAATAGCTAGAAGAGATAAGAAGGCCTTCTTAAATGAACAATGCAAAGAAATAGAAGAAAACAATAGAATAGGGAAGACCGGAGATCTCTTCAAGAAAACTGGCGACATGAAGGGAATGTTTCATGCAAAGATGGGCATGATAAAGGACCGAAATGGCAGGGACCTAACAGAGGCAGAAGAGATTAAGAAGATTAAGAAGAGGTGGCAAGATTACACAGAGGAACTATACAAGAAAGAACTTAACGTCCCTGAGACCTCGAGTCAGACATCCTGGAATGTGAAGTCTAACAGGGCCTTAGGAAGTCTGAGCAGCAACAAAGTTAATGGAGGTGACAGTATTCCAGCTGAGCTATTCAAAATCTTAAAAGACGATGCAGTAAAAGTGCTACACTCAATATGCCAGCAAACTTGGAAAACTCAACAATGGCCACAGGATTGGAAAAGGTCAGTTTACTTTCCAATCCCAAGGAAGGGCAATGCCAAAGAATGTTCAAACTACCGCACCATTGTACTCATTTCACGTGCTGGCAAAGTGATGCTCAAAATCTTACAAGCTAGGCTCCAAAAGTGTGTGGACTGAGAACTACCAGAAGTACAGGCAGGATTCCAAAGAGGGAGAGGAACTAGAGATCAAATTGCCAACATATGCTGGATCATGGAGAAACCTAGGGAGTTCCACAAAAACATCTACTTCTGCTTCATTGACTATGCTAAAGCCTTTGATTGTGTGGATCACAACCAATTGTGGCAAGTTCTTAAAGAGATGGGAGTACCAGACCCATCTTATTTGTCTCTTGAGAAATCTATAAGAGGGTCAAGAAGCAACAGTGAGAACTGGGCACAGAACCACTGATTGGTTCAAAATTGAGAAAGGAATTCAGCAAGGCTGTATACTGCTGTCCTGCCTATTTAACTTGTATGCAGAGCACATCATGAGAAAGGTGGGGCTAGATGAATCACCAGTTGGAATTAAGATTGCTGGGAGAAATATCAACAACCTCAGATATGCAGATGATACCACTCTCATGGCAGAAAGTGAAGAGAAACTAAAGAGTCTCTTGATGCGTGTGAAGGAGGAGAGAGCAAAAGTTGGCTTGAAACTCAACATTAAGAAAACTAAGATCATGGCATCTGGTCCTCTCACTTCCTGGCAAATAGCTGGGGAAGAAATGGAGGTAGTGACAGATTTTATTTTCCTAGCCTCCAAGATCACCGCAGATGGGGACTGCAGCAAAGAAATTAAAAGACACTTGCTCCTTGGGAGGAAAGCTATGGCAAATCTTGACAGCATACTAAAAAGCAAAGACATCACCCTGCCAACAAAAGTGTGTATAGTCAAGGCTATGGTTTTCCCAGTTGCAATGTATGGCTGTGAAAGCTGGACCATAAGGAAGGCTGAGTGCAAAAGGATTGAGGCCTTTGAATTGTGGTGCTGGAGGAGACTCCTGCGAGTCCCTTGGACCACAAGGCGATCAAACTGGTCAGTTCTAGAGGAGATCAACCCTGCAAGCTCTTTAGAAGGCCAGATGCTGAAGATGAAATGCAAATTCTTTGGCCACCTAATGAGAAGGAAGGACTCCCTGGAGAAGAGCCTAATGCTGGGAACAATAGATGGCAAAAGAAGAAGGGGACAGCAGAGGATGAGGTGGCTAGATGGAATCACTGAAGCAGTTGGTATGAGCTTAAGTGGACTCTGGGGGATGGTGGAGGACAGGAAGGCCTGGAGGAGTGTTGTCCATGGGGTCACGATGGGTCAGACATGACTTTGCGACTAACAACAACAACAAATACTAATACCATGATTCTACTCATGCTTTCCTAGAATTAAGTGCTACTGAATTTAGTAGTGCCTACTCCTAGGTTACTGCATATGAGGTTGCGACCTAAGATTGCTGCAACCTTAAGTTTTAACAATAGGAATGGTAATTACTTCAAGTAGAAACAGATATGGTTATGCTGTAACAATGCTTATTGTACATACAGTGGGTAATGACAGGATGGAGATGTCTCTTTCAGAGAAGATCTGCCAAACATAATGGTATGCAGCATGGTCACTCTCACACAAATGTGCAGAGAGAGAGAGAAAGATTCACTACCATGGTGGGCATGTCATGAGTGGATGTGGCTGGAGCCAGGGGTCAGACTAGATGGCCCGGGAGATCCCTTATGTCTTGTACTGTTTCTATGTTTCTATCACTGACAGAATTTCCAAAGTGAAACAGGGTGACTGGTCTGGGAAGTGGAACAAAAGAGGGTGAAGCGTTCTTGTACCCACTGGATCCCCTTAATTTACTAGTAAAGACCCAGAATAACTGCCTCCACCACCCCTAAAAGGCGGGCATAAATAATACTGAAGCGCAGAGAAAAGTCTAAGGAAGGAAGGCAATACCATCCCCCCTATTCCCATAAACACACACTCACTTCATGTCCTGGTCTGTACTGCCAACAGCAGTTTAAGCATGGATGCAAATCACGTCTTTTCTTCTCATAGTCTCATTAAGCTTGCATTGCCCTATCATGTGTATGCAGTTGTACATTTTCAAGTACAACTTTTGTAGTCTTAGAAGTAATGTGTAGTAGAGTCTTTGAGCTTCCAAATATATAACTGTCTGTAGTGCATACAAGAATGCTAAAATTAATTGCTACGATGATACTTGTAAAAGTGAACAGTGAATGTAAAAGGGCAGACTGACGAAATGATGAGTTATTGTCTGACACAACAGCAGCTACATAACAAGGAAGCACATTTGCTAACAGTAGCAATTAGTACATGGTTGGAATTACAAAAAAGAAAATGTAAAGTTGACCTCTCAATTTTCAGCATGCCCCATAAAAATAGGGAAGAAGAAAAGATAATCACTTTTTATCCAATTATCTTGAGAAATGAAAGCCCAATATATTTGGGTGTTTGCAGCAGAAAATTCAAATAGAGCTTAACTTACCTCAAGGGGGTAGCCCCATGCTCTTAACCCTCAGCTCTTTGGAAGAACAGTGAAGTGCAAATGTGACCAACCCCCCCCCCCACCTCCTTTTAAAACCTCTGCAGTCATGCCACTGAGCCACGAGAATTCTGTCTGCATGGGTCTGAAAATTCTTAAACTCCCTTTTCCCATTTTGACAAAGCAGATGTAAAAAGATTCAAATATGGAGAAATAATGAATATTTTATGAGCAATGCAACAAGAAACAACACAGGTATTGAGCTACAAACTTGGAGACTTGTACAAATTAGATATGCACAGCCAAATTCTGATGCTACATAAGACTGCATCCATTGAATCCATTCCTCCAGAGTCTTCAGACTATCTCTTGTGCTTAGGCTGATCCTGCAAAGCAAGTCAAGCCAGGAGAAAAAGCACAAATGCTTGTTGAGCTCTAGTTGCACTTTACCAGCTGCCATTCCTGGTGCAAACAGAAAAGGGGCACAGCAAGCAAGCAAGCAGGTCAGCTGCCCTTCCCAGCAGCCAGTCTTCTTTACCACTCATTTGTTCCTCTGGTGGTGGCACTGAACCCAAACAATGGGATATGGGATAATTCCAGATTCTAGCATTACAAGCAAGAGAAAAAAAAAAGCTCCCCTTATTTACTTTTTCTTAATGAAGCATCTGTCATGCTTTGCTTACTTCCCTCTCCCTCTCCCTCTCCCTCTCCCTCTCCCTCTCATTCATTTTCCCTCTCTCTCCCCTAAGCAATTATAGATCAATTCCATAAGGAAGCCACAGCCTTGGGTTTACAAGAACTGGCCAGCTCTGTAAAGGACAGAACATTTTGGAGGGCTTCCATTCATTGGGTCACCATACTTTGGAGAGGGCTTGCTGGCACATACACTAACAAACCATCCCAGCCCCTGTACACTTTGCTTGTAGGCAACTTGTTCCAGCACATTAATAATATTAGTGGTCATGCTGGTGCTATGACTTACTTGCTAGTTGCAAAGTCATATCGGACCAATCACGACCCCATGGATGACAATCCACCAGGCCTTCCTGTCCTCCACCATCCCCTGAAATCCACCTAAGCTCGCACCAAATGTTTCAGTGACTCCATCTAGCCACCGCATCCTCTGCCATCCTCTTCTTTTGCCTTCAATTGTTCCAAGCATTAGGGTCTTCTCCAGTGAGTCCTTCGTTTTCATCAGGTGGCCAAAGTATGTATCTGGCCTCCTAAAGAGCAGTCAGGGTTGATCTCCTCTAAGACTGACTGGTTTGATCTCCTTGAATCTCACAGGAGTCTTCTCCAGCACCACAAATTCAAATTCTTCGGTGCTCAGCCTTCTTTGTGGTCCAGCTTGCACAGCCATACATTACAACTGGTGAACCATAGTCTTGACTATATGCACTTTTTTCAGCAGGGGATGTCCCTGTTTTTTAATTTGCCATAGCTCTCCTGCCAAAGAGCAAGTGTCTTTTAAATTCTTGACTGTAATCACCATCTGTGGTGATCTTGGAGGCTAGGAAAATAAAATCTGTCACTTTTCTTCCCTATCGATTTGCCAGGAAGTGAGAGGACCAGATGCCATGATCTTAGTTTTCTCAATGTTGAGTTTCAAGCCAACTTTTGCTCCCTCCTCCTTCACACGCATCAAGAGACTCTTTAGTTTCTCTTCACTTTCTGCCATGAGAGTGGTATCATCTGCATATCTGAGGTTGTTGATATTTCTCCCAGCAATCTTAATTCCAACTGGTGATTCATCTAGCCCCACCTTTCTCATGATGTGCTCTGCATACAAGTTAAATAGGCAGGACAGCAGTATACAGCCTTGCTGAACTCCTTTCTCAATTTTGAAACAATCAGAGGTTCCGTGTCCAGTTCTCACTATTTGGAATCATGCAAATACGTTCTTAACCCTATACTATTTTCTTATTTAATAGGATTGGTGGGGGTGGGGTGGGGGCAGTAAGAGTGGAGAGAAAGGGAGGTGGGGCTGAAAAGACCCAGTTCCCACAGTCTCGCATCATACAGTTTTCCCTGTAATCCAACCACCATCCTTGTAGCCCGGCACTGCACTGCCTCTAACCTGGCTCTATCCTTCCAGTAATGTGGATCCCAGAACTGAACACAATACTCCAGTTGCAGGCGCACCAGAGTCATATAGAGTGGTAGTAATACCTCTCTTGATCTAGAAACCACACTTCTGGCTATGTAACCAAGGGTGGCATTCACCCTCTTGACCACCACATCACACTGCTGACTCATGTTTCACCTGCAGTCAACCAGCACCCCAAGATCCTATTCATAAGTTCTGCTTTCTAGCCACTTGTCCCCTAACCTGCACTCATGACACTCATTTGAATGCTCCAAGTGCAAGACCTTGCACTTATCCACATTGATTGCCATCCTGTTGTGCCCTGCCCACTTCCATTGTCCGTCCAAATTCTTATGGATCCGGAGTTCCTTCTACTTAGTTGATGGCACTGCCCCCGTTTTACGTCAGATAATTAGTCACAATGATGCTTTTCAGTTCTGCATCAGTTTATATTGATAAGAATGACCACCAACTGCTTTTGCATCTGCTGTGGCCTACGTAAATGCTTTCCTTATGTGCATTGAACCTCCCTCGCTTTCAGCAAAAGCTTTTAAATGTCATCACTATCTAAGGCCTCTTCCCTTTATACTGGTGCCTCAAAACGTGTGGTATTTGTTCAGAGGCTCTTTGATCTCACTTTCTTGGAATTAAATTGTTCGTAAGGATTTAAGTTAATTCTCCTGAAAAGCTCATTCATGATTGCTCCTTGTAAACATAATTTGGATTTTGTATTTGTGTCAGTTTCTTATCCATGGCTCTCATATATATATATATGAGAGTTCACTTGCCACTATTTGTTGTGATCCACACAATCAAAGGCTTTAGCATAGTCAATGAAGCAGAAGTAGATGTTTTTCTGGAACTCCCTCGCTTTCTCCATGATCCAGCATATGTTGGCAATTTGATCTCTTGTTCTTCTCCCTCTTCAGAATCCTGTCTGTACTTCTGGTATTTCTTGGTCCACACACTTTTGGAGCCTAGCTTGTAGGATTTTGAGCTCAGCTGGAATACTGTCACCCCCATTAACTTTGTTGCTGCTCAGACTTCCTAAGGCCCATTTGACTTCACATTCCAAGATGTCTGGCTCGAGGTCAGTGACCACCCCATTGTGGTTATCAGAGACATTAAGACCTTTCTTGTAAAGTTCTTCTGTGTATTCTTGCCACCTCTTCTTAATCATTTCTGCCTCTGTTAGGTCCCTGCCATTTTGTCCTTTATCATGCCCATATTTGCATGAACAGTTTCCTTCATATCTCCAATTTTCTTGAAGAGATCGCTAGTCTTCCCTATCCTATTGTTTTCTTCTATTTCTTTACACTATTCATTTAAGAAGGCCTTCTTATCTCTTCTAGCTATTCTCTGGAATTCTGCATTCAATTGGGTGTATCTTTCTCTTTCTCCCTTGCCTTTTGCTTCCGTTTTTTCCTCAGCTTTTTGTAAAGGTTCCTCAGACAGCCATTTTCCTCTCTTGCATTTCTTTTTCTTTGGGATGGCTTTTGTTGCTACCTCTTGTACAATGTTTCAAACCTCCGAAGCAGAGGGCTAGTATCCCAAACAAGCCCCTTCACCATGACATGGCAGTGATCCATGAAGGGAATGAATGTGTGTGTGTGTGTGTGTAGTCTGGGAAAGATCGCATAAGCAAGAATGACAAGGTAACTAGGAAAAAGAGAATTTTGATGGTGGCATGATATGCCACCCATATTTATTGTACTTAAACTTGATTGATCTATATGTCTTCTATTGTAATTTGATCAAAGGAGCTGCCTGTCTGCTGCAGTAGATAAAGCTCAGAAGCCCTGGATAACTGCAAATGTCTTCCTGGCTAACCATGTATGGATTATTCATTGTTGTTGATGTTGCTCCTGTTTTGCTTTTCACATCCAGTCTGTGTATAAAATGCTGAGCTTTATGGACTGATGGTATAAAATGAAAGAAAACCAAGGGATTCAGCTTCTTGACTTACATGATCAAAGAAGTGCTTAATATTAGGGATGGGCAAAAAATAATCTTTCAAGTAGTCACAATTCACTGAACTTTGTATTGCACTCATCTTTTGCTGAATTTCTGTCCATAACTGTGATCATTGCTTGCACAAATCCCAGCCTTTGCACAAATTCCAGCCCCACAAATTTGCCCAATATCCTAATTTGTGTTAATTTCCTCCAACCTACAGAGCAATTTATGCACATTAGGAAATGGGAACAAATCATATTGGAAATCATGAATAAGCCAAATGAAAGCACATGTTTAATGATTCAAAATATTTCTGATAGAAACAGTTTCATGCTCATGGCCACCTCTGAAGCTTCAAATGGGGCATTCTTGCATGTTTTGTAGAAACAAAATTTGTAGTTGATGCAGCTGTGGTCCAGTTTGCCGTACCTCCATTAGGGACTTAAGAACTATTAAAAGGAAAATGATGATTTCAATAATTTTCAGGGTTTAATAAAAGTGCATGAAAAAAGCTAATCTGAACATAATCTTTGAATTACCCAATATGTGTTCTGTTTAAATGCAATTCATTTTTGTAAGGATGCAAAACAAAGTGACAATAAAAGAATAATATAGTCATATATGAAAAGCAATTCTGATAAGGTAGATCAACTCCATTTGAGTATTTGTGATAGTAGGGCCTGCTAATTACTTTCTGAATCATACTTTAATGAAAAGCAGTAATATTGCTACTTTGTATACTCAGTAGACTAGGTCTATACAGTTGTAATTTGTTAATTCACAGCAATGTCTAAGGGAAGACTTGGAAAACTTCCAGATTTTGAAAATTACTGAAGAGGTAAGCAAACATTATTAGACATTGTTAAACTGTAAAATGCATTTATGATATTTTATGTCAATTGGCATTTAGTTTTAATAATTCAGTATATTATTGCCTACTGCGCTCCAACTGAATATTGCATGAAATTGGTTGACTGTATTCCAGTTGCTTTAGTTTTTTATTGAAACATCTTGTTGATCATCAAATGTTCACCACATTTCTATCCTGATGGTTTTCATATTGCATTTCATGTTCCTTGCAAGCCTATTAGGAGTTCATCAGTAATGGCAGACAAGAATTGCTGGAGTTTGTCCACTGTGTACTACCGTGTTTTATACTCTCAGTAGGTGTAGACAATGCTGAATAATGAAGACCAATAGTCTCACCTGATATGAGGCAGTGTCCTTTGTGTTTATGAAAAGTGGTGCAATTCACAAGAAAGACAAAAAGATAACTATATGTTGAAAACACATGTGAGGGAATTGCAGGCTAGCCCCGTCTCTCAGGGGACATAGACTTGGTAACTGTTTGAAGCAGTTGTGTACATGTGCTGTTATATATGCATAAGACAGCTCCATGCAATGGGAATCTGAAATTTTATCTAGGATGCTGATGTACATTCAGCAAAGGTGAGTGAAGCTGATTGGTATACCCCACAGGTTCTCTGTGCATGCTTTCAATGTGTGAGAGTGTTAATGTGATCCTTCAAGTATTCGGGTGTACCCTAAAAATTCTCCCTAAGTCCTCTGAAAATTTGAGGGGGTTTCCATGTCATATACACATAGAATTTTTGACAGGCACATCAATGGTAGGTGACAAAACATTCAGGATGTGTCTTTAAAACTACTTCAGTCTCTGTCTTCATTATATTCTCTTTCTGAAAAAAGATACTATGCACACAAATATGGACTTTTTCCAGGTAACTGTAACATATAACTCTTGTTTTCTTACACTGATCCTTTGTATTCTGACCAATACCGCAACTTAAGCCATCTGTCTCTTAACATTTCTTTGCAGACATCTAATGATACTATAAAACCACAATAATGGAGATTGTAAAAGAAATGGGATTTATTTATATAAACCCTCACTTGAAGCTTTATATAGCTATTAAACTTTTACTGGGAAAAGAATGAGCTTCGCTTTTAGATGGTATTACTGTTAGGTGGTTAAATGGAAATTAGGAGATTGTTACTGAGATGAAAGAATTCCGCTGAACTCGTAATTTTTCAGCAGTCAAAACAGACACACAAGTTAAAAACACAATCCTACCTATTGGCTCAGATATAAATCACGCTGAACTCTATGAGGTTTAGCCATGAGTAAGTAACTTCAAAAGTAAATTACTGCAATGCATTATATGTGGGATGTAGTGTATATAATTAATATCAATATTAGCACCACAAGAGACAAATTCTTAGACAAATTCAGGGTGGTTTTTTGTTTGTTTACATATAAGTCCTTACATGGGTCTCAGGCATAATACTTCATTGAATCATAGTACAGTAGACTTGGAGGGGTCCATGAAGGACATTGGGTCCAAACCCCTGTTGTTACACCATCCCACTGCAGTTTTGTCCAGTTTTGTCTTGAATAGTGTGGGAAAGAGACAGCTGATTCCACTGTCATATTGCTCTGATAGTGAGGAAGCTTCTCCTGATATCTAGCTGAATATGGGTTGTAACAGTTTGAACTGATTATTCTGTGTCCTACACTCTGGTATCAGCAAGAAGAGATCTTGACCTTCCTCTTTGTGACAGCCTTTGTGCTACTTATATAGGGATATCATATCCCCATTCAGTGTTCTCAAGTTGTACTTGGAGAATCTTTTTCCCCACTTGGACTCTTTTTCCCTTAAGGGTGTGTTGCCATGGCATTTCATTTATCATTTTTCTGAGTTTGTTAAAGTTGACTTTATTGAAGTCCAGGATGTTTGTTTGGCTTCAGTAATCCTTTGTCTCCTTTATAATTGAGAATTCAAATGCTACATAGTCACTTTTCCCCTAGAGTTCCCATGATTATTAATTTGCCCACCAGACCATTCCTGTTAGTATTAAATCAAGGATAGCTGATCCTCTCGTACCTTCCTCTACTTTCTGCTGGAGAAGTTGTCAGCAACACATGTCAGGAATCTCTTGGAGGGGCAATGCTTGGCAGAAGTTGTCTCCCAGCAGATATGAGGGAAACTGAAGTCCCCCATGATGACTACATCATTCTTCTTGGAAATGCTGGCAAGTTGCTTCCTGAAGGTTGCATCCTTATCCTCTTTTTGGCTGGGTGGCCAGTAATACATGCCAATAATTACGTTTTTCTTATTTGTGCTCCCTCTAAATTAAGCCAGATGGTTTCAATGGGGCTACTAAGTTCCTCTTGTATTTGTGTGCACATATATGTGTCTATAACATATAGTGCAGCTCCACCTTCCTTTTTGTCATTTCTATTTTTCTTAAACAGGTTGTATCTATCAGTTGTAGAGTTCCAGTCATGTGAGTCATCCCACCAAGTTTCTGTTATCCCTACAAGATCATAATTGCCCTCATGCACTATGGACTCAAGTTCATGTTGTTTGTTTCCCATTCTCTGGGTATTGGTGTAGGGACATCAAAGTTCATTCTCACTGTGCCCTGGTTTTCCTCCTACATTTTTTGGGAGACTGGTATTGGGCTCTGCTTATGTTTTTTTCTCTGTTGAACTATGCAAGTCTTTGTCAGGTGATGGTATGCTATGCTGCACATCTCCCTCCCCTATAGGTTTTAGTTTAAAGCCCTCCTGATGAACCTCTTCATATAGTGGCCAAACATCTGCTTCCCATTCTTTGTGAGGCCCATCATTTGCCAATAGTCTGTCCTCCAGGAAGCTTAGCTTGTGGTCCCAGAATTCAAATCTCTCTTCACAGCATCACCATTGTAGCCAGTCATTCACTTGAAGGATTTTTCTTTCTCTAACTGTTCCTCTTCCACATATTGTTAGGATTGAGGCAAAGACTATCTGGGTTCCAGTGTTTATTATTTTCCTCCCTAGAGCTTCAAAGTCTGATGTTCTTTCAGCGAAGCTTCTCCTGGCAGTGTCGTTAGTTCCCACATGGAGGAGAAGGAAGGGGTATTTGTCAATGGGTTGTATGAGCTTTGTGAACTTCTTGGTTATATCTTTAACCTTGGTGCCAGGGAGAAAGTATACTTGGTAATTCTCTGGATCATCGCAACATACAATTTTTTTCATCTCATGCAACAGGGAATCTCCTGCAACTATCACTCTTCTCCTTTTGTTATTGCAAACATTGGTATCCTTTCCCCCTTTTGATTAGCCTTTTGTCTCTTTTTCAGAGTTACACAGTGTGTCATGTAGTTCTTTCACAGTGGATTTCTCATACGTTCCTTCCTCAAGTAACTTAAAGCAGTTCAAGAGTTCCACTGCTTCCACTGGTGCAGAGTGTTTTCTAGGTCTTCTGCATCTGTCACCCTGTTCCAGTGAGTTTTCTCATTTTCCCTTCTTGGGGTTCTCTTCTGATGCCTTGACTTGCTGGTGCCCTTCTTTGTTCTGGACTACACTTAACTGTTGCAGCTCCTCTGTTCTGTCTAGAAATTATTCCTTTTCTTTTATTATCTGGAGGGCGAGCACCCATTGCTCCAGTGCTCTCACCATTTTTATAACAGGGCTACTAGTATTCACCTGTTGCAGTTGCAGGCTACCACCACTGTGGAGTCTCCTTGGTCCATTGTTTGTGAAACCTTAGAGAATCTGTCTCTGAGGGGTCTGTTGCGACAACTAGAGCTTTCTAATGTCTTCCCTAAAGGTTAGCAACACAGGTCTACTTGTAAATGGTAGTGTGTTACAAGGACTAAAACGTGTGTGTGCATGCGCGTGCATGCACGTGTGCAGGAAGCAGGAGTTAAGCTAAAATAAAGAAGAGAAACAAGGAGGAATAATGTTAGGGACCTCCCCCTTGACCTGCCCCACCAAACTCCTCAGCCAAATTTGTATTGGAAGCCGCCCCGAGGCTTTTGTGAATGGGACTGCGTATAAGTGTTCCAAATAAATAAACCAATAAACAAAATCCTGTTTGCTCTCCCTGTGTGCTCACTCTGGTTGATCTCTTCTGAGAGCTCTGCTGTTCGTATCCCAGAGGTCCTAGTTCAGCTGGAGCAGCGTGCTGTGCTGTGTTGTGCTCTGCAAGGAGTCAGGAACCAGAAAACATCTTCCAACATGAATTTGTGCACTACGTTCATCATCTAAGGCTTTTCTCCAGACTCCTTGTTTTGGGTTTAAATTGCTGGAAAACTAAGTTTAACATAGGAGATCCTTGCTTGGAGCAGGAGGTGTGCCATTTCATGCCACACTCAGCATAGAAATAGTGCTCTGTGCTCTAGCTAAATGTTGTACTAAATCTCAACACTACTTGATAGGAAAAGGAAAGCCACTCTGAAACCCTAGGGTAGTTGCTAGTTATTCAGCTTTTCTTTTTTTATATCCCACCTCTCCACTAAAAAATAGACACTCAAGGCAGGTAATAATATCATAAAGATACAAAACAAAAATTAGTTTAAAATATGTCATAAAAGCATGGCAACAAAAGAACTAAACAGCATCCATTCAATTAGAACCAGCAACTGTGTGTCATAACTTGCCTGAACAAAAAGCATTTCTGCAAGTTGACAGATAGGGGACAGGCAGGCTTTAAAGGTAATGGGTGTTGCATCTGCTTTATATATGTTGGAACTGTGATAAAAAACAATTAATATGACTGCAATTTTTAATTTTTGCACAGGCATTTTTGTGACAAATGTTCAGAGACTCAATAATGTAACTGATGCTTTTCTGATCTTGCAATACTTCTTTGTCCTTAAGCATATCTGTAAACCGAATTAATTTGGAAAACGAGATCATCTGTCTTTCTGTGTAACAAGCTACTCTTTGTTAGCTCCGCTGGCTTGTTAATAAAGAGTCTGTGACTGAATAAATGGAGACACTGCTTGATGGTCTGGGCACTTCATTCTGATCAACAAAATTAAAGTAAATCATATTTCATTTTATACATTGTATAAATCTTTCATTTTATTAGCATACTAGAGATGGAGTGAAGACAATAATAAAACCAGACAGTATCTAAAGTATGCATAGAAGGCAAGGTTTTCTCCAATGGGCTGAAAAGCCTTAAAAAGCTCAAAGTGTATAGGAAACAGGTGAAGGCAGGGGAATTAAGCTACTGTGATGCAATTAGAGCAACAATTCTCATACTTTGTGCCTGACAATTAAAATAATTTGAAAGAACTAAAAACACCTCAGTATGAAACTAAGCCTTAATGGTTTCCCACTGTATTTTTGGATGGTGTATTTATTTAGTTAATTATTTTTATTTAAAGCTTTTATAAACTGTCCCTATACTAGCATCTTGGGATGGTTTACAACAAACAACAAGTAAAATAGAAATTAAAAATAGCACAGCATGCTATTAAAACACATTTAAACCAATTAGTTATTAAAATAATGGGAGAATAAAAAGGTTTTCCCCTAGTGCCAAACAAAAGGAAACATTGGTGCTGGACAAGCCTCTCTGGGGAGCATATTCCATAATGGGGGCACCACCTCAGAGAAGGTCCTCCTCCAGGTAGCCACCCTCCTAATCTCTTTCAAAGAGGGCTCCCGACAAAGGACCTCCGCCTCAGATCTCAAGGGGCCAGAGGGTGTATAGGGAAGGAGGCACTCCTTCAGGTATCTAGGACCCAGGCCATTTAGTGCTTTATAGGTCATCACCAACACCTTAAATTGGGCCCAGACCTCAATTGGTAGCCAGGGTAAATAGTAAAAGACTGGCCAATATGTGAATGTGAAGGGGAGATAGGCACAGGTGCTAAATTACTATTTTGCCTCTGCGTTCTTCCCAAAGCATGATGGGGGCGATGCGCATGGGGGAATCAGACAAGGCTGGGGATTTAGGGGCACAGATTAGTGACACCCCCCTAGAAGTCAAGGAACTCCTAAGGGCACTGGACATTACAAAGGCACCAGCCCCTGTCTGGTTACACCTCCCTTTCATATTCTTGTCAACGTCTGATTTAAAGCAGGCAACTCCAAATGCATACAGTATAGTCCAAGCACAGAAGCTGTATTTTTCTGATGCCAAAATCTGAGCAAAAATCTGTATGTGGACAGACTAGATCAGCCCATTATTGGGTCTTAGAGCTCAGATAGACAACCTGGGAATCCACATCACAGGGCCTTTAATTTGAGGCCATTTCTTTGAGGTTCTCATAAGATAAATGTAGTTAATTGCTACAGTGAACTACATTTCTGTGGTAAAGCTATCTATAATGTGGTGAAGAGAATTTTACCACAAATCCACATTCATTAGGACATGTGGATAGGTAGCACTATAAATTTCATGTAGGGAAATGTAACAGATAACAGGGTTCTCTATTGAATTAATACCCCCACCCCAATTCCTCACAAGAACTAAATAAATGAATGGAACCTATTTTACAAATGTGATTTACAGTTCTTTTCAGATATTTAACTGCATAGAGATCTCTTCTGGTATTAGACCATACTACTCTGTCTAAATTATTGCCCACTGACACAAAACTCTTCCTCAGGCTTCTTCTTTATGTGCCTTTTGCCCACTTTTCCCTTGTATTCTATATCCTGCTCATTCTTCTTTCTCTGAGCCAGTCTGACCCTTGGCTGTCTTGTTTTTCTTTTTTATACCTATACTATCCTCTTTGTCTTTCAAGTTTCCAAATCCTGTCATTCTTCATACAGACTGGGACTGAAGATAGAAATAAACATATGAGACCCAGGCATATTATATAGGTAAGGCCACATTAATTTACCCAGAATCAGCTAGGGAAAATGATGTGGAACTGAGTCATTATCACAGGAAGCTGGCTGCATAATTATTGGATGAGTCCATCCTGCTCCTGGGGAATGGCATCATATTGATCACTGGTCTTCAGGACCATACCTGCCCAGGTGTAAGAGGTGTTCACCATTCCTCTCAGTGTCTCCTGCCTCTGAGAATGTGCTAATTTATCTTTCTGGTGCTTCTGCTGTAATCCACAGGACTTGCAGTCACGAGCAGTAGCCTCCAGCATCCCCAGTCACTATAGAGTTGCCTCTGGGAGTTCATCACTTCTAAATGACCTGAATTCCTCATGCAACTACTTACTAGGTTACTTACTAGGTTACTAACCTAGCATCAAATGTGACCAGATATGTCTTTACGTGAAAAGACAGAATACATAAATGGTCAGTAACAACTATGCACAATGATTTGGTATAGAATAGGCACAAGAACTTGCCACAAGCAACTGATTCAGAGGCAGTCCAAAATGCTAAATTAGTCCCAAAAAGGCAATCAGCAGGGCCCTTAATTTAGAAAGGAGAAGGACAGGAATCCAAAGAGCCCTAGAATGAGTTAGCATGGGCTCATATCAAGTGCCTCCATCCTACTTGAGGCTCAAATGGCTTCAGTGACATTCTATTAATTTAGGCTACTGGCCCAGCTTTTTCACTATCCAGACAGCAATAGCTGGGGTTTAGTAATTTATGCTCCAGCAATCTCTAAATTACACTACTGTTATGACTCTATGTGGCGTTGCCCTCATTATTTAAGTCACTTTTTAAATTTCTGAAGTGAAATGTTCCAATGTTTTTATTGCTATTTGTATGTTTATTATCCCTTGGACTGCAAGGAGTTCAAACCAGTCAGTCTTAGAGGAGATCAACCCTGACTGCTGTTTAGAAGGCCAGATCCTGAAGATGAAACTCAAATACTTTGGCCACCTAATGAGAAGGAAGGACTCCCTGGAGAAGAGCCTAATGCTGGGAACCATAGATGGCAAAAGAAGGAGGGGATGGCAAAGAATGAGGTGGCTAGATGGGGTCACTGAAGCAGTTGGTGTGAGCTTGAGTGGACTCCAGGGATGGTGGAGGACAGGAAGATCTGGAAGAATGTTGTCCATGGGGTCATGATGGGTCGGACACAACTTCACAACTAACAACAACAACAATTTTTATTATATTTTATGAAGACTGTAAACTGTCCAGGGTGATTCAGCTGATTAGGTTACATTCTCAGAGGATCTTACTGGGGGAGAAGATGATAGAAACACACAGTGTTTCCACACTTTAAAGGAAATAAGTCAGACCTTATTGACTAAATCTAACAGGATTGATTTCTTTGCTATAAAGGCGAGCTCTCAAAAGCATGGGTCCTCAAACTACTGCCCACGGGCTGGATCCAACACACCATGCTCATTTATCCAGTCTGCCTCAGAGCTTTTGGTGTCGCTTGGAGAAAACAATCAATTAGTTTTAGTTAAAAGGCTATCTTCTGCTTTGAAATAGTTTGCAAATGTCCAGTTTGCCTATGTTTTTCTGTTCTTACTATTTATGCTACTCTTTGTCAAGGTTCACTGTCCTTCCTTAAATGTTCAAGTAAAGCCAACACATCTTTCTGGTATATGTACATTTCAGAAATATTGGTGAAACTATTCTAATTTTATGAAGCTTAGAATGACCTGCTCTTCCCTAATTGCCATTTTACATGCCCAGCAACCTTGGTTTAAAAAAAAGACAGAAAGCACTCAGCTGGGTCATGGACACCCCCTTCTCCTGTTCAGAAATTCACAAACAAGAATTTTATTGTAGTGAATTGTACACATTTAGTCTGCGTAGGGAAGTTGCTGATTCTCCCACTGAAACTGATGGGATTTTTAATGTACTGGCTATATTCCAATTGTGTTAGACCTATTTGCTATTTTTTACAGTTATAATCAAAGCAGGTAAAATGGACCAAAGTAGAGAGGATGACAAATTCTGGTTAATCAGGCTGAAGACCTTGTATTAGAGCTTCATAATGCTGGATACGTTCCAAAAGGAATGTAGACAGTGTCTTTCAAGGTTACCTTTACTATTTGTTTTTATTGCTTGTGCAAGCCTTTATATAACCACATTTTTTAAAAAATCTACCATTTTGGCTTCCACTGTAATGCTATTCTTAAATCTCAGAACAACCAAGGTGAAAATGTACAACTGGAGATGTTTCTTTGTTGAGAATGTTCCTATATCACTGTCAAATTTGTCACGCCAACTCATCCATCATTTTCAGTGTTATGGCACAGCAAACCATTTCTTCCCCTGAACTATAGGATATATTTGTTGTCCTTCTCAGAAGACTGATTTGACAGATACTCACAAGGTTTACAGTAGAATGCCAAGAACTACCTGAAAAGATATCACAACCTAACATGATGTTCAATCATCTTTCTCTAGACAAAAGGAGATTATTTCTCCACTATTTGAAAGTTCCTCTTATAACTGATACTTAAAATACACTTTCCCCACACCTGTACCTATCTTCAAATATAACCAATCAAGAATAGATAGAAACCACTGAATTCACATGTAATGTAATGAGTGCTTCACAATTATATATGTTAAATGATAGCATTGGCAAGTGAGTCTGCAAGGCATTTTTGAGATATACTGGTTCTTAAACACTAATAACTTATTCCCTAAACAAAAATGAATAACCCTTCATTCATTTACCTCATTTTTATTGTTCTATTATTTTTTTTAAATAGTAAGAAACAGAAACGTCTAAATGAAAAAGTTACCAAGGAACATTGTACAAAAATTGCTTATAAAATGAGATTCAAGAAGATTCACAAAGACAAAGCAATAGTAATTTTTTTCATCTAAACTTTAAATCTAAATGATAAAATTATAAATATGCTTGTTAAATTGGTAAGTAGCCAAATATAGCTAAGATTTTTTTAAAAAAATCTTTAGTAAGCTGTGACTCAAGAGCATACTCAGAAACCAAATTTGAATTATAAATAATTTCCCCCTATTTTCTTCCTCTCTTCCTCCATTCTCTGCCTATTTCCCCTTCTGCTTTTCTTCCTCCCTTCCTTATTTCAGAAAACAATTAAATGAACTAATCATTTTGTACATTGCACATTAATGATAACTAATGATTCCGTTTTTTTCTCTCCATAATGAAAATTGATAGACTTTACATTTGTAACTAATTTCATTAGCTAGATTTCCTTTTTATGATTTATTAGAGGAAAAGAAAATTCCCTCATTTTTTTGTTTATATCATACTTTTACTGCACAATCTTGTAATTATTTTTAGTAGTCCCATTGCTTTCTGTGGATCTTATTTAAAGGTGAGTTCAGCCTATAGGTGCCATGGGTAATGTAGCCAAATTAGCAACATATGCACATGAGCTCAGATAGGCCTATACTTTTTGGCGTTGAAGTACTCCAAAGGAGTGGGGCAGAAGGGGGGGGGATGTCAGTGGAAGAAGGAACAGAACAGTGCAAGATGACAAAGCATGCTCAGTGGGCATAAAATCAACTGGTGGAGTTAAAAACAAGTGAGCAAGTGGGATGCAGTGATGAAGAGATGTCCTTGTTTCTTGTTGGAGGAATATAGACTCACAACAAATTCCTGACCACAGCTGTCCTTGATACTACACATATTTATTTACTGCAACATTTTGTTGCCAGTTCTACTTCCGTATACCTATTTAGATGGTGGTGGGGGGCAGAAGGGGGAGTTCCATAGCTATGAATACAACTGAATGAATCTATTAACAAATTCCCTCCGGATCAAGGCTGTGTGATAGATAGTCTTCCATATGTTATGAAATGTGCATGCCAAGAACCTGGAATATATCATAACTATGTTGAAATTGGACTGTGAAATATGAATTACGCACCAGACCAGGGGCTGTTTAAATTAGTCCCTATACCACAGATGAGCATTCAGTCCTTACTACAAATCATTGCCATTTCTGTCTGCACTAGTATCCACAAATGACTAGTTGGCCTTATCTGTAATTTATATCATTCATATGCATATGTTATAAAAGCTGAAGCCTCTCTTTGCTTTTTCCTTTGACTGATCAGAGTACACACAGGGTGCTTTAAAAAGGGTTTGTTTTTGTTTTTTTCCTACAGCAGGAGCAGCAGGTCACGTTCTTTGAAGATTATCCCTTCCCTGCCCTCTGGTATTATAGAATGTTTGGTCTCAGCCTTCCTCTTCCTTCATGACTTCAACAGAGGTTAACAATTTTGAAAGATGGATGGAAGAGCTAACTTTAAGTTAAAATCAAGTCCTCAGATTATTCTTGAATGGAGTTTAATGTCTCTGGACAATGCCAATTCTGGATGGTAGGACAGACCAGGACAAGTGTGAGTATAAGGTAGATACTCAGATGGCTTGTATTTAAATGCCTATAATCCCATATAAGCCTGTCTAATGATCAGGAATGTTGGAAGCTGAAGTCCAGGACATCTAGAGATCAACTTTCTGTCCAACCCCTGTACTAGAACTGCAATACTAAACCTGCTTGCTAAGTGGTTATCAGTCCAACTAAGTTCAGTGCAACTTACATTTCATAACCTTAGCTGATATTCAGATTAAGTTATTTGAACATAGTTACCATTGAAATCAATAAGGCAACTCCTGCCTAATGTTTAGCATTGATTACAATGAGAATTGTGCAGCCAAGTTCTTGAAGAGCTTAAAATATTTAACAAGTCAGTCACTTTCAGAGAATCAACACTGGCCTGACCTGCATGAAATGTTCCCTTCAAATCTCCAATTTTTTTGAAGCGATCTCTAGTCTTTCCCATTCTATTGTTTTCTTCTATTTCTTTACGCTGTTCATTTAAGAAGGCATTGGAAAAGAGTGTTTGCTATGACCAGCATGTTCTTTTGAAAAAAATCTGCCAGCCTTTGTCCTGCTTCATTTTGTACTCCAAGGCCAAATTTGCCTGTTATTCCTATTATCTTTTGGCTTCCTACTATAGCACTCAAATCCCCCATGATGATAAGGGCATCATTCTTTGGTGTCTTTTCTAGAAGGTGTTGTAGGCCTTCATAGAACTGGTCAACTTCAGCCTCTTCAGCATCAGTGGTTGGGGCATAGACTTGGACTACTGTGACGTTGAATGGTTTGCCTTGGATTCAAGCTGTGATCATTCTGTCATTTTGGAGATTGTATCCCAGTACTGCTTTTCCTACTCTTTTATTGACTATGAAGGCTACTCTATTTCTTCTGAGGGATTCTTGCCCGCAGTAGTATACCTGATGGTCATCTGAATTGAATTCACCCATTCCTGTCCATTTTAGTTCACTGATTTCCAAGATGTTGATGTTCAGTCTTGTCATCTCATGTTTGACCACATCCAGCTTACCTGGATTCATACATCTTACATACCTATGCTGTATTGTTCTTTACAGCATCAGACTTTCCCTTCACCACCAGATACATCTGCAACTGTGTGTCCTTTTAGCTTTGACCCAGTCACTTCACTCTTTCGGGCACTACTAGTACTAGTCCTCTGCTCTTCCCCACATTGGACACCTTCTGACCTGAAGAGTTCATCTTCCAGTGTCATATCTCTTTTCCTGTTGATACTGTCCATGCGGTTTTCATGGCAAAGATACTGGAGTGGGTTGCCATTTCCTTCTCCAGTGGATCAGCTTTTGTCAGAGCTTTCTGCTATGACCTGTCCGTCTTGGGTGGCCCTGCATGGCATAGCTCATAGCTTCATTGAGCTACGCAAGCCCCTTTGCCAGGGCAAGGCAGTGATCCATGAAGGGGATAAAGGTCTATAGGCATGTTCTAAGGTGCATATTCATGTAAAAACAAATGTTTTTAGTTCAAGCTTCTGTTAACAGCCTGGAGCAATAACCAGTTCAAATAGACTCAGGGAATTTCACTGTAAGATAATGGTTGAAGCTTACATACCAATTTATCCATTTAAAAACATTGAAAATATTGAGTCAGAAGGGGTTTCCCGGGCTATCAAGTCTGTTTCCCAGCTCTAGCTGGCTCTACTTTTTTATATCAAATTTTTATTATTTTTTCTCTACAAATCGAACACTAAAACAATTATTCAGGACATTGGGCATACTGGTTGAAATCTTATTCTTTTTTACAATCAATAACCATATTCAATTCTATGCATAGTCCCGTTTCTCCAACTAGTAATAAAAAGAGAAAGAAATCTGTATCTTCCTTCTCCTTCAAAGACAAGGTCAATCTGTCCATCTCTGCGCAAACCAAAATCTTTTTTAAAATCAACTCTTCAGTAGGTGATTCTTCGCTTCTCCAGCATTGGGCAAATGCAATCCTCACTGCTGTAATTACATGTAAAGTCAGATATATAGCTTGCTTATCAAAGTCATCAGGAATAATGCTTAATAGAAAAACTTCAGGTTTAAATGTTAAAGGTTTTTGTAGCATTTGTTCAAGCCATTTGTGTATTCTAACCCATTTTTTTTTTGCCTTAACACAAGTTCACCACAAATGATTAAAAGTACCAGGTTTATGTTTACATTTCCAACATCTATTTGACATATTTGGAAACATTTTTGCTAATCTATTTTGCTATAAATATCATAGGTAAAACATTTTATAAAGGTTTTCTTTATATGAAGTTGCTAAGGTTACCTTAATATTTCTTTCCCACAGCTTTTGCCATTTCTGCAACTCAATATTATATCCAAAATTTTGTGCCCATGTTATCATAGTTTCCTTAACTTGTTCATCTTTTCATATTCAAAAGAAAATTATACAAACTTTTAATCATCTTTTCATTTGATTTTAAAATCATTTGATCAAATGTTGTTACTTCCTTATAAAAACCATACATTCTATACTTTAATGCATCTCAATTGTAGTTGAACCTTATGCCACCAAGAAAGATCAATACCCTGCTCTTGTAGTTCTTGATTCAGTTTCAATTTTCCATCATTATCTAAAATATCATCATATCTCACAATCATATTAAAATTCAATGCATTTGGATATGTAAGAGCTTCCATAGGAGAAAGCCATCTTGGCAACTTAGTGTAAAGTTGTTTCTTTAGCTTTTCCCAAACCGACATCAATGAATTTCTAATATAATGATTTAAGAAATAGCCATGTGTCTTACACTTCTCATACCACATATAAGCATGCCATCCCATTTGTAAATCATGCTCTTCAAGATATAAAATTCTCTTATTTCTTAGAGTTATCCATTCTTTTAACCACATTAAAACACAAGCTTGATGGAACAGCATCCAATCAGGAAGGCCAAAGTTCCCATTCCTTTTGGCCCCCTGGAACATTTTTAATTTAATCCTTGATTTCTTCTTTTGCCATATGAATCACAAAACTTGGGTATTTAAATCATCAAAAAACTTTTTATCAATTTTTATAGGAATTGTTTGGAATAGGAACAAAAACTTTGGTAATACATTCATTTTAACTATAACTATTCTTCCCAACAATGATAATTGCAAATTAGCTCATTTTTCTAGATCACTCTTAATCTCCTTACATAGTTTAATATAGTTATCTTCTTTCAATGTAGCACATTTAACTGTAAACTCCAGCTGGCTCTACTGATGACATGCCTAGCATGTGCCTGTCCAGCCCATCCTTGAATACCCTTACCGATGAGGCTTCAACCACTTCCCATGGAAGCCCATTCCATACCCTAGGGGTTTATTTATTCCTGGGAGTAAGTCCAACTGGGTAGGCATAATCTACTTTATATAATGATGCTTGGTAGTCATAACCCTAGCCTTATAAGAGGCATGATGTTAAAATATCCCTGTTTGTTTTGTTTTTTAAAAAATAAGAGCATCTTGGATGGAAGCAATGATCTAACTGGGTCAGAGTTCTTGGGAAAGAGGTAGTGAACAGCTCTCCCAAAGGCACCATTTTGTCAATGAAAAAGCATTTATCTGCAACCATATAAAAATCCTTTATCTGCAACCACAGACTTCTGTTTACACTGCAGGGCTAGCTAGATGTATGACTGTAAGAGTATTTGGAATTTACATTTTTATCTGAAAGGTGGAAAGAGCCATAGTGATTTGAAATAACGAGAGAAAATATTTAGCCACATGCCTCTAGTTCTTTTGTGTTGTGCCAGACCCATTTGCTGACATTCCTTGATTGGATAGGGACTCAATCTTTTTTTCCTTATGAACACAAACATATTGTGGTTATTGTGGTTAATCAAACAGAATGTAGACTGGAAATACCACAGCAGCAAAGCAAGATCTTGTAATTAAACAAGAACAGCTTTCTACAATGTAGATGTGACCCTTTCCATGGAATTAAAATGAAAAGAGAAAGGAGTTTGAAACATTGGAAAGCCAGTGCAAGTATCACACATATCTCAGACAAGCTGAGGATGAAGTTGTTCCTTCTCATGGAAACTAGTCACCAACTATGTTTTAAATGGTGAATGACATAGGTTTATGTATTAGATAAAACTTCTGTCACTGGGACAGACTGGCATATGTAGACAGCAGTCAATCACTGGCGAATTAGAACAGAGAAGGAAAATTAGATTGATGTTCTTCATATAAAATATTTTCCTTTCCAGTTAATCCATTGCCTCTCTTCCTATCAGCTACCAGCATTTCAGGAAGATTTCTGTTTTACTATAGTTAAGGGTTCAACTTAAGAACTGTTAAGTTCAGTGAATGCATTGTGAATGTTTAATCCAGAAAAATAAAAATTACTGTACCAGTTCAGAATTTGGGTCCAAGGTACCCTGAAGAAAGCCATATGTATAAAATACCTACTAGAAGTTTATTAAGCATGAGATAGGCATAGGAGATAGACATCTTAAAAAATAGCAAATTTTGCATGTAAGCAAAAATTAAATCTCAATTATTGAAACTTTATTTCTTCCCCAAAAACTTTACAGTTACATGATAGTCATTGGTACTCATAACATTCCACTGTGTAAAGAACATGAGAACATGGGATTTAGCTGATCCTACAATTTTTGCAGACATGAAAGATAGTTCAGTTAAGATACGTATTGATAACTATAACAATTGCACTAATATAGTAGTGCAATAATAAGTCATGAATACCCAGTAACAACAAATCTCATGCCCTATTAAGGTGGAGAACCCACTCCCAGAGCTGCTTATGCATAATCACCATATTTTACAACTTCAGGAGTAGCGCAGACGAAATGGTTACATGAATCACATTGCTCCTGATACTTCTGCCATAGTTCAAATGCAGAGATGACAGTGGCTCCTAATCTTGATTAAAGCAGTGGGAGGTCTTGCTAGTCCTATCTTGACCTTCTTGAAGTCCCAGGCTTTGGCCCTAGATAAAGCTGGCTTTGTTGCTATACTTACCTTAGCACTTAATCAACTCTAGATCTAGGTATACTAGGAAAAAACTTCTTTTGGGATATTCTTGCGATCATGGGTTCTTCTCTCTTAACCACATATCCAATTAAACAGGCAATCACCACAGTTTCGGGGGAGAAATGGCTACAATTTGTTTAATACGAGCTTGCTGAGATTTGTGCGCAAGGAACAATTGGATATTTCTGGTTTAATTATTTTGATGTGCCCACCAGAATCATGCCCTTCATTACTAATTCTGTGAATCACCTTGCAAGCTTGGAAATGTGTGAAATTTAACTGTTTTTTTTGGTCTGTACCAACTCATTAAATACTGACACAACTAAAGCGAATGTCCGTACACTCTAGCCAGGATAAAAGCAACGATCAAGTATCACCTTATAACTATTACATGATGCTAGGTGGGCATTTTATAGTGACACCTCAGCTGTAGTCTCTTCAGTTTGGTGTCTTTCCTTTCCTGTCCCTTGCCTTTTTGATTCATGAAACATGACCATAAGGGCTCTGCAGTAAGCCTGGTTATGGCACCATGTGGCATGGAATTGCCATTTTGTGTGGCCTCCACCACTGCAAGAAGCTGCTTAGAGCAGTTGGTGTTGGCACAGCATGTAGTATAGATTAAGTTGGTGCTTACGTTTTGTGGCAACATGTGTGTTTTGTGTTTTGTTGTTTTCCTTTTGCAGGGGAAGTGATAATGTTAGCCTTAAAATATTTTCATGTGGAGGAGATTGAAATTGCTCATGCTTTCTCTAAGTCTACAGGAATGCTTATCAATGAAGCTGCATTAACTATTTTTGAACGTGGTGAGTCATTTTGCAGGCATAATGATAAGACTGCTTTGGTTATTGTGCATAAGCTTGGAGAAAACCTATAAAGAACTGCATTTTTAAATGGAGATCTCCATACTGAAACTGAGACATGAGTATGTATGCCAAGGTATTCTAGTGGTTCAATACAGAAACAAAACTATTTCAAATGTGTAAGCGAAATATACAGAATATATGCACATTTTTGATGGTGCATCCAATTGAATCAATTCTTGCAGGATTCCTCAGAGATGGATCAAACAAAGAATAGTTATCAATGGAGGTATGTTTTTCTATTTGCTTTTTTTCCAATTGTCACATTCCTTTAATTCCATCCTCCAATCATTGATAGAATCAGATTTCCCCCCCTTCAATTTCCCAAATTGGTGTTTGTGCACACTTGCACAAATTTGTTCCTCCAGCAATACATGCATCCCTCCAAAATGTGCATTTCTATACTTTATGGCAGGAAAAGCATATTTTGGTTGATTGTCACTATTATCATTACATTTTCTATGAATATATTTGCATGAAATCCTGGATAGTACAATACCAGTCCACCAGTCCACAAGAAAAAACCAGTCCACTCTTGAATCTGTGGCTACAATTCATAGAAATTCAAACTCTTTTTATTTCACTGCAGATTTTTTTGGCATTCCTAATCTTACCCAGAGTAATTTTTGCAGTGTCTAAAATATCTGCCTATAAGTTTAACCAGGAAAGATGAGGAGAATACAAATATTGGTCATTTACAGATGTTAATGTGAATGATGAATGCCCGCCTTCGTGGGAAAGTGTTAGTTTTAGAACATTGATCGTATAGCAAAGCAAAGAGCAAAAACATGCCAGGGACCAGTGAGCAGATGTGCAATCTCATGCACAGCAGTGGAAAACTATAAAATGGGCCTTTGACGAAATGAAGGAAAGTGCCGCAAGAACATAGTAATGGGCTCGGAAGTCACCCACTTGTAAGTGATGTCTTTAACGCTTTCTGATTAGAGAGAAGAGAGTTTGGATTACCTGCATTACACATAAAAGATGTAATTGTTCAATAGCCATAACTGGAATCCCTCAGGGAAGAATGAGGTCCACAGCTTGAGCTTCTTGGTATTAAAAAAGGAGGAAACAAAACAAAACAAAACAAAAACCCCTTCCCTCTACTATTGCAAATTCTCCTCCTCAAAAGCATTCCATGGTTAAATCATGCCCTCTAAAAATGCATCAAAACAGCAGCCATTGAATGGCCTTACTGCTAATGAGAGGGGACAGACAGACAGGTCTTTTAGAGAAGATATTAGAATTGTAATATGACAACACTACTCTTCAAAGACTAATTACTTATTTTGTTATTTAGTACATTTATATCCCACCATTCTTCAGGAATGCAATTCAAGAAGGCCTTTACATGGTTCCCAAGTGGTCTTAGAACCATGCATCGACCAGTCCCAAGCCTGCTTAGCTTCAGCATGTGCCTTCAAAGTATGACATTACCCAGTTCACTGCCGCCCCCCCCCCCCCAAAAAAAAAGACTTGACTACTTTACAGCTGCTATTAGGCACAAATTTACCTGGAAATAATGCCCAGTGGACTCAGTGGAGCTTACTTCTGAATACACATGAATTGGATTGATCTGTATGTAAAGTCTCATAGATTAGATGTATTTGTGTGGGAGGAGGTGGGTGGGAATTGAACCTGAATTACTTCAAACAGTCACTGAGTGAAAACAAATAAATAATAGTTGTGGTGAGGTTCAAAGATGTGGGTTTCCTCTTCTTTGATCTGGGAAGATTCTCCGTGACTTCTGTTCTGAAATGCATATATGGAGTCCCACATATCAAACATCTTTAATATTTTATTACCAACAGCAATATTAATGTTTTGGCCTATATAAAGAAGCTTCTGTAAGTCATATTCTGTCTCCTGATGGATAAATATAAGGAGTGAAATCCCAGGGTTTATGTGTTCTAAATTATCGTTCATCACAAATAAAATATATTGGGATAGGCATAATACTGGGAAAGCAACACTGAGAAAAATATGGTTAAACTGTCCCTTTGGTAAACATTGAAATATGCTGCTTTTAAAACATTATGTTAGATTAATTTAACCAGTAAATAATTTAGCATTAAAATTTCCTAAACTCAAACCTAAAAAGCAGGAAGCATACTGCTTTTATATGTCATGTTAATATACTTCCCTAATATTTATATTCATCGGGCAAGAATATTGATCAGGCAATAAGATCAATTATTGGTGTTGCTTAAACCAGATTTTACTGGTCCTGCAAAAATTCAGATTTGTGCCTATCTGATACACCATTCTGTACAAACTTACAGAGGCTGCCAAGATTTTTATTGGTGAACTTAATACACTTGCTGAGGGTGGAATTTGTGGAATAAGAGATCACTGCCCCATCAACATAGTGCTCTATCTAAAGACATTTTCTTCTATATGACAAACAGAGCAAAATGTTTTCTGGCAATCATGAAAGAACATGTACGGTGGCTATTATACTCCCACCAATGCTTGACGAAATGCTTAAACTGGAAAGCAGATCCTGCATCACTATTGCTATTCAACAGCCTGCCCAGTTCTCTTCCTACTTATTTTTAATGAGGCAAAACATTTATACTTATAGACCCATGATCATGAGGATCAACTGTTATCACTGTCTGTTAACATATTAAACTTAAAATACATAATAGTATTTTAAATGCATTGCTGTTAGGTGGCCTACTCTGCTTGTATATTTATTTATTTATTTAAACCATTTCTATGCTGCCCCATCGCAACAAAGCCTCGGGGCGGCTCACAACACATAAATAAATACAGAAGTAATAAAATAAACAAGTAGTAAATTATACAATAAATAACACCCACAGTGCATTCTGGGCTAATAAAAAAAATATGGGCAAGAGGTGTAGGTGTTCAGATGAGAGTCACTGGGAAGGAAGAGTCTTCTGTCTTGGAATCTTTGCCCATGCAATAGGTCAGGACTATTTCTACTCAACTGTTGGATATTGTGGGAATATCTGTAAGAATGGACAGATTTGGCAATGTCAGTTTATCTCAGTTTCTCATTTTCCTAATTTTAATTCTGACTCATCCCAAACTTTCAGTTTTATTTTTTAACTTTTCACATACGCATGCTCATTTTCATGCAACTTTATTGTAATATATGCATTTAATTGTGCTTCCTACTATGATGCACTTTTGAATGCCAATTTCTCCTAATATATGCATTTTCCTCACATGATTGGATTAGATAATTCCTCTGCAGAAGTATGGATTTTGAAGGATAGCTCACTTTTAGGTGACATAAGGGTATGAAATTGTGAAATTGGTATGCTTATACTAAAAAAGAGAACTAAATGAATTTGTCCTCTCTGCCTACATTACTTTGACTCAACAGACAGTCATACTGCAGCAGTTAAGCCAAGCATAGAGGTATATGCCTCCAGGGTATGTCACAGTTCCTAGAAGAGAAAGGAACATGCAGAGCATGTGAAGACAAATCTAGCTTAGGAGTGTCAACTTATATGTGTTTTTATTCCAGGAGAATCAGCCATATAAACAACATCGTTGCAGCTGGGGATTCTGCAGCCGCTGGGCATGGGACAGAGCTTCACTAATGGAGCACCACCAGGAACAGGCTCATAGGAACCAGGTGTGTCTTGGGCAGCAGGAATAGCCACAGTGGCATTAATTCAGACAGGCCATTAGCAAAGGGCAGTTTTCCCTTTGGGTGACTCCTTGAGAGAATCATAAGAACTGCCCACCCCGTCTGGGAATTCGGAAAAGGTTGTGTGAGGAAAAGGTTGTGGCCTTATGTAGGGTGAGAGGTTGGGTAAGAAACTCTGTAGTTTGTAGCATCCCCTCTGTGTGCATGTCAGGGGAAGAATGCATTTGCAAGTAACAGCCAGAAGGATGGGAATCATGTCCATGCAATAGGAGGAGACTAGTTCAACTCAACTCTGGCTGGATATTGATCACATCTTTTTAATAGGTGTGCTTATTTCTATTGGTACGTTTATATTATTGGCCTTAATTTACTATCACTGCACTTTTTATTGCATAAATGCAATAACTAGTGCAATATATCGCACTAGTCTGGTTTTAACTATTGGCTGGTATTGCTGCTTGTACTATGACATTTAAAATAATTTAAAAAATATTGCTGGAAGAGACATTCCTGATCTGGATTTTGAGACAGATTAATGGGGTGGTTGAAATTATCTTTTTTTCACAGTTAGACCATTTTCTGGTGAAATTTGTACTCATGTACCAATCTTTTCCTGCAGATTCCTATTAAGACGATTTATTCCCCATGACTAATGGAAGCCCAAGGATTTCTGAATGCTCATCAGGACTTACTGGTAGCCAGGCTGAACCATTCTGTTGAGGACCTTATTGCACTGATAAGGGATGTGCAAAGAATCTGTTTTGGGCATAAAGTCCACCAGATTCCCTGGTTTTCAGCTTCATGGGCCATGGTCCACTTAGCAGTCCAGAGTTTGAGTTTCTGGAGAGCATGCCCAGGGTTTGTGGGATGCGTGCCAAGAATTGAGCCCCATGTGCTGTACAAGCAGCACCATGGTTGGCTGCCAGGAATGGTGGTAGGTATACCTACTCACGGTGCCCCCTATCCCTGTGCACCACTGCCACTAGCAGTGAGTAAGGACAGAGTTTGTCCTCCAGGAATGGCAGCTGAGGAATGGCCTGAGTTGTGCAAACTGGGGTCTGTGAATGCTTATGGACTTCTTCTGGGCTCCATTCCTGTCCTTATAGCCAAGCACCAGTAGAAGTCCAATGGATATCTGTGAACTGGGTTCCAGAGAAACTCAGCACATTCCTATCTGAGACCGTGAGTGAAGATGCTGAGTGTCTTCTTCAGTGCTATGGAGTTGAGATGCCATTCCCACCACCCCCAGTTTACTGGGGAGCTCTAGACAATGGTGAGAATACAGCTGGGGAAAAAGTGCCATGAGTCCTGCAAAAATGCTCATGAGAGCACACAATCACACCTACTACATGGTGGTTAATTCAGTGAACAAGACTTCCTTTGCCATGTGTATCGTATTCTAGAGTAGCCATCCCCCTGAAATTTCCTAAGTGGTTCAGATGTTAGTTTCATCTATGCCATCAAATCCCCTGGAAGCTCATTGAGACAAATGAGGAAAACAATCCATTCAGGACTGTTCTCAGAAGCCCATGAGCTGGCCAGTTTCAATGTTTCAATACCAGTAGTGTGGAAGCTGAGCCATGTTGCAAGTAGCTGGAGCTAATAACAAGAGGCAAGCATAAGCATTCCAGAGGGGATTAGTATAGCAACATTATAGCAGCCACTTTAGGCAGATGGTGAGCCTCAGTCTCTGAAAGCAGATGAATAATAGAGCCTCTGGTGCCGCCAGATTTCCCAGGAACAGGGAGCTGGCAAAACCTTTTAGCCCTTCCTGGGGAAGAAGAGCAGGGACATTGATGTTCTATTTTATAGCAAAAGGACACATATAAGCAACTTTTTCCTAGAAAGATTTATTTGGACTTTCTCAACATGGACAAGGTATATACCTTCCATGTCCAAAACATGCTCTCTTGAAACTTGCCCACTGAACCTAACTGATGCACAGAATGTGTTTGCATTAGTGAGACTTTAAGTCCCTTGTGCTTTGGTGCAGATGGCTATTGCCGTCTCCCATCCACATGCACATCTGGTCCTGTTGGTTTTTTAAAAGAATGTGATGATTGCTAATCACATTATTAACACCACATGTTAACACCACATTATTAACATCACATGTTACTGTCCAAGTAGCAGATGCAAAGAGTAAGTATGCACTGGCGTATTTAAGCTAATAAATAGATTCAGGTACATAACTAATACTGAGAGGACAGATTTACTATAGAAAGTGCTATTCAGCAGAAAATGCTTCTTGAAAACAATTGGTTTTAACAAGTTCCCCCACCTCCATCACAGTCACACTTTACTGCAGTGTATTATACACATCCCTCAAAATGCTCTCCATTTTCCTTGTTAATGACTATAGTTGTGGGCTGTGCAAAAGGGATCCCTGTTAAATTATGCATTAAGCTGTGATGAATGAATGTTTGTGTCTTGCAAGTAAATCATGGATGACTTTATTCAGCTTCAGTGCATCTGGCTTCTTTACTCATTTTTTGACAGCTATATAAACAAGCAAATGACTTTAAGAAACTCAATACTGCAAATATACAAAAGAAGTAAAAAGTAGTATTTTTTGAGACATTGTTAACCAATAATTACATTTAACTGGTGAAGGAAAGAAGTATTGTATTGTCATACTAGGTCTGACAAACTCTGCATTGATTCAAACACCTTTCTTGACAGATTTGTTAAAAACTTTGAAAATAAGAAAAAGAATCCAAAGTGTATTAGATTTCATAACCAGGCTAAAGGCTGAAGAAGAAATTAAAGGCTGCACATCTGCCACCAAAATTCTGGCCTTGTTGGGAGTCGAGATCCATGAGAAATTTGTGTGGCTTGCTTGTTAATACAAGAATACACAGTTTGCACCATTTGAGACTGAACATGGAATTAATACAATAAATTCGTACATATTACACAACTACACACAAGAAATGGATACATTACTGCACAAGTAATAGATACATTTGAAAAATGCATCCCAAAATGCTTTTCTCAATTTAATTTCCATTTTTAAGAATTGTATGTATAAGAAATGTCCAGAAATAAAAATGTTCATAGGCATACATAGAATCAGAATCATACAGCTGGAAGGAGCCTAGGAGGCCATTAGGTCCAACCACCTGTTCAATGTAGGACTCAGGTCTTCCATCCAGATTCCAAAAAGGCCTGACCCTGCTTAGCTTCCAAGATTAGGCAGGATCCGGCATTTCAAACTATATGGAACATGTATGGGGAAAAAAGCAAAAGCTCACAATCTAATCTCTTCTCAAGTCAGAATAAGATTAGTGGTGGAAAAATGGAAACATTCATGAGATTCAGCTTGATATTTCTCTCATTTCTTGTATCTATCTCCCATATAATCCTTTCCAATGTCTCATAAAGCTGCCTGTATCCTGAGGTCATGACATTTTCTGTTCTTGTTTGTTTGTTTGTTTGTTTATCAATGGTAACATTGTCATTGCAGTATCTATTTTGCAATTATGGGAAGCTTGTTAACATGAATGAATTTAGTAGGCATTTCAATATATGGCCTCTTGAGACTCACTTCTTGACAGAGCAACCCTCCTTACTGTGCTAATATTGTTTAATACTTCAGAGACACCTTTCTGTATCACATTATGTATAAAATGAAAAGGGAATCTATATCAAAAGATGACCTGAGAGTTGCAGATCACCAGGAGATATTTTTTGAGCAGTATGACTATGTATAGGCCTTTGTTATGCCAGTTGTTGAGAACATGGACAGGAGGTGCTGTTGCACTCTTGTCCTGCTTATGGGATTTCCATACTAGCTGTTTATGGACAGCTAGTTGTCCACTGTGTGAATAGAATGCTGAACCATATGAGTCTTGGTCTGATCCAGCCCAGGTCTGGTGAATACCGCTTTTTATCATAGCAATATTCTATACAGTGGCTAGGAATTGGTTTGTTTTTTTGTTTTCTCTTCAGATACTGAAGCATGTTGGTGCATTGCAAACCATGTAGGGAAATTTCAGACATCAAGAGATGTTTTGATAACATTCTATAAAGATTGACTGAAACAGTAAGGCCAAAACCCTTCCAGCATCTCTAATTCATTCTCCAAGCCACCTTTTGCCTGATCTTCTTTCTGCAAAATGTCAGCATAGATCTTTTAATCTGTCCTTCATTTCCTTGTTTGTTTATTGCATTTTATACCACCCAATAGCCAAAGCTCTTTGGGCAGTTATCTGTGTTTTATTCTCCAGTGTGAAGTCTTGCATATTTTATATATATAAGTGCAATAGATGAGGGGACATTGGCTACCTATGTCCAGCCATGCAACTGATTGGACAGTCCTGTATCAATTACCTTCTTTTAGCCTCACTTTTCTTACAGACCTGTTGTAAGGATAAGCTGACATATTCCCATCTATGGAATTCAATGTATACACTTTTGAGGATATAAATTGCATGTTAGAAATGAAACAGGATTTAGCTTGTTTTTATTCAGAGAAATACTCATAGTTCAGAGAAGAGGAATAAGGGGAAGTATATGGATTACCTTTGGGCTAACCTCATTCACCTGCTCAGAATCAGGTGACTCAGGAAGGACCCCCAGTGTCCCCTGAAAAAAGAAAGGGGCAGGGACTATTCCCCAAGGCAAGTTCAGACTCAAAGGACACACAGGCCAGCACAGGCTACTGTAAGGGTAGAACCCTGATGGCCATCTTCCCAAGCTGATCTGGCCATATTTTTAAATAAATATAGTTCTGGTTCACAAGACCTGATTTCACTTTGCTTCTTTATTTCATCCTTTATCCACAATGCTGTGTCTAATTGGTATGAGCATGATAAAGCAATCAAACACAGTCTGATGACTAGCATAAAGGGTGATAATAACATCTAAATACAGAGAGAGAGACAGAGAGACAGAGAGTGCACGCGCGCACGCCAGAGAGAGTGTCAGAGTCAGAGTCACTCACTAGTCTTTACCCACTCGCTAAGCCCCAGTGAAAAAATACAGGTATATAATCTGCAGCTCTCATATATAAAATTACACGACTGGGGATTACATGAGTAGTGCCAGCTGGATCTGGGGGTCAGACTAGATGTCCCGGGTAGTCCCTTCTGACTCGGTCTGTTTCTCTTTTTCTAATAGAAATAGGTGTAACCATATAAATAAGTCTATGAAGTCATTTACACTCAGTCCACAGAAATGAGTAACAAGACTCTTATTTAAGTGTAAACCTTTTCTTTCTTTTGTACCACATAAAAACAGACTAGTGACAACTTGTTTCCTTATTTTTGTTTTCCTAAAAAATAATAGTTGGGCTAGAATTCTAGAGCAAATTACCTAGAAATAAGCATCCTTAAACTTGTGTGCGTTTACTTGTGAGTAGACACATACAGAATTGCAATGCTTTGACTTTAATGTACAATGTCTACTCAGAACTGAATTGCGTTGTGTCCAGTGGTGCTTACTAACATGCTATTGTGTAGGATTAAAAAGTAGAACTTTTTCGACTGCAAGCATTTATGTATGGGTTTCCCTGACTAGGAAGGAAAAACGAGCAGTAAGTAATGAAAGCAGAGAATACTTTCTGCCACTTCCTGTATTTGCAGTTTGTTTTCCTTCCAGAGCGGCTGTCCCAAGTAATTCAAATTATTGTGATAAATCTTTTGAAGCACTCAGTTTAATAATTTACACAGAGGAAATCTGGATAACTGAAAAGTAGGGTTCACATTTTTCATACTGAACTAAACAGCTTTAAATCTTCCATTTAAGGATGGCTGAAGAGGTTAATTTAAATGTTCCATCAGACCTACCCAGGACCTCACCAATCAATCAGAAATACATTGTGGAACAAGCAGCTCCAAAATTAGGGCTAGAAAGGTTAAGGATGAGTAGTAATGTAACACTCACTGCTAGAAAGTAAGGGACACATTTTATTGGTATGGAAAAATAAACTTGTATTAAAAAATAGTTAAGATTGTAGTCCTCTGCCCACTAAACCAGGAACGAACTCATTATGATTTATTCCTGAGTAACTATGCATAAAATTCATTTCAATTCCAAACCCAGATAATTGGTTTTTCCTATCCTTCCCCCCTTTTTTGAAAATGAATCAACTACATTACCTTCATTTAAAACTTTTCAAGGCCATTATATTGTTTTTCATATACATATGGTTATGTGACTCATAGCCTTTAAAATGTTTCTGATCTTTTGCAAGCCAGATAATTTTCAATTCTATGGGTTTACACATCTCAGAATTCAGTCTAGGGAAAATGTAAATAAATGTCTTCATAACTGTGTAGGTTGTAAATTGTACTTTGTGCAGGTTCCATGAAGTTACAATATCTAAGTAGACTAATGCTTCTTTTTTTTTTAGGAGATATGACAGTCATCTTGAATTATACTAAATGGGGCTTGAACTAGATACATTAAAATCTGTTTGGTTGTAGACTCTATTATGTGAAAAACAGTGGTTGGGAAATGACAGCTGAGGTTTGACAGTTTACTGAAGGGAAGTCAGAGTATGAAGAAAGAAGGGCAAGGCTGGCTGGCTGGTATGTGGTGTATTTGAAAACTGGCTAAGAGAAAGTTGAGGATAAAGTGAATAATTATCCAATATCTGACAAAATTTTAGAGATAGTTAATTTATCTCTTTGAGGCAATCTTAGCTGGCTGATGAAGATCAGAAATAGCGAGCAAGAAGCTGTGTTCTGCCAAGAGGCTGTCTTAAGTTCTTGCCAGAAGAAGGTTATACAAGCAGGTTGTTGTTGTTGTTAGTCGCGAAGTCATGTCCGACACATTGTGACCCCATGGACATTCCTCCAGGCCTTCCTGTCTTCCACCACCCCCCGGAGTTCACTCAAGCTCACACCAACTGCTTCAGTGACTCCATCTAGCCACCTCATTCTCTGCTGTCCCCTTCTTCTTTTGCCGTCTGTTGTTCCCAGCATCAGACTCTTCTCCAGGGAGTCTTTCCTTCTCATTAGGTGGCCAAAGTATCTGAGTTTCATCTTCAGTATCTGGCCTTCTAAAGAGCAGTCAGGGTTGATCTCCTCCAGGACTGACAGGTTTGATCACCTTGCAGTCCAGGGGACTCGCAGGAGTCTCCTCCAGTACCACAATTCAAAGGTCTCAATCCTTCGGCGCTCAGCCTTCCTTATGGTCCAGCTTTCACAGCCATACATTGCAAGTGGGAACACCATAGCCTTGACTATATGCGCTTTTGTTAGCAGGGTGATGTCTCTGCTTTTTAGTATGCTGTCTAGATTTGCCATAGCTTTCCTCCCAAGGAGCAAGCATCTTTTAATTTCTTCACTGCAGTCCCCATCTGCGGTGATCTTGGAGCCCAGGAAAATAAAATCTGTCACTACCTCCATTTCTTCCCCATCTATTTGCCAGGAAGTGATAGGACCAGATGCCATGATCTTAGTTTTCTTAATGTTGAGTTTCAAATCAACTTTTGTACTCTCTTCCTTCACCCGCATCAAGAGGCTCTTTAGTTCCTCTTCACTTTCTGCCATTAGAATGGTATCATCTGCATATCTGAGGTTGTTGATATTTCTCCCAGCAATCTTAATTCCAACTGGTGATTCATCTAGCCCCACCTTTCTCATAATGTGCTCTGCATACAAGTTAAATAGGCAGAGCGACAGTATACAGCCTTGCCGAATTCCTTTCTCAATTTTGAACCAATCAGTGGTTCCGTGTCCAGGTCTCACTGTTGCTTCTTGACCCACATATAGGTTTCTCAAGAGACAAATAAGACGATCCATGAAGGAGATACAAGCAGGTATTAAACCCCAAAGTAAACTGTCCAGTTACTGGTGGGAATGTTGACCAAATGGCCCATGTCCTGGTGTACATATGCCAAAATACACAACATGGGTAGGCTTTTTGTTTTTGTTTTTCAGATTTATTCTAGAGAATATCCAGCTGCCAACAAATCATTCCAGATGGTGCAACTGAGCAGTCCTCAGCTGACCCTTTTATATATTGATTATTAAAGGGCTAGGTATTAACACAGTTAACACTTTCTAGTAGGTTACAGAAATAAAAAGTTACACTGGCATGATCTTCCCTGCCTACACACCAAAGCAGAAAGAAGGTGCTCCAAATGAAGAGGGAAGGATGGGGTAGGTTGCTGTGAATTGCCCTTTATTAGAGCTCCTGCTATCTGTCAAGAGTCAGCTGGCTGTTTCTGGAATGATGTCTGGTTAATTTCAGCTACATTTTGTGAATGTACACATACTGGCTTCTAGGAAAAAGGGTTTTTCTCTGATCCATCTATGTGTTAATCTTTTTAAGATTTTACACATGAAAGCTATACCTATTGATGCGCAAATCAGGTATATCTTCCATAGGTAAAATCTTGCAATCACTAATAACCAGGCCTGAGAAAAACCCTCTTTTCTACAAATAAGCATGTGTGTATCCTTGAAATGTAGCTGACACTGACCAGGTGGCATTCCAGAGAAACTAGTTGGCCCTTGACAGATAGCAGCTCAAACAAAGGGCAAGTCACACCAGCTCACCCCATCCTCCTCCTCTTCTGTGGAACAGCACCCTCTCCTCTCCTCTCCTTTGGAGTATCTTTTTTGGAACGCAAATAGGAAAGATCGCACCATTGGAACTTTTTACCTCTGTAACCTATTGGAAAGTATTCACTGTGCTACGTGAAACCCTTTAGTGATCATTTTAATCAAGGGCTAATCAAGGACTGCTCAGGTACACCATCTAGTCGGTTATTATTATCAAGAATAAATTCTTTAAAGAAAACCTTCTCCTGTTGTATATTTTGGACATATACACACCAGGACATGGACCTTTTAGTTAATGTATTGATCTGTACATCAGGTCTGCCCAGGGAAGGAGCAGTTGCCCTGTAGTGGAGAGAGGAAATTCCCCACAGGAGCCAAGAGACCTGCAGAACACTCTTTGTCACATACTTATCCGTAACACTTTGTCAATTGTGCTAGGGCTTCTCTTTAAATTGTTCAGAAGTTTTGCCAAAGCAGCAAACATCTCATCTGAAATTTAGTGGCACCCCTACTAAAAGCTCTTTAAAAAGGCACTCAGGTATCAGAGTTGAGCTTTGAGCTAGTTGCCTAAGTGAAAATACCCAAAGCATATTTCTCCTACCGAGTATAATATCTTTTCTGAGTAAAAGGAAGTATGTCAAGGCTAATTTGGTGAGGTCCCTCAAAACAGGTCTTTATGTTCCTAGAAAGGGTTCAGCAATTCATCTTGACTCAGGTGAAGGATGGGTGTACCATGAGATTGCCTAAGCCATGTGCATGTTTCTAATGCACAAATTAATTCTACAAATTATATTGAGAATATTGGCATTTCATATTATTTCATATTATTTAGACAAGTAAATTCAAAGGAAAATCTGTCCCATTGTCCTCCTCACCCATAGAATATCTGTTTCAGACTTTGATTGCAACATGTTTCAGTGTTTAGAATGATCGTCATCCTAGTGTCTCATCTGAATCACAGGGGATATTACATTAAAGTTTAAGACATTCCATATAGGAGTGCACCCATGACAAGGTCCTATGAATACACTTCCATGCTTGCATTCATTGCTTAATTTTTTTCTCCTCCAATTGACTTCCTCATTGCCAAAGCATTTGTGCATGCAATGTGACAGAAAGAAAGTTGTTAGGATGTTTAGCCTCTCCATGCAACTTCAATCCTATGAATGTTTATTAAGTTGGAAATCCTGTTTGAACTCAGTAGGGCCACATCTGGATAGTATTTACAATTGGGTGTTGAGAAAGCAAAAAGATACAAAAGGAATGCCAATAATGATCACAATTTACAAAAGCAATAAAATGTTATGGATGATTTAAGGAATTTTACACCTCTTTCTTGGCCGCATGAACTGGCTTTTCCTATTGAATATACACTCAACAATGAACTGCGGTCTTTCCTGTTTCTGTGTATTCCTCTATGATGGAAACACTCTCAAATGCCTGTCATTTGTGTTCATTCTTTTGGGTATAAGTCCAGGCAATATTCTGGAAAGCAACATGAAGAAAATGTATTTGTCATTGAACATGCAAAATAAGTGGTTGATTCAATGTCTGGATTTGCTGCTATTTAATAATGTGATTTCCTCCATAACTTTTTGTAAAAATTTGTTTTACCATTGACCTGTTTCAGCTGCAGAAATTTCTTTGTAAATAAAAAAAAAAAAACAGATTGCTGTGTAAAAGGAATCTTACCTACAAATTAATTACAGCCGGGGTCCTGTTTTACTACTCATTAAAATCTGCAAAACTTCAGATCCTGGAGTTTTGCCTAAGCTGTTTCTTGGGAATTACATACTTGGAAATTCCTTGTTTGCAATTACAGGTAAACAAAAGAGTTATAAACCAAAAGAGATAGAAATTATTATGGTGTGTTTTTCTTCTGCTTCCTGTCATCTTCCTTAAAATTGATGTCTACCATTAGTTTTTATTGTTTTAATCACTGTATTCCAAATGTATTGGGGTTCTTATTTCCTTTTCTGTTCCCTTTCCCTTTAACTTTTCCAAGCCTTGAGAAGAATATTTCCTGCCTTATACTTCCTTTATGTTTGTGTAAAATACTGAAATATGGTAGACTATCCTTCAATACTGCTATTATCTAAAGTTAATAAAGCCTTCAGTGGGCCTATTAATTTATCATTAAAAACAGCTATAAGTGGCTATAACAACATGGTTTCAGTTGATTCATCATAATTGCTCTGTAATGGACAATTAAAGAGAAAATGAAATCTCTTTCTACCAAAATCTAAGAGACATGAAAAGCATATAAAGGGCAATGGGCAAGACCAAAAGTAAATGCATTTCTTTAAATGCACATAGTCAAAATTGTTCATCTCACAGGAAGTTATAGCCAAGTTATTTATTGCATATCAACTAATAATGGACAAACCCCTGAGTGAATTTATTGTTTACCTGGAAAGTAACAAATTTGTCCACTTATTCGTTCCATGTATTCTGCACATATATAGTATGAAGATACATCTTGGGAACTTAAGTTTGAAATTGCAATGCAGCACGATATCATGAACATGATATCATGAACCCTGTATCTATGCAACCATGTCCCGTGATGTTTACTGGCAGTTGTGATAGGTAGACCAAATGAGTCTTCCTCCTTCCCCTCATAGAGCCAGAGCAGTGATGGTAGGAGCAACAACAGCAAAGGAGCTGGCTACGGAAACTGCTTCAAGTAAGTCTGGGGTGGGGAGGGAGGCTTTACTTGGAAGGATGACTGAAAATCCATCGGGGTGATCTCTGTACTACCTTTTTCAAGTGTTGCAAAGCTTGCAATTAATTTCAAACTTAGTACCAAATTTGTAATTCATTAATTCAGGCTCGCTACAAAGGTGAACACTGACAATAGATGAGTTTTATCCAACAAGTCAACCAAGCACAGTATTATTTATTTTTTATTTATTTATTAAAACATTCTTATGCGGCTTACAACAATAAATAAAACCAATAAGTTAAAATATACATATAAAATAATCATAATAATTTAAAACACACATTATAAAATAAGCCGCCCTGGCCAGATAAAATTCAGTGGTATTAACATTTAAAATGTTGCTTAAATAAAAAGGTCTTTGCCTGGCGCCGAAAAACAAATAACGACGGCGCCAGGCGGACCTCTCTGGCAACAACACTGATACAAACATCTGTTTTGAAATTCCAAGAACCACTTTGCTCATACAAAAGCAATATTGAGAGATGACCATTGCTTGTGAAGACACTGAGAATGATTCACCCCTTGGCACACCAGTCATTTTTCTAGTGAATACTCCCTCTACCCCAATCTGTCACTGTTTCTACCTGTGGGGTTCTAACACTAGCTACATGTTTGTAAGGCTAATGCAGAACTATTGGAGAAGATGTTAACTACTGTACTTAGAACTTACCAAGCACACAGTTGCTGAGAGGGCACTCATTTTAGCATGGTGCAAGTTGCTGATGTTAGGAAATCCCAGTTTAGCAGAAAGGGATAATGTATGCTCAGATCCACATGGAGGATTCCTTTGCCTTGAACTTCAGCAGTGTTACTGGTTAGAACACCCAGGAAACCCCTCTGCAGAGACAAACCTACAACTGTGCTGCCAGGTAACCAGTATGTCCCCTGACTACAAGTTCCCTGAACATATACACAATGTTTTATAGGTTGTGGATCACAGCAGTGTTACTGGTTGTGAAGCTGATGATGAGGAAAGAATATGGTGAAAATATGGTGAAATTCTGTCCCTCCCAAGTTTTTCTGCCTGCAAATAAGGTGGAGAATTTCGAGGGTCTCTATACAAAGCACTCCCTTTTAATACCTTTGCAACTTGTGGCTGGGCCCTAGCTCTTCTCTGTTATCTTTTACTGTCACTAACTGCTTTGCAGAATGTGCTTCCCACCTCCATGTGAAAATTCTTTCTCCCTGGCCTTTGTCTCCCCATATTAACCTTATCCTTTAATAACGAGCACACAAATCTATGAATCTTCTTGTTCCCTCCCAGGTTACAAACTTGCTTTATCAAGGAGCCATCCAAACATTTTCAATGTGGCTGTTTTTGAAAGAGCTGCAATGCTTGCTTATTAAAGAAATATGAAACGTGTCAGGTTCAAATAAAAACTTTATTTATTTATTCATTCATTCATTCATTCATTCATTCATTCATTCATTCATTCGATTTATATCCTGCCTTTTTCCTACAAAGGGCTCAAGGCAGCTTACATTATCTCTCCTCCTCCATCTTATCCCCACAACAACAACCCTGTGAGGTAGGTTGGGCTGAGAGACTGTGACTGGCCCAAAGTCACCCAGTTGGTATATACAAGTAAGATGCAGCAGTTAGAATAAGTTCCAAGGATTTACCAAAAAAAAAAAAAAAACTTAACAAAAATATACATTTGTTTTCCACTTAAAATTTTCTTGCGGACCTGGAAATTTGGCAAGCAGGTTTTTCAACACAACTTTCCTTTTGTGAAGAGTGTACTAATCCAGCTTTTTTTTTTTTAGGATCATTATTGCTCCCAGAAAGATTTCATCTGATATAAGAATGCTAGCCTTAGGAACATTCAGTGACAGGTGCCAGATGAGGCTTCATATGCCATTCATACCCACTAAACATAGCAAAACATTATATATTCCTGATGCTGACATCTAAAAGAGTGGCCTAGCTTGTAGCTCAAAATCTAAGGCAGGCAGTGAATGACAGATCAGCACCATACTGTCAGATACAGTCGAACAACTCTTTCACAGGATGTCACTTGCTAAGAAACTAGTTAAGAAAAACTTGACACTAATTGGCATATTGGAACAAAAAAATCAGATGAAAAATATTCCAGAGTCCCTTGTCAACAAATCTCACTGGCTTACATTGGCAGTGCAATTTTATCATTTTCTTCAAACATGACATCTTTGCCAGATTAGATGTCCATATTGTTCATAGGCTGTATGATCATGATGGTGTGAACATCTGAGAACATGGCTTTTCCTAATATACCTGGATCTAGACTTGCTTAAACAGTGGGATTAGTATAGGGTTGCAGGCAGTTTGCCTGGGACATCAAGGAAGTCAGCTGCAGCTATCCAACCAAAAGGACTTCCTACTGCTTGAAATTAAGAGGTGTCATCTCTGTGGTTGACATTAAGACTGAAAATCACAGCAATTATATGCTTCCTGCAGCTGCTTTTTGTCTTATCCACAAAATTGTGAAATATGTTACTGAATAAATTGTTATTCACAACTTATGATTATTGTACTGCTGCACTTGTCAAACTGTCATAATTAGGTGTAGTGTGTTAATGGCATATTTTAAATTATTTAAAGAATATGAGGTCAGTTTTTGTGTAGGTTTTGTATGGATTATTTGTACAGATTATCATTTGTATGGATTATGGTTGACGCCAATGGCTTAGGTATGAATATATCACTTTGGTGGAAAACAGATATCTCAGTCAGAGTTAGAATCATAGAATCATAGAATAGTAAGAGTTGGAAGGGGCCATGAAGGCCATCAGGTCCAACCACCTGCTGTTGCAGGACACCACGTTACACCATCCCACTCAGATGGCTGCCCAGTTTCTTTTTGAATGTCTTTAGTGTGGGAGAGCCCACCGCCTCTCTAGTCAGTTGGTTCCACTGTTGTATTGCTCTGACTGTGAGGAAGCCTGAATCTGGGTTTTCACAGCTTGAATTGATTATTCCGTGTTGTTACACTCTGGCATCAGCAAGAAGAGATCTTGACTTTCCTCTTTGTGACAGCCTTTGAGGTACTTATACAGGGATATAATGACCCCCTCCCCCAAGTTTTCTCTTATCAAGGCTGAACATGCCCAGTTCTCTCAGTCTCTCATCAAAGGACATAGTTTCCAAACCCTGGATCATTTTTGTTGCTGTCTGCTGGACCCTTTCTGATTTCCTTGTGTCTTTCTTAAATCTTGGTGCCCAGAACTGGACACAGTATTCCAGGTGAGGTCCGACAAGTGAGCAGTATAGAGGAAGCACTACTTCTTGTGATTTGGAAGTAATACTTCTGTTAATGCATCCCAAAATAGCATTTGCCCTTTTGGCGGCTGCATCACATTGTTGGCTCATGCTTAGCCTATTGTTCACAATTACACTGAGATCTTTTTCTTTTTCAGTTCTGCTGAGCCACATATTCCAAATCTTGTATCAATGCCTTTGGTTTCTTTTTCCTAGGTGAAGGACTTGGCACTTGTCCTAATTGAATTTCATTCTGTTACTTTCAGCCCAGTGTTCAAGTTTATCAAGATCACCCTGGATCTGTCTTCTAGAGTGTTTGCTGTTCTGCCCAGTTTTGTATCATCTGCAAATTGATTATCTTTCCTTGTTCTTCCTCATCCAAATCATTAATAGAGATATTGAAGAGCACTGGGTCCAGGACTGAACTTTGTGGCACCCCACTAGTTACCTTCATTCAATTTGAGAAGGTGCCATTGATGAGCACTCTTTGTGACCAATTTAGCAGCCAGTTTTGGATCCACCTGATCCATCTAGTCCAGTTTTTGCAAAGTTGCTTATTAGAATGTGGTATTGTGTTATGTCAAAAGCTTTGCTAAAGTCTAGGTAGATTATGTCCACAGTGTTCCCTTTGTCCATTTGGGAGGATACCCAGTTAAAAAATGAGATTAAATTAGTCTGACAGGATTTATTTCTGATAAATCCATGTGGGCTTCTATTCATCACTGCATTTTCTTCAAGATGCTTGCAGATGGATTTTTTAATAATTTGCTCCAGAATTTTTCCAGGGATTGATGTCAGACTAACTGGTCTATGGTTCCCAGGTTCAACTTTTTCCCCTTTTTGAAGATAGCACCTTCTCATACTTGAGAGAGGTAACAAGTGGGGTACCACAGGGTTCAGCCTTGGGACCAGTGTTTTTCAACATTTTATTAATGATTTGAATGAGAAAATTCTGGGAATGATGCTCAGATTTGCAGATGACACAAAACTGGGTGGGATAGCCAATAACCTGGAAGACAGAAATAAGGTTCAAGGAGATCTTGACAGGCTGGAATGCTAGGCTGAAAACAACAGAATGAAATTCAGTCAGGAAAATATCAAGTTCTGCTCATAAGGAAAAAAAATGATTGCATCATTACAAGATTGGGAATCCTTGGCTCAACAATACTGCAAGTGAGAAGGTTCTTGGAATTGTCAGAGAGCCAGTGTGGTGTAGTGGTTAAGAGCATGGGACTGCGACCCAGGAGATCTGGGTTCTAGTCCCCGCTTGGCCATGGAGCCAACTGGGTGACTTTGGGCCAGTCACAGATTCTCAGCCCAACCTACCTCACAGGGTTGTTGTTGTGGGGATAAGATGGAGGAGGAGAATGATGTAAGCTGCCTTGAGCCCTTTGTAGGAAAAAGGCAGGATATAAATAGAAAAATAAATAAATAAATAAAATATGAGTCAACAATGTTATCACTGTGATCTATGACAAAAAAGGCTGCAAAAAAGGCAAATGCTATCTCAGGCTGCATTAATATAAGCATCGCTTCCAAATAATGTGAAATGCTATATCCCCTTTAGTCAGTACTGGTTAGGCCTCATCTGTGTCCAGCTCTGGACACCACATTTTAACAAATATGCAGACAAGCTGGAAAGGGTTCAGAGGAGGGCAGCAAGGATGATCCAGGAACTGGAAACAAAATCCAGGAGAGATGGAAAGAATGGGGCATGTTTAGCCAGAAGAGAGGAGGGGAGGGGAGGGGAGGGGAGAGAACTGGAAGAAGATATGATAGTACTCTGTAAGTACTGCCACAAAGAGGAAGGGACAATATCTCTTCTTGATCACCCCAGAGTGCAGGACATGGAATAATCAGCTCAAATTACAGGAAACCAGAATCTGGCCAGATATCAGGAAATGTTTCCTGACTGTCAGAGCAGTATGGCAATGGAACCAATGACCTTAGGAGGTTGTGGGCTCTCTGACACTAAAATCATTCAAAAGATAATTGGACAGCCATGTGAGAAGGATGGTTCAACTTGGAGTGCTGCACTGAGCAGAGGGTTGGACTTAATGTCCTTTTGTCCTCTTCCAACTCTACTATTCTGTGATTCTATGATGAATACTGGAGTGGTACAGTGAAACCTGCCTATGATTAATACTGGAGTGGTACAGTGAAACCTGGACTGTAGACCATCTGGAATTGCTAACTTCGGACTTTTCTGCATCATTTTGTTCATGGTATTTAAATAGGTTTAGATTATTGATTATGACTATTAAGCTGTAATGCACTTTCTCTCAAACTCAAAATGTTTGATTTCTTTGAATACTCAGGAAAAGAAAAGATTAGGAGATAACTCTGCATGCCAAAAGTGTAAAAGATGCCCATTATTTTCCATTTTTGTGCCTCTGGCTTCTGTCCTGCTTCATCTAAGATATTTCAGCCCTGACCCCTTCATGAGGAGAAACTGACAATCCCATTAAATTATTTCAGATTGCATAGCATGATGGCCAGGAGAAGTAAAGGAAAAACCACATCATTCAGTTGTGTGAGGGTACTAACCACAAAATGTTACATAACAGATAACTATTTCTTGAAACTTTCTTGTAATAATCTATTTTCTTGGGCATGCAATTTTAGAACTGTCAATTTGTCATTGAGGGAAAATCTGTGTCTTTAAAAGCTACAAAAGAACAAGAAATAAACAGGTAAAGCTGTTAACCAGCACAAAGAAAAACAAAAGCTCATGCTATTTTGATAATTACATAGAAGTCAGGTGAAGCTTAAAATGCAAGGATAGAGAAGAGTACATGAAAGTACTAACACAAATGCCTGTCCATGCATTAAGCTCTTAATTAAAAGCTTTTCTCCATGTTTCTCTACTATCTGAAGAATGGCAGGTAGCAAAAAGTAAGGGACTTTTTGGATTGGTGACCTAATTGTGATATGCCATTTCCAGAAGGAAATGACAATTCATTTACCTATAGATATAAGTCAATCTGCTAATTCCAGATCATGTTAATTTCTAATTTTTCTAGTCCTAAATTTTGTTCACCCCAAACTTTGAGAATTTTATTAATATTAAATTCATTCTAAATTCTGAAAAAAGTCATATGAAAGTATGTGCACATCTTTTATTTGTATTCTTCCTAATAATGTATGCATTTTAGAGCACAGTTTTGTACATATGCATATTTCTGGAAGCAAATTTCCTAATACAATGAGTTTTAATGTTATTTTCACTTATATATGCATTTTAGAAGCACTTTTCTATCTTTATACAGATGAATAAATATAAATTTCTGTATACATTTTCAATTGTAAATCTCATTGCAAAATTCAAGTAGTGTTATTTTCTATGTATTAGTTAATTAACTGAGTTCTCGTTTGTGCATGGTTTTGAAATTATTCATATTAAAAAGCTAAGCACCTGACATTCACTACCATCTCTATTTGCCTGGTACTTCTTGATGTTATCTTAGTTTCCAAAACTTTTAATTTAATTAAACGCATTTTATATTTTATGTGTATCTTTTTTTTTTACATTTATTTCATTTATTTTACTGTTTGGGGCCATGTTTCTAAGTTTTTTATCTGCATGCTTTTTACTTTGTTGTTTTGTGTTTGGAAATTTAAAAGCAATCCTCAAGTTTATTGATGAATGGGCCATAAATCCTTAACCAAATCACAAATCCTTGAAATCTATCAATGCATTCATTAATAAAAAGCAGAAAACAACCTTCCCTTCTGTAAACTTTACAAAAAAGTCATTTTCTGCCTTATATTCAACTACTTTACCATAGTGCCTCTGCCACTACATTGACAGTGTAGTGGCAGAGCAGTGCCCATGGCTGTTCTCATTGCCTTTCTTGGCCTGCCAAAAAAGGGCATGGCAAATCTCCTGGCACTGTAGACCACAAATTATAGCTGATAAGCAGCATGATTTGGATCAGTAAATCCTGGTGCATTCAGGCCTTCCCTGCTTGATCCTTAGCCATGTTTTTATTGCTTTGGCTTTGGTGGTTGAGTTTTTGCTAGTATATTGGAAAGCAACAAATTTAGCAGCCCTTGCAAATTTGCTTCCTGGATCCCCAGCTCTCAGAATGCAGAGGTGATGAGAAGTGAAAGTAGTGAAGATCTGCTTAGTGGAGATTAGTGGAGAATCATCAGGATGGCAGCTGGTGATGAGCGGGTTCCCCCACGGCTCTGTTCTGGGACCAATTTTCTTTAATCTTTTCATCAGTGACCTGGAAGAGGGGGTGACCAGTCTGCTGATCAAATTCATAGATCCTAAAATGGGGGCGGTGGTCACAACTGAGGAACAGGTACTCCAGAACCAGAAGGTTCTGGACAGACTATGGAAGTGGGGAGGGGACAACAGGATGGCATTCAATGGGGGTGAGTGTAAGGACTTGCACTTGTGACACAAGAATGGGTGTCACATGAACAGATGGGAGACAAGTGGCTAGAGAAGAGCACTTGAGAAAGGGATCTCAGGGTACTTGTCAACAGCCAGCTGAACATGAGCCAGCGTTGAGACACAGAGATTAAAAAGGCAAACACTACCCTTGGATGCATAGCCTGAAGCAAAGCTTCTAGATGGAGAGCGGTATTACTGCCACTCTATACTACTCTGGTGTACCTGCAAGTGGAATATTGTGTTCCATTGTGGGCTCCACATTGCAGGAAAGATATAGCCAGGTTGGAATTGGTGCAGTGCAGGGCCACAAGGATGGTGAACGGATTGCAGGGGAAGCTATATGAGGAGAGATTGAAGGAACTGAGTCTTTTCAGCCTGGAAAAAAGGAGGCTTTTGGCCACATGTACATACATGAGGGGGTGTCATGAGAAGGTGTGTCGAGACCAGTTTTTCCCAGTGGAGATGTCACAAAAGGACCTTTCTTTTCTTTTCAATCCTGAGCAGTGCTTATCACCCCAAGAGCTTGGATAGTGGAGATAGAAGTACGTAGATACACAGACAGCCATAACTCTTTTATTGACTACAGTATAAGGGAAATCACTTGCATTCACTCACACTAATTTTCATCCTTTCACGCTCACCAGGAAAACCCCACTTTGACTTGAGCAGTCTCAAATGGAGTGATAGGGGTCACAAACATTGCAGCACTGATGAGTTTGGCCCAATGAAACTTGCCAAGTCCTTGCTGAATATGCCTTACCTATTTGTTTAAACTCTTTATTCTTTAGGGCAGAACTCACTGTTCAGTCTCATCCAGTTCATTGCTTTACTTCTCCAGGAATGTTCTAGTCACTTATTTTCTTTACATTTCTTTAAAAGGTATCCTTGGGACTACTGCCAAGCATCATGACCTCTTCACTCTGACAGCATTTCTCTGCTTTTCATCTGGGAACTCAGGGTCCATTGTATTCCTGTCCTGCTTTTACCATTCTTCAGGTTTTCCCAGTTACTTTACCCAAAATATGCTCATTCATTCATCCATTCACTCATTACAGAGGAGGGCAGGACGAATTCCAATGGAGCAAATCTCAGGGAACCAAGGTTCAATTTGGATGTCAGGAACTACTTCCTGACAATTAGGACACCTAGGGTAAGGAATGGGCTTCCATGGAAGATGGTTGAAGCCCCATTGGTGAGGGGTTCAAGGATAGGCTGGACATGCACATGGTGGGCATGTCATGAGCAGAGCTGGCTGGAGCTGGAGGTCAGACTAGATGTCCAGGGAGACCCCTTCTGCTCTGTTTTTATGTTTCTATGTTCTGTATTTCTAAGAACACCAGAACTAGTTGGTTCATTAATTCATTCTATGTTAATTATTTAGTTAATTCTATGCATACGTAGAGGGTGAAAAGCCCTACAGCTCCCAACAACTCCCAGGCATCATAGTTGGCTGGGAAATTCTAGGACCTTTAGGATGTTTTTTCTTGTCTAAATGTGCATAGGATTGTGCCATTAATAGCCCAGAACACTGCTGATAAATCCATTCTTGATTGCCATTAATAAACTAACCAAGAAAAGGAATGGTAACCACGGTGTAATTCCTCATCTTGAGCAGGCATTTCCCCCCAGCAGTTTTTTCCTTTGATCTCTATTTTCTCTTTTCACATCATTTCACTTCATTTCGCTTGAGCTGAAGTTCCCAGTGGGAATGACTAGTGTCTTTGAGGTGTTCTTGGGCAATCAACCTTCACATGTGGCACAACTTCCGTCTTCTGTGCAACATTTTGTCGTCTCTGAGCTGCTGCATCTGATGTGGAAAGGGGCTGTTTATGTGGGACTCACTAGGAATGATGTCCTGCGCAGCTGCTGTGTATGCAGCATCCCTCTTCCATGTCATGTGCAGTCGTGCTGCTCTACCTGACATAGAAAAAGGGCTTACCAGGAATGGAACCCTATACAGACACTGCATAAGCAGTAACCCTCTTCCATGCCACCTGCCACAGCCTTGGTGGTTCTGTTCCTGAGATGCAAGAAGCTTGCCAGTTGCACGGCCTTCCTTCTGCAAGTGTCCATGGACTTTTCTTTCCTTGGCTCACTTTCCTAGGCTATGTGAAGCACGACTTGGCCCATGAATAACAGCTTGATTGATTCCACTTAGTTTTACCCAAACCCTAATTAATGCTATTTTCCCCCAGAAAAACTAGTCTACTGAGCATGTTCATACCACAGTGGGCTGTTAGTCTTCTCTCCCCATGTGCATACACAAAAATTTACAGAGACGTTAGCTTTTCCTATGCCTTTTGATATTGTGTGTGGATAGTGCTGTTATTCCTAAATAAACATTTGCACTTCACCATTGCACACAGGAAAAGGAAGGAATAATATCATATGAAAGGTTGAGATTATCTCATCTCATGAGATCATGACTGAGGCAAAATTAAATTTAAACCAAGAATGCAAAAGCTCATCACACATTCTGCTACATTTTTCTTTGCTGCAAATACAGCAAAATTGTATTAAATGTATTTGTGTTGTGTATACGTGATACAATGAGTGCTTCACTTCAGACTTGATTTCTTTCAGGAAAAAGGGTCATTCACAATGCCCCTGAAATGCTCAGGAAAGACTGTAGAAATGTATTATTTCGATCTGTTCAGCTAAAGTGGTAGTGCAGGTACAAAACTGGGGGCTGTGTGATGAGAGCTACAGAGGCAAGCTTTGCTAGGCAAACTCTCCCTCTCCGCCAGTGTCTAACTCCTTAAGAGTGCAGAACCTCAGGTTTAAGGACTAATCTGACCCTCTGGCCATCTCTAGATAGCTAAGCCCCCTTTTTCCAACTACCAGTCATTTGACGCTTTCCCTCCATTTGTGCTTTCTCCTCCTGCTTTCTGCTATTATAAAAGATTGGAACATTTTTCCTATGGCTTGCTGACTGATAGTAGGAACTTTAAGCTGCAGTGTTTGTTTTTATTATTACAACTACAGTTATATTTAGCCCACTTATTTTGTCTTTGGCCACATTCCTCAATGAAATGCAGCTTCCATGAAGGAGGTTTTGCCTCAAGACGGCTCAGATTTCCACTGAATTTTGCAGCTTTGACAGACCTCTCTTGTATGTGCTATAGGGGAGCTAGGCCTTTGTCTGAATGTTCAACTTTATTTGAATGTCTCTGTCCAATATACTTGTAAAAAGTAAAGCTGTATTCTATGGAGTTGCTCACTAGCCCTGTAATCCTGCATGCTGTTTTTCACTTTGATGCATAAATTTAAATGAGGAGATGGTTTTCCTGAACATCCTTATTTAATACACATAAGACTGCTATGTGGACTCACTCACTGAATTCCAGCAAGTGCAGTCAACTACTTTAATTCCATTATCCTTAAACCACCCTATTTGTTGAGTTCTTGATCATTATCACTTCATTTGAGTTCATTGCATTACTGCAACTTCCAAAATTTACTGTCAGGACATTTATACTGTATTCTCCAAAAGAGCTAAAAAGTTGACACTCTGACATTTCTACTGCCATTTTCTACTGGCATATGTATAAGACAAAGAATAGTAGCATATAGCACGAACCTAACAGAGGCAGAAGAGATTAAGAAGAGGTGGCAAGATTACACAGAAGAACTATGCAAGAAAGAGCTTAACGTCCTTGATAACCATGATGGGGTGGTCACTGACCTTGAGCCAGACATCATGGAATGTGAAGTCAAATGGGCCTTAGGAAGTCTGAGCAACAACAAAGCCAGTGGAGGTGACAGTATTCCAGCTGAGCTATTCAAAATCTTAAAAAAGCATGCAGTAAAATTGCTACACTCAATATGCCAGCAAATTTGGAAAACTCAACAGTGGCTATAGGATTGGAAAAGTTCAGTTTACATTCCAATTCCAAACAAGGGCAATGCCAAAGAATGTTCAAACTACTGCACCATTGCACTTATTTCACATGCTAGCAAAGTTATGCTCAAAATCCTACAAGCTAGGCTCCAGCAGTATGTCGACCGAGAACTTCCAGAAGTATAGGCAGGGTTTCACAGAGGCAGGGGAACGTGAGATACTTCAATTGGTTCAAAGTAGAGCTGCCAGGCTGCTGACAGGGACTGGGAGCTATGTTCACATGACCCCAGTCCTCTGTCAGCTTCACTGGCTTCCCATTGAAGTCCGGGCCCAATTCAAGGTGTTGGTGATGACCTATAAAGCCCTAAACGGCTTGGGTCCTGGTTACCTGAAGGAGCACTTACGTCCATATATGCCCGCCCGCCCCTTGAGATCTGTGGGAGATGCCCTTCTCCGGGAACCCTCCATGAAAGAAATTAGGAGGGTAGGTACTCGGAGGAGGGCTTTCTCTGTGGTGGCGCCCAGTCTATGGAATGCGCTCCCCAGAGAGGTCTGCCTGGCGCCGTCGTTACTTGTTTTTCGGCGCCAGGTGAAGACCTTTTTATTTAAGCATCATTTTAATTGTTAATAGTATTTGCTTATTTTATCTGGCCAGGGCGACTTATTTTATATTGTTATTTTTTATATTGTTATTTTTTGTATTTTAACTTTATGTTGTGAGCGGCCCCAAGGCTTCGGCGAATGGGGCGGCATAGAAATGTTTTAATTAATAAATAAAATAAATAAATAAGAACCAACAGGGACGCACTCCCCCTGTCCTTCTCCCTGCACAGGTCATCGTACAGGGTGACCAAGGCAGATTCAGTACCGTACCCGGGTCTGAAGCTGGACTGAAATGGGTCCAGATAATCAGTTTCATCCAAGAGAGCTTGGAGTTGTCCCGCCACCACCCGCTCCAACACCTTGCCCAGAAACGGGATGTTGGCCACTGGTCTATAATTAGTGGCCATCTTTGGATCCAGTGACGCTTTCTTCAGGACCAGTCGGACTACCGCCTCCTTTTAAGGGGCAGGTACTCGACCCTCCCTCAGAGAAGCATTAACCATTTCCAAGATCCAGATCCCAATCCCGTGCTTGGAGTTATTTATTAACCAAGACGGGCAAGGGTCCAATAGGCAAGTGGTGGGACGTACTCATTCTCAAACCAATTATCTAAAAACCCATGGAGAGGAGGAAGGGGAAGAGAATCACTGCTCATACCAGGTTTCTTTAAAAAAAGAAAACTTACTGACTGCTGTACAAGTAAAAAAAAAAATGTTTGCACACACTTCAGCAAGGATTAAGAAAGACTTGATTGATCTGTGTGAGGGGACAGGATGCACTTGAAGAGAACCCTTTTCTCAAATACTCTTCTCTACTAATTAAAACAAATTAAATGTGTGAGCTGCTAAACTTTTACATCTGACATTTACTTCTTCAGCATCCCAGGAGATTTTCTAAGGAATAGAACTAACATTTCATGTGAATGTTCATTTTCAAAATGCAACTTTCATAATGTCGATAATAACAACCCTGTCTCTTAAAAATATTAAAATTTACATCATTCTTATAATACATAACAAAAGAAAATTTCAGGTGATGCATTGTTAATGTGACTCATGGGTATGTTGCTGTCATTTGGAGTGTACTTTAATAAGTATTGTCTGGCTGTCCTGCAATGCATTGCTCAAAAAGATGAAATTTGGGGCACATTACTATGCATATGTATCAAGGAATGCATATGTTTCCACTGGAGAAGGAAATGGCAACCCACTCCAGTATCTTTGCCATGAAAACCCCATGTAAAGTACCAAAAGGCAAAAAGATATGATGCCGTAAGATGAGCCCCTCAGGTCAGAAGGTGTCCAATATGCTACTGGGGAAGAGCGGAGGGCTAGTACTAGTAGCGCAAGAAAGAATGAAGCGACTGGGTCAAAGCCAAAAGGACACTCAGTTGCTGATGTATCTGGTGGTGAAAGGAGAGTCCGATGCTGCAAAGATCTATACTCCAGAGCAACCTGGAATGTAAGATCCATGAATCAAGGCAAGCTGCATGTGGTCAAACAAGAGATGACAAGACTGAACATCGACATCTTGGGAGTCAGTGAACTAAAATGGACAGGAATGGGTGAATTTAATTCAGATGACCATCAGGTATACTACTGCGGGCAAGAATCCCTCAGAAGAAATGGAGTAGCCTTCATAGTCAATAAAAGAGTAGGAAAAGCAGTAGTGGGATGCAATCTCCAAAAAGACAGAATAATCTCTGTTCAAATCCAATGCAAACCATTCAACATCACAGTAGACCAAGTATATGCCTCAACCACTGGTGCTGAAGAGACTGAAGCTGACCAGTCTACGAAGGCCTACAACACCTTCTAGAATTAACATCCAAAAATGATGTCCTTATCATCATGGGGGATCGGAATGCTAAAGTAGCAAGCCAAAAGATAACCGGAATAATAGGCAAGTTTGACCTTGGAGTACAAAATGAAGCAGGGCACAGGCTCGTAGAATTTTGTCAAGAGAATACCATGTTCATAGCAAACACTCTTTTCCAACAACCCAAGAGATGACTCTACACATGGACATCACCAGACGGTCAACACAGAAATCAAATTGACTATATGCTCTGCAGCCAAAGATGGAGAAGCTCTATAGAGTTAGTAAAAACTAGACCAGGAGCTGACTGTGGCTCAGATCATGAGGTTCTTGTTGAAAAATTTAGGCTTAAATTGAAGAAAGGAGGGAAAAGCACTAGGCTGCTCAGGCACGATTTAAATCATAACCCTGATGAATATACAGCAGAGGTAACAAGTAAATTTAAGGAATTAGATCTGATAGACAGAGTGCCTAAGGAACTATGGACGGAATTTCACAACATTGTACAAGAGGTAGCAACTAAAACCAATCCAAAGAAAAAGAAATGCAAGAAAGCAAAATGCCTGTCTGAGGAAGCTTTACAAATAGCTGAGGAAAGAAGGGAAGCGAAAGGCAAGGGAGAAAGAGAAAGATACACCCAATTGAATGCAGAATTCCAGAGAATAGCTAGAAGAGATAAGAATGCCTTCTTAAATGAACAGTACAAAGTAACAGAAGAAAACAATAGAATAGGGAGAACCAGAGATCTCATTAAGAAAATTGGAGATATGAAGGGAACGTTTCATGCAAAGATGGGCATGATAAAGGACCAAAATGGCAGGGACCTAACAGAGGCAGAAGAGATTAAGAAGAGATGGCAAGATTACACAGAGCTTGTATAGTTATACAAGAAAGGTCTTAACATCCCTGATAACCACAATGGGGTGGTCACTGACCTCAAGTCAGATGTCCTGGAATGTAAAGTCAAATGGACCTCAGAAAGTCTGAGCAACAACAAAACTAGAGGGGGTGATAGTATTCCAGGTGAGCTATTCAAAATCTTACAAGACAATGCAGTAAAAGTCCTACACTCAATAAGCCAGCAAATTTCAAAAACTCAACAATGGCCACAGGATTGGAAAAGGTCAGTTTACATTCCAATCCCAAAGAAGGCCAATGCCAAAGAATGTCCAAACTACCACACCATTGCACTCATTTCACATGCTAGCAAAGTTATGCTCAAAATCCTACAAGCTAGGCTCCAGCAGTATGTGGACTGAGAACTACCAGAAGTACAGCAGGATTTCGAAGAAGTAGAGGAACTAGAGATCAAATTGCCAACATATACTGGATCATGGAGAAACCTAGGGAGTTCCAGAAAAACATCTACTTCTGCTTCGTTGACAATGCTAAAGCCTTTGATTTTGTGGATCACAACCAATTGTGGCAAGTCCTTAAAGAGATGGGAGTACCAGACCATCTTATTTGTCTCTTGAGAAACCTATATGCAGGTCAAGAAGGAAGAGTGTGTACTGGGCACGGAACCACTGATTGGTTCAAAATTGAGAAAGGAGTTCGGCAAGGCTGTATACTGTCTCCCTGCCTATTTAACTTATATGCAGAGCACATCAGGAGAAAGGCGGGGCTAGGTGAATCACCAGTTGGAATTCAGATTGCTGGGAGAAATATCAACAACCTCAGATATGCAGATGATACCACTCTCATGGCAGAAAGTGAGGAGGAACTAAAGAGCCTCTTGATGCGGGTGAAGGAGGAGAGTGCAAAAGTTGGCTTGAAACTCAACATTAAGAAAACTAAGATCATGGCATCCTGTCCTCTCACTTTCTGGCAAATAGCTGGGGAAGAAATAGAGGTAGTGACAGATTTTATTTTCCTGGGCTCCAAGATCACCGCAGAGGGGGACTGCAGCAAAGAAATTAAAAGACACTTGCTTCTTGGGAGGATAGCTATTGCAAATCTAGATAGCATAGTAAAAAGTAGAGACATCACCCTGCTAACAAAAGTGCGTATATTCAAGGCTATGGTTTTCCCAGTTGCAATGTATGGCAGTGAAAGCTGGACCATAAGGAAGGCTGAGTGCCAAATAATTGAGGCTTTTGAAATGTGGTGCTGAAGAAGACTCCTACAAGTCCCTTGGACTGAAGGAGAGCAAACCAGTCAGTCTTAGACGAGATCAACTCTGACTGCTCTTTAGAAGGCCAGATCCTGAAGATGAAACTCAAATACTTTGGCCACCTAATAAGAAGGAAGAACTCCCTGGAGAAGCGTCTAGTGAAGGGAACAATAGATGACAAAAGAAGAATAGGACGGCAGAGGATGAGGTGGCTGGATGGAGTCACTGAAGCAGTCAGTGTGAGCTTGAGTGAACTCCAGGGGATGGTGGAGGACAGGAAGGCCTGGAGGAATGTTGTCCATGGGGTCACGATGGGTCGGCACGACTTCGCGACTAACAACAACACCAACAATGTATCAAGGATCAGCAAGGCCTCAACAGTTGAATTACATACAATTTTGCACATCCTGCTACGCAAAGAATATTAAATACATGCAAAATGGGGCAAATAATGGGACTCTGCAACCATTAGCTTTTGCTTAAGGTACATTTATATTCATTGTAACGGGGTGATTAAAATGGGGAAAGGTATGATTGATGCATATCCTGAAGGAGGCATCCCTGGGCCCAGAGGTGGGCACCAACTTTAGACCAGTGGCCAACATCCCGTTTTTGGGCAAGCTGTTAGAACAGGTGGTGGTGGGACAGCTCCAGGCACTCTTGTATGACATGGATTATCTGGACCCATTTCAGTCCGGCGTCTGACCTGGTTATGGTACTGAATCTGCCTTGATCGCCTTGTATGATGACCTGTGCAGGGAGAGGGAGAGTGGGGATATGTCTCTGTTGCTTCTCCTGGACCTCTGAGCAGCTTTTGATACTATCGACCATGGTATCTTTCTGGATTGGCTGGCCGGGTTAGGAGTAGGAGGCTCTGCGTGACGGTCTGGCCAGCCTATTCCAGAAGGTGGTGCTGGGGGATCATAGGCTCTGCACCCTGGCAGCTGTGCCATGGGGTTCCACAGGACTTTATTTGTCGCCCATGCTCTTTAACATCTACATGAAACCACTGGGAGAGGTCATCAGAAGGTTTGGGCTTTGGAGTCACCAGTACGCTGATGACACCCAGCTCTACCTCTCATTTACATCTACTCCAGGTGAGGCAGTGGACGTTCTGAACCAGTGCCTGGTCGAGGTAATGGGCTGTATGAGGACCAATAAACTAAGCCTCAATCCAGATAAGATGGAAGTCCTGTTGGTGGGCAAGTTGAGGTTTCAGGTAAGTGACTTTGACCTTGTCCTGGACGGGGAAGCACTCCCACTAAAGGGCAGGGTCCGCAGCTTTGGAGTACTCCTTGACCCAGAGCTGTCACTGGAAACCCAGGTGGCGGTGGTAGCAAGGAATGCTTTCTTGCAGCTGGTGTATCAGCTGCGTCCTTACCTGGATGAACACTGCCTAGCAACGGTGATTAATTCTCTGGTAACCTCCCAGTTATATTACTGTAACACACTCTAAGTTGGGCTGCTCTCGAAAACGATATGGATACTTCAGCTGGTACAGAACAGAGCAGCCAGGCTGCTGATAAGGACTGGTCATTATTCTCACATAACACCAGTCCTCTACCACCTCCACTGGCTTCCAGTTGAAGGCCAGGCTGAATTCAAGGTGCTGGTTTTGACCTATAAAGCCCTGAATATCTTGGAACCAGGATACCTGAAGGAATGCCTCCTTCCTTATATGCCCTCACGCCCCTTAAGATATGCAGGAGAGACCCTTCTCTGGGAACCCTCCCTGAAGGAGGTAAAAAGTACATCTACCCGGAGCAGGGATTTCTCTGCGTTGGTGCCCAGATTGTGGAATACGCTCCCCAGAGAGGTGTGCCTGGTGCCGAGTTTATATTCTTGTGGGCACCAGGTAAAAACCTTTTTATTTAATCATCATTTTAAAAATTAGTATTTTAATGTTTTAGCAGTCGCTTTTGACTTTGATTTAAATTTTTATTGGACTGTGTTATTTATTTATAGATATGTTATTCTATTGTATTTCAATTTTAAGGATTGTAAGTCTTAAAATGAGATGCCATGCATAAGGGACAGCACACAAATGCTTTAAATAAATAAATAAAATATAAAATGATAGGAGACATGGAATAAGAGATTTGCTATGGAAGTGTTCCAGTGGGTAATCCTCTCTTTGAAAAGGAAATTAGAAGTCTAAAAGTGAAAGTCCAGAGGAGAACATAAAATGTACAAAAAGTTCACTTTCAGTTCAGCTTCTAATACATGGAAATTGGATAAGTCTGTTAATGAAAGGGCCTGAATGTGTTCACAGATTCATGTCAAATGCCAAAAGGGAAAGGAAATTACTCCTAGTGCTTCTTCAGTCATGGCACAAATTAACTTAGAAAAGTCATTATAACATGAGGAAGTGATGCCCAGCACATTAGATGGCTTTACACAATGGCTAAGATAAATACACAGAAGACTGATCTATCAAAAGCTATTAGCTTGCCACTTGTTTATCTATTTATATTATCCATATTATCTATCCTTCCATACTGTGTTTGTAAGACTATGAATAATGTCAGAATTGAAACTCAAGCATTGGAGAGAAGTTCAAACAAAAATTCACAACCACAGAAATTTAAAGTAGCATCTGTTTTGACTCTGAGTAGACAAATATAGGATTGCACACAGTTTTCAGTTACAATCACAATAAATGGCCTTGCAAAAAGGATCAATTTCCTGTTAAATATGCAATTTAATATTATTGTCTTCACTATATATATACTCCAGGGGCTGTAGAGTTGTATTTTGTTTGTTGTTTTTTTGTTTCTGCTCTCATGCTGTGCAGCTACCTTGTTCCATTCTCTGAATTTCAGTTCTTCTCATCACTTTTAATAGCTAATTTTGCTATTTTGTAGGCAGACGAATAAATGTTAACAGCTTGTATTAAAGATTTTACATCCCATCTGTTAAAAGCACTTAACAGAAACAATGCCCCTTGTAAAGAAGTTATGATAAAATGAAGAGCTATGGCATGTTAGATAGTTTAGCTGTGGTAAAATACGTTGTTAAAATATCATATATATATTCATGAGAGAATGAGTAATTATTCATTAAAGGAACATACAAGGCTATCTTATGTTTTCTTATGTTGCATAGAATTAGTAATTGTAATATTCTATATTTTATCCTGTTTATATTCCAATTCCAAAGAAGGGTAATGCCAAAGAGTGTTCAAACTACCACACCATTGCACTCATGTCACATGCTAGCAAAATCATGCTCAAAATCCTACAAGCTAGGCTGCAGCAGTATGTGAACTGAGAACTACCAGAAGTACAGGCAGGTAGTTGGAGAGACAGAGAAACTAGAGATAAAATTGCCAACATACACTGGATCATGGAGAAACCTAGGGAGTTCCAGAAAAACATCTACTTCTGCTTCGTTGACTATGCTAAAGCCTTTGATTGTGTGGATCACAACCAATTGTGGCAAGTTCTTAAAGAGATGGGAGTACCAGACCATCTTATTTGTCTCTTGAGAAACCTATATGCTGGTCAAGAAGCAACAGTGAGAACTGGACATGGAACCACTGATTGGTTCAAAATTGAGAAAGGAGTTCGGCAAGGCTGTATACTGTCTCCCTGCCTATTTAACTTATATGCAGAGCACATCAGGAGAAAGGCGGGGCTAGGTGAATCACCAGTTGGAATTCAGATTGCTGGGAGAAATATCAACAACCTCAGATATGCAGATGATACCACTCTCATGGCAGAAAGTGAGGAGGAACTAAAGAGCCTCTTGATGCGGGTGAAGGAGGAGAGTGCAAAAGTTGGCTTGAAACTCAACATTAAGAAAACTAAGATCATGGCATCCTGTCCTCTCACTTTCTGGCAAATAGCTGGGGAAGAAATAGAGGTAGTGACAGATTTTATTTTCCTGGGCTCCAAGATCACCGCAGAGGGGGACTGCAGCGAAGAAATTAAAAGACGCTTGCTTCTTGGGAGGAAAGCTATGGCAAATCTAGATAGCATACTAAAAAGCAGAGACATCACCCTGCCAACAAAAATGTGTATATTCAAGGCTATGGTTTTCCCAGTTGCAATGTATGGCAGTGAAAGCTGGACCATAAGGAAGGCTGAGTGCCAAAGGATTGAGGCCTTTGAAATGTGGTGCTGAAGAAGACTTCTACAAGTTCCTTGGACTGAAGGAGAGCAAACCAGTCAGTCTTAGACGAGATCAACCCTGACTGCTCTTTAGAAGGCCAGATCCTGAAGATGAAACTCAAATACTTTGGCCAACTAATGAGAAGGAAGGACTCCCTGGAGAAGAGTCTAATGCTGCAAACAATAGATGACAAAAGAAGAATGGGACGGCAGAGAATGAGGTGAAGCAGTCGGTGTGAGCTTGAGTGAACTCCAGGGGATGGTGGAGGACAGGAAGGCCTGGAGGAATGTTGTCCATGGAGTCACGATGGGTCGGCACGACTTCGCGACTAACAACAACACCAACAACAATGTATCAAGGACCAGCAAGGCCTCAACAGTTGAATTACATGTAATTTTGCACATCCTGCTACACAAAGAATATTAAATACATGCAAAATGGAGCAAATAATGGGACTCTGCAACCATTAGCTTTTGCTTAAGGTACATTTATATTCATTGTAATGGGGTGATTAAAATGGGGAAAGGTATGATTGATGCATATCCTGAAGGAGGCATCCCTGGGCCCAGAGGTGGGCACCAACTTTAGACCAGTGGCCAACATCCCGTTTTTGGGCAAGCTGTTAGAACGGGTGGTGGTGGAACAGCTCCTGGCACTCTTGGATTAAATGGATTATCTGGACCCGTTTCAGTCCGGCTTCTGACCTGGTTATGGTACTGAATCTGCCTTGATCGCCTTGTATGATGACCTGTGCAGGAAGAGGGAGAGTCGGGGTATGTCCCTGTTGCTTCTCCTGGACCTCTGAGCAGCTTTTGATACCATCAACCATGGTATCCTTCTGGATTGGCTGGCCGGGTTAACAGCAGGAGGCTCTGCATGACAGTCTGGCCAGCCTATTCCAGAAGGTGGTGCTGGGGGACCATAGCTCTGCACCATGGCAGCTGTGCCATGGGGTTCTGCAGGACTTTATTTGTCCCCCATGCTCCAAGGGATGGTGGAGGACAGGAAGACCTGGAGGAATGTTGTCCATGGGGTTGCGATGAGTCAGACATAACTTTGCAACTAGCAACAACAAATGCTTTATCCACTTTTGCCTAGATGAGTTCAGGGGAAATTAATACTTCCACTTAAATTATCCTCCCCACAACCATACAAAGTAGTAGAGATGAAAGACAGGCAGGCAGGCAGGCAGACATTAATATTCCTTTCTCAGCTTTGTGAGGAATATTAATTCATAGTCCACAAATATTTCTGTGTGACCATCTGAGCGGTACTGTTTTCAAAATGGGTATTTTAATAAAAGAATGGTAAACTCATTGCTGACGCAATGTAAATCCTCTTCCCATGCAAATGAGTATCAGCATCTTTTCTAATCAGTTGATTTAAATATATTTACATTCAATGTTAGCATGTTTAAATGGAGCAACATTTGTTTTTTGTTTTGATTTTTTTTTAAATCTCAGATAAAGCCTTACCCTAGACATTTCACTATTACAATTTGGTTATATGAAGTGACTCTGGTAAAATTTCCCAAAATAATCCTGCAAATGGGAACTTCATTAGGAGTAGAGGGGCAACATAAAAATGCATAAATAAATAAATACCCTCATGTATATCCACTTGTTTTAACTCTTAATTTTCTTAGCTGGTATCTCTTGGTTATTTTTAATGGGCCTGTCAGTGCAGTTCCATGTAAGCAAGCATCTGGCAGTGGACAAAATGGAAAAAAAAAATAATTCCAGAAATTTTCTCCAGTGCCATACTGTTCTCTTAGCTTGAGAAACTGCTAAATTGTTAAGGACCAGAGACAGACACAGAGTTTAAACTGAAAGCAGTTGTAGAAAGCTGGGTTTTTGCATGCTTTTGTTTTTCAGAGATCTGATCAGCAACCAGGGTAATAGCTGTAAAAGTAAAGTTTTTTGTGTGTTTAGCCAGAAAAAAAGGCCAACAATTCCCAGCCACTGTGAAGTCAAAGCACTTTTTTCTGTCCAAAAATGGATAGGATTGTTCCTAAGACTCTACTTCCAAGATGCTTGGGGGTTTTTTTGTTTTTTTGTTTTTGTAAGTATGATACAACAGATATATCTTAAGTCTCTTCCAGTGTTTTTTCATCACCACAAGGAAAGAAAGTGGGAAACAGTTTGGACTTTAAGTATCTTATCACTCTGGGAAATGGAGTACGCTTTATGGTGAAAAACCAATTTCTATTTAGGATATTCTTGGATTTCTTGTGCAGATTTAGTAATTACATCACTGTAGCATGTGACAGGATCAGGGAACATCCCCTCCACAAAAAAATAAATACAGGAAATGATTAAAGCAGCAAATCCCAACCTGATAATGCCCCACTCCTTATTTTGGACAAGAACTTCCATCATCCCTTATCGGATCCCATGGTAGTTGATGCTAGAAAGTTATCATGTGTAGCTGTCATGAGGGGGAGCCTGGTATGTAAACATTCCACACATTCTAGAGCAATGAAACTAAAGTCCTTTATTGCTAATTGTCTACAAGATTTACAGTTCTATAGATAAGTTCCCTAATAGCGGTCCTTGCTAAGCAGATGTCAGCCCCATAATGGCTTCTCTTCCTGAGCCCACGTGGGATCATTCTCCCAAGTCACGCCTGTCCTCCCTCTTACGCAGTCTACTTTGTAGCTGTTCAAATCGGCGTAAAATACGTCTGTTCTGGGCTCTTGAAAAATCCACAACACCTATTGTGTCTTCTGTTTCTGGCTCAGGGAGACCATCAGAGGGGGAAGAGGCAGTTTGCTCTGCCTCCTTCTGAGTAGAACTTGCAGTTTCCTCTTTCTCATGACTCTCTGTCTCTGATAAAGGTCCAGGCGTTTGCTCAACATGCTGGGGCTCAGAGGAAGACGCAGTAGCTGGCTCAGCCGTCCCTGCATTGGGTTGTGGGGTCGACTCTTGGGCACTGGGTGCCAAGTGCAAGGTCTCCTCGTGAGTCACTGTTTCTGTTGAAGCTTCATGCACGACAGTAGCCTCCTCATATAGCTTTGATCCAATTGCACTTGATCACACTGAAATGCATATAATATTTACTATATCTCTTGGGCTGTGGTGTGATTCCAAAGTAGTCCCAAACTCCTGTACAGGGGTTACAAAGTTGTACCCCTAGTTGTACCCCTACTGTATCCCTTTCAGGGTTCTCCTGAAAGGAGTGGTGAGCCAAACAAGGTGACAGCTATTTCTCAGACCATCTCAATGAACACCTGTTTTCCTCTGCAGAGGAGGGCAGGACACATTCTAATGGAGCACAGCTCTGGGAACCAAGGTTCAATTTGGATGCCAGGAAGTACTTCCTGACAATTAGGGCCACAATGGGCCTCTATGGGAAGTGGTTGAAGCCCCAGTGGTGTGGGTGTTCAAGGACAGGCTGAACATGCACATGGTAGGCATGTCATGAATAGAGCCAGCTGAAGCCAGGGGTCAGACTAGATGGCCATCCATCAGACAGTACATTGGTCTATCCTAAAACTCCTCTATTTCTTAACCAGGATATCATGTAGCACTTTGGCAAAGGCCTTGCTGTAATCCAGATAAACCGCATTCACTGTGTCCCCTTTCTAGCCATCTCAAAACCTTGTCATAGAATTCTACAAGGTATATCTGGCAGGACCTTTTTTGGTGGGGGGGGGTGCCACATTGCATGGCCACCAACCTCCCTTCCCTCTCGGGTTACTAGATCTCTTGCTATTATGAGCCTTTGCATTTTCCTTCCTAGAATGGACATAAGGCTAACCAATCTGAAATTCCCCATGTCCCCTCTACTACCCTTTCACAACCCTTTCTGAGTATGGCTGTATTACACTGTTACTGTTTTAAGAACCTTGGGTTCATGTATTATGTAGCAATACAATTTTAGATACTGACCTTAATGCTCTTACAGTCCACCTCTTTTCTTATTTTAACCATGGAGCACACTGTGGTGTGACAGGATCATAGACATGTTTATTCATATTTGTTCCAAAACAATATAATAAATATTATATGATATCATGATGTTAGATGATATCCCTTAAACCAGTCTCACCTGATGGACTATGTTGCAAAACTTTTCAGCCCAAAGAGTTTTTGTTTATTTTTATTTATTTATTTTATTTATTAAAACATTTCTATGCTGCCCCATTCACCAAAGCCTCGGGGCAGCTCACAACACACAGTAAAATACAAAAGATAACAATATAAAAATAACAATTAAAAATAAATAATATAAAAGAAGTCGCCCTGGCCAGATAAAATAAGCAAATACTGTTAACAATTAAAATAATGCTTAAATAAAAAGGTCTTCACCTGGCGCCGAAAAACAAGTAACGATGGCGCCAGGCAGACCTCTCTGGGGAGCGCATTCCATAGATTGGGCACCACTGCAGAGAAAGCCCTCCTCCGAGTACCTACCTCCTAATTTCTTTCTGTTTCATATGCAGAAAAGTCAAAGGGAAATCAATAACACCACACAGGGTAGCCCGCTGGATAGCTATCAAACTAGCCTACCAAATAGCCAGAATGGCAATCTCATAACAACCAAAAGCCGACTCAACCAGAGCAATGGCAACATCTGCAGCATTATGTGCCGGTATCCCAGTGGAGGACGTACCCAAAGTAGCAGCATGGCCCAACCCATCTACATTTGTCCAGCACTACCAGCTTGATGTTCAAGAAAGACAGGACTTTTTTTTTTTGGATGGGTGATTTTGTCAGCAGTCTTTTGATGATGACTCCACCCCACGACCATTCCAAGATTGCTAATTGACCATGTGTGTGATGCACAGAGACCACAAAGAAGAAAGTAAGTTTGCTTCCCTGTAGCACTGTGAGTGGTCATCTGTGCATTCACACAACCCACCCACCAGCTGTTCATCAGTGTCACATGCAGTACAAATCACTTACCGCAACATCCATGCTCTCGCTCCAAGGCCCAGCCAAAAGTGTCACAAGAACTGGAGAAAACTGTGGAAACCCTACCTTTATATAGTATCAGGGAAGCGGGGGACAGGACTCTGGTCAAAATGCCTAGCTAGAGAATCTCTGTTATCCAACAACAGGCCCTGCACAGGTGCAGAGCCCATATGTGTGAATGCACAGATGACCACTTGAAGAACATTGGTTACAGGTAAACAACTTTTTCATGCATGTGTGTGTGTGTCTGTGTGTTAGTGTTGTTTTTCTATGGCTAACTTTGCATGAAATTATGGAAATTTTTAAAATGGTCTGCAAACAATGGAATTTGTCTGAGCCTTTTAAAGCTGCCTGTGTTAGTGGCAAATTCCATATTTTAATTATGCCCTGTATGACATTTCTGAATTGTCAGCCAATCAGTTTAATAGAATGACCATGAGTATAATAGAAAAGGAGAAAATGTCAGTCCCAATCTGCTTTCTCCATACCATACATAATTTTCTGCAGTTGTATAAAATCCCCTTTACTTGTTCTTTTTTGCTTTCCCTAATCTAAAGGTCCTTTTAAAGTCTGTCATTCTATATACACATTTGTATACTAAACAACATCATCAAAGAGATGAACATAATATAAGATTGTTGATCTTTTTAAATGTAATTATTACTAAGAAGGTTGATGTAAAACAAATTTGTTGAAGCTTTTGTCGAAAAATTCCTTCTAAGTTTTGACCAACATAGTGAGAGATATAGAAATTCACTTTCTGAAGAAACTCCGATAGTAAGGAACACACCCTTATTTCTATAGCCAGCTCTGATGCTAAAGCATCCCATAATTCAAGGAAGCCAATAATATATAAGAGGCTGGGTGAGTGAAATCGTGAGATTCCTTGGGCCTGAAAGGCAGAGTGTGGAGGCAGGGAAGATCATGTAGCAGGCCACTGGTGGAAACACATGCACAAGGGAAGTTGGATGTTTAATGTTTTAACGGCCAGACAGTGTCTTACCAGTAGGGAAAGAGTCATAACAACATACAAGTCATAAGTCTTTTCAGTCTTGAATGTGTGAAGGATTAAAATCAGCACAGGGGTAGAACTATGTATGACAGCCCTGCCTTCTATATATCCAGGAGTGCCAACCTCACCACTCTCACTTCAGACTTTTGATACTGAACTGGCAAGGTCTCAAAGGACATTCGAATCATGTTCTTCTGAGCACAGACAGAACAGTAATGTTTATGTGTGCATGCACATGCAATTGCTTACATGTGTGAACTAAGAGTGAGTGGCAATTTTATTGGATTCTTTCTGTTATTATTTTTGCAAAATTCTTTATAAACAGGTTGGAAAGAGTGTATGTGAATACAGGAAAATATATAGCTCTTTGTGCTGAAATATCTACCAATATCAATATCTACTGATATCTACAATAACTGCTGAAGTCGATACATCAACATTTACTGATTTTGTTCAATGCAGTTGGGTGAGGAACTGAATTGAATTTTGTCCAATTTTCAATAACAACAGAATTCATGAATATATTCTTATGTGTAACAAAAAGAAATACAATTCTTCTTTGTAATAATAGTTTATACACTGGATTAGCTCACATCTGGATATCAAGGTAAAGTGCACCTCATGTGAGATCTATTTTTCCTAAACTCCTTTAAGTGTGCAAGCAATAATTATCATAATCCACTCTTGTTTCTGTGAAATTACTAGTCTCATCTGTTGGAAATATATAGTTATTAATGAGGAAATGTTGCTGTAAATAAAAAAGAGTTTGTGGTACAAGTTTCTTTGTGTTCTGACAGAGTAATTGATCACCCCTTCTTCAGTTCCCTGGCTAGTTCTCCAACTACATCAATAAATACCCTCAAAGATGCTGATGGTCTTCTTGAAATATTTCTTTTAACATTTCTTGCATGTTTTGCCCAAACATTTCCTTCCAAATCATCTCAAAATGTCACTTCAGGCAAAATTCAGTGTCAACTGTAATGGACAAATTATACATGGAATGCAAACATGGTTTCTGCAAAAACAGGTCCAGACAGACAAACCGTGTGGAATTCTATGACAAGGTTTTGAGGTGGCTAGACGGAGGGGATGTGGTGGATGTGGTTTACCTGGCTTTCAGCAAGGCCTTTTGGAATAGACCAATGCACCAATGGATTAGGGCATGGCTGACAGACCAAAAACAGAATGTTACTTTTAGTGGAGAATCATCAGGATGGCAGACGGTGATGAGTGGGATCCCTCAGGACTCATTCCTGGGACCAATCCTGAAAATCCCTTTTCATCAATGACCTGGAGGAGGGGGTGACAAGTCTACTGGACAAATTTGTAGATGATACTAAAATGGGGGGAGGTGGCTACTACTGAGGAGCAGGTACTCTGGTTCCAAAAGGATCTGGACAGACTATGGAAGTGGACATAAGACAACAGCATGGTGTTCAATGTGGATAAGTGCAAGGTCTAGCACTTGAAGCCTAAGAAAGGGAGTCATGAGTACAGTTAGGGGACAAGTGGCTGGAGAACAACACTTGTGAAAGGGACCTCGGGGTACTGGTTGACTGCAGGCTAAACATGAGTCAGCAGTGTGATGTGATGGCCAAGAGAGCCAACACCACCCTTGGATATATAGCCAGAAGTGTGGCTTCTAGATCGAGAGAAATATTTCTATCACTCTATACAACTCTTGTGTGCCCAGTTTGGAGTATTGTGTTCAGTTCTGGGCTCCTCATTACAAGAGGGATGTGACAAGGTTGGAATCAGTGCAGTGAAGGGCCACAAGGATGGTGGCTGGTTTGCAGTGTAAGCTATATGAGGAGAGACTGAGGGAGCTGCATCTTTTCAACCTTGAGGAGATGATACTCAGCAGGGACCTGTTAGCGACATACAGGTACATGAGGGGATGCCACACAGACATTGGTCACAACCTTTTTCCCTCTGCAGTGGAGGGTAGGACGAGTTCCAATGGAGCAAAGCTCAAGGAACCAAGATTTAGGGTGGATGCCAGGAAGCTTATACTGTTAACTTGTTTTATATTGTTAATTTATAGTATTTTAATTGATCTATTTGTAAGCTGCCCCGAGGCTTCGGTGAATGGGGCGGCATAGAAATTTTCTAAATAAATAAATACATACATACATACTTCTGGATGGTTGGGACCCTTAGGGTATAGAATGGGCTTCCACAGGAGGTGGTTGAAGCCCCATCGGTGAGGGTGTTCAAGGACAGGCTGGACATGCACATGGTAGGCATGGCATGAGCAAAGCTGGCTGGATCCAGGGGTCAGACTGAATGGGCCAGGAAGCCCCTTCTGACTCCTGGATTTTTATTTTTCCAAAATAAGTAGATTGAATGGTTGGAAAATTCTAATTTTTGAAGTGTATATGAGAAAAGCAGCAAGAAAAGGTTGTTAATCTAACCCTAGATAATTTTCCTGCTCCAAATTAGCTCCAAGCATCTCTTCTTCTCTGTATGAATTGCATTCCTACTCATAATAATAATTCTCAGAAGAAGCTTTGAATAAACATGCATTTAAGGTGGTTAACTCATCATCCCCACTGCCCACCGCTGCCTGTTATGTCAGCCATAATCACACTCTCTCAAAGTTGCTCTTTCACTTAGTTAAAAAAGGGGAGTAGTTTGACTAACACCGTCCACGTTAGTATGTAATGTGTTATTTGGAATCAAGAGCATTGCAATTATACTGAAGCCTGCAGTTTCAAGAAATTCTTAGTCCTTGATAATGGAAAGGAGGAGTGTGCCTTTGGGGCAGGAGCCAATACCAAACCAGGGTACTGTAGTTTAATCAAAGACTATTGATTCTATTCTGTAGCAGAGCAAACACTTTGAGGGAATTCTCTTTACTTTTTGATAGGGTAAAGTCATTACAGCCTGCCAGTTTCATGTTGTGAATGTTCTTAATGAGTCCCAGTGTAGCGATGGTGTCTATGTATCTCACAAACACATACACAGGTAACAGGGAGTTAGTTGTCAAGCTTTCCCTGATAGGCTTGTAAAAAGAAATGCATTTCTTCTGAATGTACAGTATATGTAAGCATTTCCAAGAAAAGTCACCTTATAAAATATCTATTTTATGACTTTACAAAGTACAGGCATAACATTTAAATCAGCCCTCCAACATACAGCATCTTGGGGAGCCTTGGAAAGAAATCCTATGCCGTATTATATGCTAGACATTTTTGTACAGAAGAAATTGCTTATGCTATTAGTGGCTGGAAATAACATTTGTTTTGTTTGTTTCTCTCAGTTTCTTATTTTTTCCAATCTTAGAGTTGGTTTGCTCAGAATTATCAGGATTTAAATAATAATGAGAGGGAGGAAAGCACAAAAATGAATTTGTGTATTTCTCTTAATATATGTATATTACATTTATTATTGCAATGATCACCCAGAAAGCATGGTGCTAGTGAGTGGCTGTCAAATAAATAAAATAAACAAACATTGTAAAATATGTAGTACCTACCTATTGTAAAATTAGATACAATGGCATTAAAATGTGAATCCATTTATTTCCCATTGGTATTTGTTACTACCTTGAAATTTACCATCCCCCAAATTTTAATTTCCAATAGTACTTAAGTGCATGTTCAGATTTCTAATTTTATGTCTGCGGTTAGAATCAGTGTGGTCCATAACTAGTTGACTTTGATCAGACAAGGTCTCCATGTTATATGGCTTTTCCATCCCACCTCAAGTTGGAGAATTTGCTAAATTTCCTATCAAAACTGGAAACAGAAAGATTAACTTGCCTTCCTGGGCTTTTCTCCAGTTTACAATTTACAAAGCACATGCTGCAGTACAGATGTTAGTTTGCAGGTTATTTGCAAACTGCCAGTTGGGTAGCAAATCAAGTTATGCCAATAAAGTGATCAGCAGTTCCCCTTCCTTGTCATTTGATAATTTTGAATCTTTGATTGTAGGCAGATTTTGTTTGGGAAGGCATAATCTGTCTAGGCTGGCAACAATAATTATCCTAAGGTTAGATAAGAGTAATTAAAGCAATTTTAATTGTTACATTACTGTTAAAATTTGACTGTGAATAATGAATATGTTTCTGTTATTGGCTTTAAGCCAAAAATTCCTTTCACTTTGGACTTTTTATTAAAATAGGTCATTGATATCTGGAGGTGAGACAGTAAAAGCTATCTGGGTATTCCCTCAAGTAATAACATATGGAGTCTGCATCCAAGCAGCTGACTGATGTTTATTTAAAACATTCTGCTGAACTAATCCATTATACATTGCTTCCATTTTATGCTTTGATTTTTTATCCAACAGTGCACAATTATTTATACATTATTTAAAACAAATAAGCTACCTGACTCTAATGCAGAGCATTTCTATGATGTGCAGCTAAATGAAGGCTGAAGTTGTTTCATGTGCTGAAGTTCTACAGAATGTCATTGAGCTGGAGTTGCTCTTGGGCTTGGTGTTCAGGGCAAAATTCTAGTCGGGAAATACATCCACAATATGAAAACCCTTGGCCTATTTTGGAAGGGCCCCCCCCCCCCCCCCAATTTGGATACAGTGAAATTGGCTATGAGCTAACCCTGCCATGAGCCACTCCTCATCTGTCAACCTCCACATTCACCAGAAGTGGCCTTGAGGGGTCCCTCCTGCACTGGAAATGACTGGACATGCATAGCATTTCACTAAGGTCCATAGGATCTGCAATTTCTTTGCCTCATGTACAAATTTCAGAGGAAGAAATATTACAGTGCCCATTATTTGCAGAATGTGAGGTTTGTTGTTTCCTCTGCTTCCTGGATCTAAACAAAACCAGCGATACACTTATTCCAAAGAAGGAGATTATATTCTTGAGCATGCACTGGAATTGCATCCCCTGCTAACACCAGTTACCATTATTTAGTGAAGCATCTGTATATATAACGAATTGATTTTGTTGGGGAAGTGGAAAGGGAAAGGGGTGAATTTAATATGCTTTAACCAAAACTTACACAAAATATATAATGCATACTATAAAATGCACGCTAGACAATTTTAGAGCAAAAACCCTAAATATGGAGCAAAAGGAAAAGGGGAAACTGATGTACAAGCTAATAAGTATAACTTTCATAGGTAAAACCAATGCAATTTCTCATAACCAGGCCTGAGAAAAACCCTCTTTTCTAGAAATCAGAATCTGTGCATCCTTGAAATGTAGCTGACACTAACCAGGCACCATTCCAGAGAAAGCTAGTTGGCACTTGAAAGATAAAAGCAGCTCAAACAAAGGGCAATTCATACCTTCCCACCCCCTCCTTCACCCTTTGTCATCCTTCTCAGCATCTTCTTTGGTATGTAGGCAGGAAAGGTTACACCATTGTAACTTTTCACTTCTGTAACCTATTGGAAAGTGTTCACTGTGTTATGTGTAAACCTTTGATGATCAATATAGAAAAGAGCCAACTAAAGATTGCTCAGTTGCTCAACTTGGTAGCCAGTTATTCTTGAGAATATATCCTTTGAAAGAAAATCTTCCCCTGTTGTGTATTTTGGGCATAAATAAGCCAGGACATGGACCATTTGGTAAACAATTTCCCACAGTATTGTACCCAAGCCGTAAGGTTCCTTCATTGGACTATGTGGTCCTGAGAATGAGATGCTGATAATCAGCCTGTGACTCTGAGTTAACTATAAAGCAATAAAATTTATTAGTACAAAAAGTGTATTGGTTTTAAGATAGTCTGTAACTTTTTCTTAGTAAATGAAACAATCTATGGGTACTGAGATATCACACTCTTTCTTTCTCAATCACTCCTCACTCTCAGATACTCATTTGCTCTCAGGTTCCTGACAGCTTCTCTATCATGTACCCATGTGGGTTTGTCAGTGTTGTTGTTGTTGTTATTCACATTTCTATACCTCCTGTAGCTAAAACTCTGAGAGGTTTACAACTATAAGATACAATAGATAAAAACAATAAGCAAGAATTAAAAATTAATTTTAAATAGCATAAAATATTAAAATGATAAGACAGTAAAAAAGGACTATCTAAAAAGAGACAATTAAAGACCTGGCCAATTAAAGATGTGGCTAATGTAAATTCCCTGAAAACATTTGTTCATTTGATAGGAACATTATGCACACATGCAAACACCCACCCACAAATAAATACATAGAAACATACAACAAACAGAGTGAGTCAGAAGGGGGCTCCTGAGCCATCTAGCTCCAGCCAGCTCCACTCACGACATGCCCACCATGTGCATGTCTAGCCTATCCATGAACACCCTCACCAATGGGGCCTCAACCACCTCCTGTGGAAGCCCATTCCACACCCTCGGGGTCCTGACTGTCAGGAAGTGCTTCCTGGCATCCAAATGGAAACTTGGCTCCCTGAGCTTTGCTCCGTTGGAGCATTTCCTGCCTTCCTCTGCAGGGGAGAACAGGTCTCAACCCATCTCCATGTGACATCCCCTCACGTACAATCAAATGGTATTCAAGAGTGAGCTGTGGGGGTAGTGATTACAATGCTAGTTACATGAAGAAGCAAATCTCACTTTTTCAGTGTGTTTACAGTCACACTGTAAAGATCCATACAAAGATCATTCTTAATTTCACTGAAGTCAATGCAGTATTCTATAGCCAAGTGGTGAAGACCCATTGATTTTAGTAAGATTGATTTGCATGTAACTTCTTCTCAATTGCATTTAGAGGAAATGAAGCCATTTTGTGTAATGAATTTGTTCCCCTAAATAGAAGAATAATGCAAATACTGAACTCCCTCCTCTGATAACACTGGTCATTTGCAGTACTCATTCTGGGCAAGTGCCTCTGCTTTCCCCAGCAGGAAGAATTATATTTCCCCAGCAATATAAGTGATATCAGATGACTTGAAATACCAAGTGGGCAGTCTTTGGAGCTGTTCAGATTGCTTTTGACCAAAGGCTCCCACCTATCACAAATGGGAAGTGAAGGCATGCTGCTTTCTCCTCTGTATCTCCCTAATGGATTTGATAGTTTTATTTATTTATATATAAATGATATTGTCACAAACTTAACACTTCTTGTTTTTCATGTCCCTAAACAGGCTCCAAAATCTTTCTCCACCCTTTTGTTTGTTTATTTAAAGTTTTTCTATGCCGTCCCATGACTAAAAAAAAAAGTTTCTGGACGGCTTTTCACAGACTATGCTGTCTTTCTCAAACTCAACTGGGCCTAAGAAGATCATTGAGGTCATGAGAAACCCCAAGTGGTGAATTACAACAAAACTCAAGTTATGCCATTCTTTAGAAAATAGAACACACACAGTTTACAGATTAAGCAGCTAATTAAACAAGTTAGAGTGTTTAAATATCTTGGAGTAATTTTCCTATCAACAGGGTCTTGGTTAACCCATCAGAAAGATGTGGCGCCAAAGACAGAGTTATAAAATTCTGATGTGCTTTTTGTATGCAAAGGAGGCAAACAATATGCTCTCAACCCTGAATGCCTTTAAAGCCAAATCTTTAGCACAGTTACTTTATGAAGCCCAGATTTGGATAGATGCCTGTTGCAGAGATGGGGAAGTTGTTCAATTCTAAATTGTTAAGATCAACCCCTCCCATTTCATGTGTTCCAAATACTTTGTTGTCTGGAAGCTGTCTTTCTTCATCCAATTGCAGGCCCAGTGTGGACATTTAACTATTTATTTATATATTTTATTAGATTTATATCTCACTTTTTTTTCTTACAAAGAATTCGGTGTCTTACAGCATTCTTGTTCTCCTGCTCTTAGTCATCCCCACAACAAGAACCCTGTGGGGTAGGTTGGTCTGCAAGTCTGTGATTGGCCTGAAGTCACCCAGTTGGCTCCATGATCAAGCGGGAACTAGAACACAGATCACCCAAGCCCTAGTTCCTCACTCTTAACTACTGTACCATCCTGGTGTATTGTCTTTGGCTGTACTGTGCATTGAACAACAGTAATTTGTCTATTGCAAGAAAATTCTGCCCAGACTGTTGTTACATTTGCATTTATTTACAAAACTTAATAATCTTAAAACATAGATGAGTTTTTACTATGCAAGACTCTTTTACCTATGCAAGACTCTTTAAAGACTCTTTAAAATTAAGTCACAAGTACAGCTGATGGCTGCATATTCAGAGTACCTTTGCATATTCACTTAGGCCCACACAGAGATGCCAGTACTTAAAGATTAGTTCATGTATTATTATTTTTTACCCTCTATACAGATCTAAGAAATATGGTGATTACTGCCCTACAGTTACCTATTCTAGGGCAACCAGCTTCTGCCAACATTTTTTCTGTTGCAGATCAAAACAAACAGGTTATGGCAAAAACTGCAAATTTTTTAGCAAGCACAACTAAAGCAGGATGCACTATTGTATCAGCGCTCTAATTTTTATAGGTTTTGAGAGAACATGTGTCATGCATTATGTATTTATTATGGTATCAGTGCTCAATATAAATTATAGAATGTCATTCTGGCAATTTCAGTTCAGTGCAAATTATGTGTTTTTATCTTTGTATATTATATTCTATAAAGGTAAAGGTTTCCCCTTGACATTAAGTCCAGTCAAGCCTGATTCTAGGGGGAGGTGCTCATCTCTGTTTCCTAGCCGAGGGAGCCAGCATTTGTCCGCAGACAGTCTCCGTGATCATGTGGCTGGCATGACTAAACACCGAAGTGCATGGAATGCTGTTACCTGCCCACCTAAGTGGTATCTTTTTATCTACTTGCATTTGCATGCTTTTGAACTGCAAGGTTGGCAGGAGCTGGGACAGAGTACGGGAGCTCACCCTGTTGTGCAGATTCAAACCGGCGACCTTTCGATCAACCAGCCCAGCAGCACAGCAGTTTAAATCACCTGCAGTCCCATTATATTCTATATGCTAAGGTAAATTATATGCTAATATATAAATGCAGGGTACACCCAAAGACAATAGTTAATTCTTTCTAGCTTTTCCAGTTCTCTGTCCCTACCTATGTTGTCCTAACCTAATCTTAACCCTATTTGTACTGTTCTTCATGAGTTCTGTTTCTTAGTGCAGGCTGAAGTGTGACACAATGTTGCTGGAAATCAATGCTTCCCAACTAACCAATTACCTTCCAACAGATATTTCTGTGAACAACATATTTAGCCTTATTTTGGAGGATGGGTCCATCTGCTTTATTATTCTTAGTTATTTTCCATACAGTTTTCATTTCTACAAATAATCTGCTTATATCCCCCTGCAACACATGCACTCATATACACACTTTCATTAGTCTTGTAATCCATTTGGCTTCCTGCCTATCACCTGTCTTTCTCTTCTCTGTCTCATGCATACAGTCCTTTATGCCGTATAACAGTAACTGCCGAGTTGATTTTAATTAGATTTTATTTTAATCTACTGTGGGAATTCAGTTTCTTATTCTGCTCATCTTTAAGCATAATTCTTACAGTTGCTCTGTCTTGGGGAGAGATATTTGCCAGCTGCACAGCTAAGACTTTCTTCCACTCAGTTCCTTTAAAACAGATGGGCTACAACCATTTTTAAAAGTTCATATTCTATAGTTTGATTTACTAAGGATGAGTCCACATGATCCAATTGGACTTGTTCCCAGCATAATTACTTTTGTTTCCTCTGCTGCTTTCAGCATGAAACCATAGATTCCATAGCAAATTGCACTTTCTCTCCATATATTTGGATTGGGGAAATGTGGTCTAGATTCTCTGTGTTCATTCATTTGGCAGCTGGTTCCCACCAGGGTTGGTTGGGCACAGGGAAAAAACCTAGGGATAACAATACTTAGGGAAATGGAATTCAAAGCCAGACTGAGATGCTTCTGCTCACCGTCCAAGAGATCCATGGCCAGTACTATTGTGCAGTGTCAATATTGTCTCTCTCTCACACACACTCACTCTCCCTCTCCCCACTCCCTTTAATGTTTTAAAAAAGCTACTTGTAGTTGTAGCATGAGCAGAGTCTACACATTCCTCCAGAATGCCTGAGCATAATGACCAAAACCAAAATGATGCAAGTGCAAGAGCGTTTGGCAAGGGGATGGAGAGGTTGGTAGAGGATTCTGCCATAAGCAGTGGTGTGGGTGTTTTAAGCAGTTAAATACTCATGCACACACACACGCACAAAAAGATTCCCGTTCATTCTGTCACAATAAGCACCCCTAAGCACCCTCCTCCTTTACCGTCAAACTCCCCAATTTCATGTTTCCAATGGTCATCATAGAAGTAGTATGTTACATTTAATTTAGAGTAGTGCAACATTGATTTTGTCAATTTCTTTATTTGAGACAAAAATGAAATCTAGCATATTTATGTTCAACTGCCTGTTGGATTCTTAGTATCAATGTTGCACATTCACAGGGCTCACCTTGCACACAGTCTTTGTTTTTAAGTGTTCATGTTGAATACTTGGAAAATTTATCAGGTTGTAACATTCATCAGGACTATTTGGAAAATCCCAGGTGTCTATGAAGCTTCCTCTCCAGTCAGTTACTTCTTACATAAGCAAAATAAATAAAATCATCTTACCTTCAAGAAGGAGGAGGGAGAAAATAACTGGAAAGAAAAAAAATTGGCAGAGTCGGAAATGTTGATTCTGAGCAGTATTGTACTATCAAGCTGAATCTCATTTTAAGAATGGGCTTCTTAAAAGCCATTCTAACCTGGATCTGCATTGAATTAAGTTCATACAAATATTTGTGTACATTTTCTATGAACACCTTTCATATGTGTGTATGCTTGTAAACACTTTTTGGGCAAAATATACCAACTCAGAAACATAGGTTTCTGACCACAAATTTCATATGGATCTGTGTTCAGTTCTAGGATGTGCAAATTGGGTAGTCTTCAATTTAAATGTAAATCCTGACTTTCTCACTCATCCTGAGTTCATGCAAGTGTGGTGTAGTTCTTTATGGGTTGGAAGAGGACTTGACAAATATAGGTTCTGGTTCATGGCTAGCCATGATGCTGTTGAGGACCAAATAATCCCTCTTGTTCATTGTCTGAATGTGAGATATTCAGGCAACACCAGTAAGTTGTTTTATATTAAAAAGACTATTTATTGTAAATGTACACAGACAATATAGAGTGAGTTCACCTCCAGTTGGGACCAGCTACCACAGTTATCATGCACAGTGAATTAATACTTTCAGCTTTTTGTAAGGATTAATAACAGAAAACCAGGAAGGGTGTGGGCGGGATCACCAGGGACTTCGAAGTCTTGGGGAAGAAACTCAGGAACCTAAAGGCCCAAGTGGTCTTTTCATCTTTCTTACCAGTCTGGGGATTTGGGTCAGGTAGGGAAAGGAGGGTCACTGAGGTGAATGACTGGCTGAAGGTGTGGTGCCAGAAGGAATGCTTCAGGTTTCTCGACCATGGCACCCGGTTTCTGTCGAGATCCGGCTCGACAATTGGTGTGAGAGAGTTCAGAGAGAGAAATAAAGCGCTGCAGACAAAGAGATAAAGTTTCAAAGCATGCTTGGTTGGTTGTTCGGGAGAACAAAGAAGATCTTTGCAGAAAATTCCTACTGCGTCAACACAAGCAGCCCTTTTTATTATTTCACAGATTGATACATTTATACTTGCGTAATCCAATAGCCATCGAGTAAAGCAGTGAACACCCTAGTTGATTGTGCGCAAGCGCAGGATTCACAAAGGCTTATTGATTGCTTATGCGCAGGCGCGGGTAACAGGAAGCGTACTTGTTGCTATATGTGGTCACAAGCCTTATATGGTTACACAGGTGAAGTACAATGCTATTAGCTGAGTAAGTTGCAATACTATTGGCTGGTAAATCACAATACTATTGGCTGAGCGTAGCGTGCCTAGCTACAGCATGAATGCTGCGAGGCAGGGATGAATTCCCACATTCCCTCCGTTTTGTTTATTTAAATGAACAATCAATACTATACTAGCGAGGTTAATATTTGCCAAATGATTGAATACAACAGCAGAACATAGTTAAAATCACAATAAAAATGATAACTGACATGATTAGGGAACGAAACCATGAGAGGGTAGGAAGCAAGAGAAATCCATCCAAGAGGAGGGATCTGGGGGCTGCATAAAAATGCAAGGTAAAAAGAATGAGCGAAAAACTAGACACTACGAAGACTTTCTCCATGGCCTAACGCAACGTGCAGGAATCCAAAGGAGGCCGTTATCCAAAGCTACTGCTGCGTAACCACGACCCCAAGTTATCAACGGCACAGGTCCCTTTCACCCAGGATCAGGCAACTTGCAATAGTGCACAAGCAGTCGTGGAAGTTGTTCTTCAGTCCTGAAATGAAGCTCAACAGGTGTATGAGACCTGCTATGGGGAGTGAACAAAAAATTTAAGGTATAAAGAACTTTAGCTACAACAGCTGGTATATCAGCGGTGGATATCCCTCTCCCTTTTGTCTGCTTATACAGCACAGATTTGAAGGTGAGGTGTGCTCTTTCCACAATAGCTTGACCTGTGGAATTAAAAGGAATACCATGAGATAACTTTATACCCCACAAATTGCAAAACTCTGAAAATGAATGAGAACAATATGATGGGCCATTGTCCGTTTTTATAGCCAAAGGCTTCCCCATTACAGCAAATGTCCTGATGCAATGTTGAATAACATGTCTTGAAGTTTCTCCCTTCATGGGTGTTGCCCAAATGAGTCCTGAAAAGGTATCAACAGTCAAATGTAACTTATGGAAAGGAGCCAATGATGGTACATGAGTAACATCCATTTGCCAAGTCTGGTTAGCCTGTGTCCCTCGAGGGTTCACTGCATCAAAAGGAAAGTTTATCGGTGATTTGCAACACGATAGGCAGGCTGACACAATGTCCCTTGCCTGTGACATAGGAATAGAAAACATTTTATGCAATACTTTAGCTGACTGATGAAATGTATCATGAGATAGGATGGGGTCATCAAACAAGGAAAAAACATCATGCGTAAGTGCACCATCAGCTCGAGCATTTCCTTCTGCCAAAAATCCTGGAAATCCTGTATGAGACCTAATATGAGCTACAAAGCAGAAATATGAGCGTTCTTGGATCAATTGTTGCAGCTTGGAAAACATGTCATAAAGTTCTCTATCAATAGCAGGTGACAAAGAAGACAATGGTAAATGCAGCAACAACTTATAAACGTATTGAGTATCTACAATAAGATTAAAATCCTCTTGTGCAAACAATTGAAACGCCAAAATTACAGCTGCTAGTTCAGATCGCTGTGCAGATGATTGGTTTTCAGTGAACTTCGAAGACCAGGATCCATCTGGCATCTGCCAAATAACCACTCCTCGGGTAGGAGATCCATCTGTAAACAAAGTTATTGCATGTGACAGTGGCTGTAAAGAAAAGCAAGATGTTAGTTTATAGGAAATCTGTGAAAATAGCTGCAAACGTTTATCTTTTGGTGGATTATGGAGGACTTTTCCTAAGAATCCAGCAAACGCGACTTGAAGTTCAGGAGATGACATCAGCAGTCGTGCAAACTCCTCCTGCTTAAAAGGAAAAAAACACACAGTCAATATCTTTTCCAGTAAGCTGTAATGCTCTATGCCTTGCTTTGAAAACTAAGTCTGAAACTGCAGTTATCCAAGGATATAAATTCCGTGGTGGTGTATGTGGCAAATATATCCATTCTAGTATGCAGATTGTCTCTTTATCTTTGGGCACGTAGAGAATAGCTGTTGGTAATAATGATGTTGACAAAATATCTGCTGGAGTTGAATGACCTGCCAGGGCCAAAAATAGTGGTGAAAGATCATCAGTAGTAAGGGCTAAAGATGGCCTAGCCCAGTCAATATTTCCCAGCAATATTTGAAGCTGTACCAAAGTCAATGATTCTGGAATATGAAATTGTGGCAACACTGGCACTGAGGCTTTTTCTGAAAGCTGATGTCCCAGGTATTTGAAAGGAGGGATTTCTTGGACCTTTTCTGGTGCTACATAAAGTCCATATGCTTCCAACGAAGCAAGGAGAAAGTCCAGATGACATTTATCAACATTTTTCCCAGCTATTAAGATATCATCCATGTAATGATACACCATTAAGTCTGGAAATGCTGATCGAAATGGTTGCGGAGCCAAAGCAACAAATAGCTGACAGAGGGTGGGAGAATTTGCCATGCCTTGAGGCAAAACACACCACTCATATCTTTGTGTAGGGCGATCGTTGTTCAGCACTGGAACTGTAAATGCAAATTTTTCCCGATCTTGAAGAGCTAGTAATGTATTAAAGAAACAGTCTTTCAAGTCAACAATTTTCAATTTATAATCTTGTGGGATCAAGTTTGGATTTGGCATCCCACATTGAACAAGTCCCATCACTTGCATACATTCATTCACATTTCTTAAGTCTTGTAGTAATTGCCATTTGCCTGATTTCTTTTTTATCACAAAAATTGGTGTATTCCATGGGCTGGAACTAGGCTGAATATGACTCAACTGAAGTTGCTCCTGAATAAGGGCCTCCACTGCCTGGAGCTTTTGTAAAGGCAGCGGCCACTGATCTACCCATACTGGCGCAGATGTTTTCCATTTGATGGGCAATGCATGGAGTGGCGCTGATGTGGAGGCCCTCAGGATAAATTTGTATTGATGGTAGCTCCTAAGGATGAAAACAAGTCTCTGCCCCATAAGGTCAATGGAATGTCCATTATTAAAGGACGTAAAGTCACAATGCGGCCTTCAGATTGAAAGGTAATCTGCTGTGCACTCCGGGAAGCAGCTGTAAAGCCTCCCACTCCATAGACAGGAGAAGCAGGGACAGTAGGGAGCTTTTCAGGCCAGTCCTTTTTTGCTATAACAGTCACATCTGCCCCTGAATCCAGCATCCCTTTTATACAGCGTCCTGCCATGGTGACAGACAAGTAAGGCCTGTCTGTTGTCAATTGGATAGTTGCCATTGCAATGGGTGTAGTCTGCAAATTGCTTGGCATAGGCTGGCAAGCCTGCTGAGAGTCCCTTTCACTTGACAATGGTATAAAGAGCATACGAGCCACAGGTGATTCTGCCAGAACTTCCATATGCATAGTGGACCAGAGATGCAGAATAATGTCTGTTGAACCAGATGACTGATATAATCCTGGAGCCACATGGCAAAGGTCCGGGCCCATGATTGGGAGCAGTATGCCAACATGGCCTGCTGGTATCGGATAGGATACTCTAGCAAGCAAAGGCACAGCAATTCCCGGATTAAGCACAACCGATGATGTAAGAAAAACAGGAAGTCCAGAACAACCTGGGTTGTGCTCACGTGGCTCATGTGGCTTCTCATCATCCCCTATAGTATGAAAGCTAGGATTTGTTGGGCTGCAATACGGCCTCTCCCCATCAGGGGGCAGCTCAGGGCACGAGTTCTCCCGGGGTTGGCCCTCCCGCTCGTTTCCCTGGCTACTGTTGGAGCCTTGTTGTTCCGTCTGGGGGGGGTGAGCGACACTGATCAGCCCAATGGATACCTTTTTGGCAGATAGGGCAGTTTTTCAAAGGACAGGCTGTGCTTTTTTGAACAGAATGGCATTGTGCTCTGAAATAGCCTTCTTTGCTACACTCAAGACATATCTTGCCAGCAGCAGGATTGTTAGACTGTTGAAATTTTTGTACTGCAGCTGCGAGCAAATGTGCCTCATGGATTTGTGATCCAAAATTAAGGCACACCCGAAGCATAGATTGTATATCAGTCTCTGGATTATCATAAATGGGTGTGAGGGCCGTCTTACAGTCCTCATTTGCATTTTCAAAAGCTAGCTGCTTGAGTAACAATTTTTGGGCCTTGGGACTGTCAATCTGGCGTTCTACAGCCAGCATCAGCCTGTTGATGAACTCTGTATATGGCTCTGTAGCACCTTGTCTTACATTAGCAAAGCAGGACAAAGAATTGTCTCCAGGCTCTGGGATCTTTTTCCAGGCTTTTATGACTATGCTAGCCACTTGAGTTAGGGCTTGGTCTGTTAATGCAACTTGTTGCACAGCCGTTGCAAAGGCTCCCTCTCCTAGCAGCATATCCTCCATGATATTGATATGTATTGCATTTTGCACTGCTTGTGGAGCTGCTCTTTGCCGCCAAGCCTCCATGCAAAGAAGACCTTGGGCAGGGGGGAGGAGAGAGCGGAGAATCATTTTCCAATCTGTGGGTGTTAGTCTCTGGAGAGACATGCCTTCAAGCAAAGCTGTGGTATAGGGGGCATGAATGCCCTTATCTCTAATGGACCGCTGTAACTCTTTCAAAGTTTGCAAAGGGGGGGGGCTCATGTCTATCCGGAACGGCTTGCATGCCTCTTCCCCCGGGGGCCCCTCTGAGCACCGGGAACGCTGCTGGGAGTTCTTGTGATCCCGGATCCCCGTCCTCCATAATTGCTGTTTGCAGAACAGCGGCTAGGGAAGTTACAACTGGCACCTTATCTGATTCCATATCGTCGGGCGGTTTTGACGGCGGAAGGAAGTGGTGCCTCTCATTTTGAGGAGGAGGAGGGGCTCTAGGAATCGGAGCTGGCGCAGGCAGCAAGATTTTTGGCAAGTGAGCAAGTGAGGTGGTCCCAGCTTCCAGTTGCTGATTGAATAATATATTAGTCGGCGTTAGTCCTTTAAGACAAGCCTGGACTTTACACCACGTGGATAAAATCCTGGAAGTCATTCTGGGATGATCCTGAAAGCAGCTGCCAATTTTACACCAATCCTCAAGTTTCATCGTGCCTGACTTTGACATCCAAGGGCAAATATCATGAATTGCTTTAATTAATGCTTCGACGTCACTTTCAGTGACAGAATGTCCCTCTTTAGTAAGTAAAAAATGAATGTCTCGTTTAAAAGCCTGTTGCTCAGTAGACAAAGAAGAGCCCATTGTGTTCTAACTTGACTAATCACACTCACCCGGGATCCGAAGATGCGTGGCGCCTGTAACCCGTGCGGGGCGTGGGGAGGTGACGACCGCGGGAACCGCCAGCTAGCAGCCGGGGTTGAATCAAGGCAAACCGCTTGCCTTACAAAGTTGCTTCACTGGGAACCGCCAGCTTGCAGCTGAAGGTTGAAATCAAGGCAAACCCTTTGCCTGACAAAGTTGCAAAATTGCCTCACACGGGGCACCAGCTGTCGAGATCCGGCTCGACAATTGGTGTGAGAGAGTTCAGAGAGAGAAATAAAGCGCTGCAGACAAAGAGATAAAGTTTCAAAGCATGCTTGGTTGGTTGTTCGGGAGAACAAAGAAGATCTTTGCAGAAAATTCCTACTGCGTCAACACAAGCAGCCCTTTTTATTATTTCACAGATTGATACATTTATACTTGCGTAATCCAATAGCCATCGAGTAAAGCAGTGAACACCCTAGTTGATTGTGCGCAAGCGCAGGATTCACAAAGGCTTATTGATTGCTTATGCGCAGGCGCGGGTAACAGGAAGCGTACTTGTTGCTATATGTGGTCACAAGCCTTATATGGTTACACAGGTGAAGTACAATGCTATTAGCTGAGTAAGTTGCAATACTATTGGCTGGTAAATCACAATACTATTGGCTGAGCGTAGCGTGCCTAGCTACAGCATGAATGCTGCGAGGCAGGGATGAATTCCCACAGGTTTCTTGCCACTGGACTTCTGGCAAGGGACGGGTTTCACCACACGAGAATGGGGAAAAGGTCCTTTGGAAATGCTCTGGCAAGCTTTGTCTAGAAGACTTTAAACTGAGCTGGGGGGGGTGGGCTTAGGCCCCCCAGAAATGTGTCTGCACTGGACAAGTGTGGGGAGAGGATCAGGGCTCTGGGACTAGGGTGTTAGAGGTACTGCAGGGACTGACAGGACTCCTATGAAGAGAGGGCAGATATCAGGGAAGATGGGAGGAAGGAGGAGGCTGGGAACTCCAAAGAAAGGAAGCAGTTGGAAGGAGTTGAGGTGAATGTACACCAATGAAAGGAGTATGGGTAATAAGCAGAAAGAGTTTGAAACTGTCCTGGTTATATGAGGATATGACCTAGTGAGGATCATGGAAACTTGGAGGGGTGAAAGGCAAGACTGGAATGTAAAAATAGAGGGATATTACCTGTTTAGAAGGGACAGGAAGGGAATGAGGAGTGGGGAAGTAGCTTCATAGGTCAGGGAGGCGATAGGATGCAGTGAGATAGAATGCAGCACAGATGGAGTTTTGGTAAACGCATTCTGGGTGAAACTAAGGGGTTTTGACAAGGAGAGGGAATTGAGTGGGGGTATGTTATCACCCTCCAGGTCAACTTGAGACCCTGGATGATGTCCTGGCAGATCAGATTCTAAGGATATCTCCAAGGAGGGACGCTGTAATTATGGGGTATTTCAATCTCTTGGATATTTGTTGGGAGACTCACTATGCGGTGACAGTCAGGTCACATTGCTTCCTAGACACTATACAGGGAGGGTTTTCCACGCAGAGGGTCTGAGATGAAACGAGTGGTGAGGGGGACATCCTTGACTTGGTCTTGACCAACAGGGAGGAGCTGATAGATGAGGGGCAGATTAGGGGAGCTCTGGATGCGAGTGATCACTCCATCCTTTGGTTTAAGATCAGGGGAATGGGAACATGCAGCAGGTCAAGCACTAGAAGCTGGGACTTCAAGAGGGACATCTTTGGCTAACTGAAGGCCAGCCTGTGGGAAGTCTCCTAGGAGAGGGTACTGAAAGGCAAGTGAGTTGATGAGGGGATGGCACTGAAAAGGGAGATTTTGGAGGCGCAAGCCTTAATGTTACCTCTAGTTAGTAAGGTGGGGAGGCGAAGGAGAATGCTGACATGGATGCAAAAGGAGGTGGTTAGAGGGATTAGATGCAAGAGGAGCCTCTGTAGGAAATGGGTACTGGGGCAAATAGACAAAAGATTATAGCGGGAGATGGAGGCCTGTTGCAGAAGGATTCTTCACGATGCTAAGGCTGATTATGAGCCGGGACTTGCAAAGAATATCAAGAGCAACAAAAAGGGCTTCTACCAGCATGTAAATAGGAAAGGGAGACAAGTAGTGGGACCTTTAAATAAGGAGGTTGGGGATTCAGTGACTGATGAGAGAGGATGCAGTGGATGCAGTTTACCTGGATTTCAGCAAAGCCTTTGACAAAGTGTCCCATGATATCCTGGTTGACAAACCAAGGAATTTTGGGATAGACCAATGCACTGTCCGATGGATTAGGGCATGGTTAACTGACCAAAAGCAGAGGGTAACCATTAGTGGGGAATCATCAGGATGGTGGCTAGTGACAATCGGGGTCAGGGCTCTGTCCTGTGGCAAATCCTGTTTAATCTTTTCATCAACGACATGGAAGAAGGGGTGAACGGTCTGATGATCAAATTTGCAGACAATACTGAAACTGGGGGCAGTGGCCACAGCTGAGGAGCAGTTACTCCATATCAAAAAGGATCTGGACATACTATGGAAGTGGACAGGAGACAACAGGATGGTGTTCAAGTGTTCTGCACTTGGGGCGTAGGAATGGATGTCATAAGTACAGGTTAGGTGACAAGTGGCTGGAGAGCAGCACTTGTGAAATGGATCTCAGGGTGCTGGTTGACTGCAGGCTGAACATAAGTCAGCAGTGTGACAGGGTGGTCAAGAGGGCAAATGCCACACTTGGATGCATAGCCAGAAGTGTGACTTCTAGATCTAGAGAGGTATTGCTACCACTCTACATGACTCTGGTGCGCCTGCAACTTGAATATTGTGTTCAATTTTGGGCTCCTTGTTACAGGAAGGATATAGCCAGCTTAGAGTCAATGCAGCATAGGGCCACAAGTCTGGTGGCCAGCTTGTAGGGGAAGCCATATGAGACAATACTGAGGGAACTGGGTCTTTTCAGCCTGGAGAAGAGGAGACTCAGAGAGGATCTGTTGGCGACATACAGGTGCCTGAGGGGGTGTCACATGGAGGTGGGTAGAGATCTGTTCTCCCCTGTAGAGCAAAGTTCAGGGAAACAACGTTCAATTTAGCTACCAGGAAGTACTTCCTTACAGTTAGGACCCCTAGGGTATGGAATGGGCTTCCACTGGAGGTGGTTGAGGCCCCATTGGTGAGGCTAGACATTCACATGATAGGCATGTTGTGAGCAGAGCCAGCTGGAGCTGGAAGTCAGACTAGATGGCCTGGAAGGCCCCTTCTGACTTGCTCTGTTTCTGTTTCTATTTTTCTATAATCAGCAGGAAACATTCAGGTACTTTTCGTACATGGTTATTTTAAAATACACTTCCTTTTAGGACTTTTGGTGCCCAACATCTGCCTCCAGGCTTATCTTTACAAATTCTAAATTTCTTGGCAGAGGTTTATTTTATATTTCCAACCTTTTTGTGGCTCACTGGGTGACTTTGTCCCAGTCATTGCCTCTCAGCTTAACTTTCTTGACACAGTTGTTTTTGTGAGGAAAAGACAGCCTAGGTTCCTAAGAAGAGGAAAAGAACAAGAATATTAATACAATATGGATACCTAATGAATCACCACAGCAGAGGTGCCAATATCCTTAATCTTATGTTGGTTATGGTAGCAAAGTCTCCCCGCCACCTCTGAACATGCCCACGATCGTGCCCGATCTTCCATGTAATTAAAAAAAATACTGAATGGATTAAGCTTATTTACATTGAAACTTATGAGGTAATTTGACCAATTTGGGTCACAACCAGAGTTGTGGAAGGGGTTAAGTTCGTGAACCAAGGTACCACTGTAACTGTATGCCACAAAAGGCTATCATGGGTATGCACTGGTAATCATGTACAGACTGATGTGAGCTAGGAACTTGTAAGGCTGCTTCTTAGCATGGCACATTTTCTTCCCTAAACTGAACTCTGAACAGCTTAAAGCCATCACATTTCTAACTCTATTCTTTTGGGACAATTTAGACTTCACTTGCACATTGAATTCAGTTGTTCAAATTCGTCTGTGTGTTTCTCCCTTGGGCTCCTAGGGAATAGGAGCATTTAATACAGTCAAATCTACCACCTGCTAGGAAGAGGTTAAATCCCTGAGGAGGGAAGGGAGCTCCACTTGAAGCAAATGTTGCAATTCTTTTATAGCAAGTATAGAATCTTGTTCCTCTGGGATAACTGCTGGAAAATTTTTATAATGGTCCATTACACACTGTTGTGGAGCACCTTCAAATTGAACACACATGCTGAGATGTCCTTAGCACTAGTATTTCTATTCAGCAGTCTAATACCTAGTATTTTACAGTCACATAATTTTTAATGTGGCAGTTTGCAAAAGGTACCTAAGCTTTTTGATATCTTAACAAAAATACACACACACACTTGAGTGTTTAACAGTGTGTGAAACCTTTGTTTATATAAAAAGCTAAGAAGAGCTAGATCAGGCCAAATGCTTATCTACTTCAGCATTCTGTTTCTATAGTGGTCAGCCAGCAGAATATGTGTGAAATAGCACCCTCCTAGCTTGAGTTTCCTAAAAACTCTGTTCAGAGGCATAGTCCCTCTGTTACTGAAGGAGCATATAGAGAAGAGAACTAATAGATGATAATAATGATGGATAAATTTTACCCATTGATTTGTCTTTACCCCATCAGTACCTTCCATGTTGGTGGCCATCACTACATCATATGTATGGCAGGTACTTTCATAATTTAACAATGTACTGCGTAAAGAAGCACTTTCGAATCGCCCACCAATTCATTTCTTTGTATGACCCTGGATCTGAGTATCTTTAAAATGGAAGAACATCATTTCCCTATCCACTTTCTCCATATCATGCATAATTTTATCCCGCTCTATTATGTCTCTCTTTGCTCATCTTTATTTCAAAGTTTAATAGCTCAAAGCCCCATAAACTTCCCCTTGATCATTTGAGTTGACTTTGAGTTGAGTTGTATCATTTCCAGCACTACAGGTGAAGTGCAGGGACCAGAACTGTATGCAATATTCCACATGTTACTGCACTATATACTTGTTGAAAAGCAACACAATAGTGTCATTTTGGCTTTCTTCATGAACCCAAACATGAAAGTTGCCTTTGGCATGGTGACAGCACATTGATTGATCATTCTTCATCTCTTCTGGACCACTCAAATATCACTTTCACACAGCTTCCCATGGATTATACTTGATAATGTTAATATGAATGTAGTAGAAACATGCAACATTTTTCCTAAGAAATTGGCAATCGCCCTTGAGGAAGAACAGAGTCAGCACATTTCCTTTGGGCCATCCTAGATTTTCAATCACAGTTGTTATTATCACATTACATATATATCCCATCTCCTTCCTTCTTTATGAGGAACCCAAGGCAGCTTAAATAACTCCGTGTTATCCTTGCAACAACACCCCTGTGAGGAAGTTTGAGCCAAGAGACTGTGCATGGCCGTAAGGCACCCATTGCTGTAACTGCATTGTTGAACTTGTCCAATCACAGTGAGGATGGTATTTGCATTTTATTTGATGTTAGAATAAACATCAAAAGGTTCATATATGGCATCCAAAGGTTCATATATGAATCTTTGATAATTCCATAATAATACTGATAATATACCTTGGCTTGATTTTTTCATCTCCACACAATATGTAGAACTAAATTTAACTACAGGGCACATTATAGATCCAATGTATATTTCATTTAAATAAAACACTCAACATAGTTTTATATTATATGTATTGCATTTTTTTCCTTTAAAAACATCTTTCATTATAAAAAGAAGTTTGAATTATTACACTAACAATCATACCGACAAGGAGTTTCTTTTTTATTGCACTATTGATAAGGTTAATCATATAGATGTTAACGAAGTGCCAGATGGGAGGTTTATTTAAGATGTGAAATAATTGCTTCACTTGACTGTCATTGATTACTGTTTTGATTACTGCTAAATATCCTATTATTGACAGAACATTATTGCATTAATCATGAATACAATGACACATTAGTGCTACACATATGCACATGCAAACACACACACACACTCTATCATGAAATGAGGAGAGGAGAGGAGAGGAGAGAGAATTTGAGAGTGTGGTCATGTTTTAACCTTTCTCTGATTTTGTGGTCAAAGAAAGGAAATCAACCAGCAGGGCAGCTGAATCAACAAGAGGAATGAACACAGGGCAAGTGGTAAGCTAGCCTCCCTCCTTCCCTTCTTCTCCATCATCTTCTTTCTTTGCTGCTCAGCAATGGTGTATAACAGCATACCATTGCTCAGTTACATCTAGCACTACTTCTGTTGCTGTAGAGAGTCGCCTATGTTGGTGTGATTGGCTGAACTGGATACTCTAAGAATTTGGAACTGATATAATTGTCAGTTTGATTGTCTTCAACATTCATTAAAAAAGAAAAAACTTTTTGACCCTGCATATGAAGACATATGTGAATTCTTACACTGAATACACATGCACACATATGCATCACATTTCTCATTAATTGACAGAGGACAAATTCAGTCAACAAAGCTATTACTAGGATGGAGAAGGCTAGGCTATTACCTATCTTCCATATATCAGTTAAAGACACACCTATCAGAAAAGAGAACATGTTGGTGACTCTAAATCAGCACCACAAAGATGACTGAATGCACAGGCATTCAAAATCTCAATTTTAAGCATTCAGATTCCCCACTTGGATGGACAAAGCAATTGGTTTCTCCCAGATTTGCATCCTCCCATCCCACAAAGTTCTTCGCATTGCATTTGTGAAGAAATTATGAAAAATTTGGTGCATTCATATCAAAAAAATTACCCATTGGGCTAAAACACAGGTCATTGTTGAAAAGTGCACCCTAACACGGCAGTGGGCAAAAGGAGTATTAACTTGTTCAGTAACAATGTGATAGCCTACTTCGGGAGCATTCAGAAAAATTGCCAAAACCTCACTACACTGGAAGGTTTCTTCTCCACAAAAAAGAGGGAAAGTGAACCAAAACCCTCAACCAGTGATGCTAAGAGGCAGAAGAGACATAGAGAGAACACCAGAAGTACAGTTATTTAACATGTGCATGGAAGGTGACTCCTCTTCCTAATAGTAACTTTTCTGTGCCTCTCCACCAGTCACATGAGGCAGCTCCACTCCTCATTAAGATAAGCCTTCGCAGAATGAACAAACTCCTCACGAATCCACTGTCTGGTAACCCTTGCTTTCATGTTTGCCTTCCATGTAACATTGAGCCTGCTCTTTATTACATTGTTCTTTTTAAACACACATGGATTTTCAGAGTGGTACACAAGCAAAGGCTTTATCTTACAGTCCCCACTAGCATTACCACAAAGCAGCAGAGTAAGCCTATCTCTCAAGCTGGGCTTATGTCCCAGCATAGCCTTCTCTTCTTTTGTAATGTAGGTCCTCTTAGGCATTCTCTTCCAGAAGAGGTCTGTCTCATCACAATTGAAACCTTACACTATCAACATATTGCTTAAAGCTTTTCACAAACTTTTCAGTTTCCCCCATATTAGCACTAGTAGCCTCCCCATGCATCAAAACACTATGGATAGCAGTTCTTTTTCTAAATATATTGAACCACCCCCTACTTAGACTCCTCAGTCAGCACTGGTTCCAGGTGTGCATTTCTTACGCAGCTGCTTGGCTGTCTCACAAATAATTATCTCAGAAATGATATCACCAGCCAATTGCTTTTCATTTGTCCACACTAGGAAGAGTTTTTCCATCACCTCAATAACATGCAATCTCCTGGAGGTCAACACTGTCACGCCTTTAGCTACATTCACTGCTTTTATTGCTTCCTTATTCTTAAGAATGGTGCACACTGTCCACTTCAGGATCTTAATTATGGCCACTGGATCCGCCACATGAGTACCACTTTCATGGTTCGTGAAAAGCTCCTTTTTCACCTCAATTGTCAATACTAAAACCAACCTTCCTTTGAGATATTGTTGCTTCCACAATCTTCCTGGATGCCATGGTTAATATGTAGGGGTCATTTATATAACCAAACACACAAAAATGAAAGTGGAAAAGTGCTGAAAACACATGAACATTATGCAAGAGGTGCTTTCACAGAGAGAAAAGTCTTGGGCACACAAGAGATGGTGTTTGTGCTGTGAGGGCATTTTTTCACTGCATGTTCAGTTCAGATGTAGACACATTGTTCAAACTTTGAATAGAATTTCTCTTGAATTAAGCATTTGAGCTCTGGAAGGTTCGAAGTTAGAGTTTTTTGAAGCATGAGGCACCGCTGTATAGAGATTAAATATATAATTATAATTACAGTTTAGCCTACACACCATTGCCTAGATGCCATTAATTCTGTGCCTATCATGAATTGTAGCTGTGCTCCAGACAATTTAATGATTATTCCAGCTTTGGAGTTACAACATAGTGATATTTCAAGCACTAGTCAATCAGCTTAAATTGCAGAGTTTTGTTTAATACAGCATGCTTAGTATTGTCAGTCAACTTAACAGAACCTGTATTGGCAGGAACTGGCCACCTCACCTGGAAAAGATATGTGTCAGATCGGATTAAGCTCCTTATCTTAGTGAGTTTGTGTTTCATGTGTCTCATTTCTGAACCCGTCTCCCCCAACATAGCAAAATCGTTTCCACCAATGTTCAATAAGATTCAGCCACATTTGGTAATAGCAAGCAAATCATCCTTGATCAAATGGAAAAGGTGTAGCACAGCTTGACAAGGACTACAAAGATGCAAACAAACAAAGGGAAACAGCCACTAGGTAGTTTATGTGAGAGAATCCAGCTGTAGATCTGAAAACTCTTAAAATGCCAAAAAAGGGTTGTAAATCCCTTTTAAAATTCAAAAAGTATGTTACCTAAACATGTGCCTTTCTTTGATTGCATTTTTGCTATCCAGACATAGTGGTGGAGGGGGCAACTTTTGGAACATAGTTCAAAAAGGCTAGAATGACTATGAAAGTTGCTTACTTGGTATCATTTCTTAATTCAGATTGTGAGTGGGATTTTTATTTATTGTCATTTCTTTCCAATGAAGTATTTCAGACATATGAAATATAGGACATGCAAAATCTACTTTGAGCTTACCTCCCACTGTCATCACTTGTGAGGAAGTAGGAGCTAATTATGAGCCTTAAACACACTGAAACTCAGAGGAAGATGTAATCCTAAGTGATCTTTCTATAGAAAATTTACAGTGCAAACTTGCCTGTTTAGAAGTATATCTGATTGAACTGAATCAGATATACTGAATTCATTGCTGGCCCTGTGCCCTCTTGCTCAGCAATTTACTTTCTCACTGCCCTTTACATTGGCCACATTGCCCATCATTCTAGGCACAGAGTCAGTGAACAAGTAGGCATCTCCACTGGCTGGGACAGAGCAAGAAACAGGCGATCCAGCAGATGAAATGGTGAAGAGAAGAAGCAACTCCAAGATCTTGTCAGAGGAGCCCTGCTGGCATTTGGATCCTGAACAGATACTCAGCCATGCCTAAGTTTGGTGCTTGCCCAGGCCTTACTCCCGGATAAATGAGTTTAAAATTGAAGCTGTAGAGTGGAGGTTTTTCAAATTTTCTATGTTATTAATTTAAACTGAATTATTTCACACTGGGGGAATTTGAAAATCATAGCCTCTTTTGTAAGAAGCTCAGTAAGGCACTTCTTCAGTAATAAGTGTGTTGTACACTTAATGCAGTATCTAAGTTATTCAGGGAAGTTGTTTTGCAGAAACTTGGTTATTCAGGAAATATCTCCTATAAGCTTGTTCACTCACTCGCTCGCTCTTTCTCTCTCTCTCTCTCCTCTTTCTCCCTCTCCTCCTCCTCCTCCTCCTTTTCCTTATAAAGAATGGACAGACCTTTGAGCCAGAGATTTTCATGGGGGTTTTTGTGCTCATTGATATTAGTAGCGCTAGGCATCACTGGGAAACTCTGCAATGGCTTCCTGAGACCCACCATAGACTGAACTGCACTGTTGCAAGTGGCTTTACCACCACTGTAAAGTGGCCAGATTCCCAGTGATTCTGCTTGAAACAGGGCACACAGGAGCACATGACCTGCATTTACCTGGAATCACATTCCCTAAGCCTACCAAATTGGTGGACCAAGGTGAATGCAATTTTTCTACATACAAGGCACATAGACATGTGTACTATCTTTCTTAGTAGAATTGCTGCAAATTCAGTTGTACTATATAGCAGCCATGGCAGTGGCTGCATGGAAATATATATTATATAATTATAGACAAAATATAGCAAACATTAGAGATAAGTTAGAAATTAATTCTGTGTCCATGTTAACAGAAATGAGACCTCTATGGTTGGACATTTCTATATATTCAGAAATGTTTTACCATTTTTCAATGTTCCTTTGCAATCTGAAAATGTTGTTTCCTACAATATGAATTTTTGGGGGGTGGGGGTGAGTGAGACTTAAGCAGCATGTTGCATAGTAGATCCATGATGGGTATCTATACTTTTTCCCACTTCAGGAAATATATAGTCTAGTCTGTTTGACCAGAAAACAGTGACAGCAGGGGTTTTAGCACAGCCTTTGTTGTAGTACGATTGACATTTCCACAAGAGTCCCACAAGGGTCAACACCCATTTTATTTCTTTTTCAAAAACATTGCCAACCAAGTTTGGCAAGCAGGATTTTTTTAAAGTGCTTTTTGCTCTAATATATTAGGAAAAAGAAACAGTTGTTCACCATGGATTGGTGGTGGTAGTGGTAATATATGAGTATGCATTGGGGATAGGGTGGATAAGAGAAATCATAATTAGGTACTTCTCAAGTGTTTTGATATACATGACTGACCATGATAATTAAATCCAGGGTCTAAAATTACTAAGTTGCACTACTCCCTATGAAGGACCTGAGAGGGTGAAGTCATCAACCAATGTATTTATTTAGTTTGTCACCATGTAGTGTCACGCTTTAGCCCCACCAAACATCATGAAACATGCTGCTTCAATAACCAACTATTGGGAGGCCAAGAAAGAAGAAAATACACCAATTCAGATTGTCAAAAACCAGACTAAACAACAGCACACCACCCTGTCAGTAAATGAATAGCACACCAGAGAGTAAAAGGGCTGGGCTAGAAACTTTCTGTATGAGTAGGCATCCACTAATACTCAAAGAAACTTATTTATGTGTAGAAACAGTATAAAATGGTATATTACCGCTGCACCTGAGGTGATGCAACCTTTGCATTCTTTCCTTATTGACCACCTAGAGATGGATGAATCCATATTACTTGACCTTGTGAATATTGCATATATTCAGACTTAGTCTGTTCCATCCATTCCTTGCATCTCCGATTTTTTTAAACTGCAGAAATTGTGAATGTCATCCTTTCTATTGTATACAATTGTACATCTATATTTTTGATACATACATTTCTTGAGTGTATATTAGACTGGGAAGATTGAGCTGGGTTAGGGTTAGGGAAATAGACCCATGAAAATTCATAATACAACCTTGCAACTTTATCTGTAATTAAAGATGTATATCTTTATTTTATTATTTCTATAAAGACTGTAAAATATTTTCTTCTGAAAACTATAGCATTCTGTTCCATTTTAAAAATAAAATTGAAAAGGTCACATCTAGGCCCCAATTATTATCTTGAGATAGAGTTAATGATGAACCTTTCCCTACAGTATTATTGTTAATCTGAAGTAAATTAGCATTGTTTTTATATCAGTATGCATTAACAAATCAAATTCACTTTTATTAAATCATTTCTAGGGCTCAGGAAGGGGAAGGGAAGGGGAAGGAGAAAAGAGATGCTCTTGGCTTGCAATTCTATGCAGTCTCGTGGCAGTACGCCTTACTGACTATAGTAGGATTTCTTCTGTATGAACATGCATGATATTTATCTTTTATTATCTCAGATCATTTGGAATTTAAGTATTGTGTGGTGACTAAGAAAGTGAGCGGGAGAATCCCTGGTTCAAGATTTCCCCAAAGCCATAAACTCATTAATGGCTTTTGGTAGTCTGTTATCTGCATTGTGAAAATAGGGTCAAGGACATATTTTACTGTCAAACTAGCCCACTGAGATTTGTAATCAAATCTCACAACAAGATATATTTTACACTGGGACAAGGAGCTGGTGGGGGGAGGTGGTTAACCAATTTCCATGTTCCCTTTTCAAAATGTAACTACAAATAGTCCTTATTATCATGAGCTAGATTTTCTTCCTTTTACACATTCAAGGCAACAGACTGTTCCTTTACAAATTCACCGAAGTATACCCAATAAGTTCAGTCACCACAGAATGAATTTCTAGAGTGGTTCATTAAACCCAATCTAGCAACTTCTTCCAGGAGCATTTTTTAAAGTGTTTCTGAGTCCCATCCCTATGGGAGGGTCCTTTTAGAAGTGAGCATGCCTTTCTCTGTATGCCAGCCCTCTAGCTTAGAAGGCCCTTGGGTCAATTTAGCAGAATATAAGTTTAAATAATAAAACAAAATAAATAGCTAGGTAGCAGCCACTGTGGATCTAAGAATTCCTTTTCCATGTCCGCGACTGACAGTTCTACAGCTTGGTTATTCCCAGCACTTGTTTCAGCACCAGGAGAGAGTGGCCTTCAGATAAACTCTTCCACTTCTCCCATCTCCGAGGTCCCAGTTTCCCAGGCCCCCTTTGCCTCCTCTTCATCTTTGTCTGACTCAGAATCCAGATTAGCATGGCCTGTGAGTGCACACCAAGAACAACTGCAGCTCTCATTTCCAAAACGTATGGTATAGTGGTTAGAGTGTTGGAGTGGGACTGCAGAGATCTAGGTTCAAGTACTACTTGGCCATGAACGCCCTTGACTGTCTTTCGGCTTGTCACTGACTATGGTGAGGTGTATTGAGTATCTGCGTAAAGGACAGTAATTATGTTTCAGTATCTATCTAGACATCCAAACCAACATGTGCAGATTTTATGGAAATGTATGTCTTCTTGTGTACTTTTCTTTGGGGATTTGCAAAAACTAAAGCTCACCAGTAGTCATGTAGTGCTAATACAGACCAAACTACCATGCACCACAGCTGGCCTATAGCCTTGGGATGACTTTCCCACAGAAATTTGTTGCAAGCTATTCCCACTAGCAGGATTTGAGCTATGATTTAGGGATGTGCCACCACTCCAGACAAAAGTAGCCCATTGATCTAATATTGTTAGGGTAATCAGTTCTTTGACTACCTCTGAAATCAGGATGGTAGTAAGTTCCATGTTTCTTATTGTCCATGATAATGCATTTCTTTTTCTGCTCTCAGTGGTAAACATACATGTGCAATTTATCTTGCTCTATGCTCATTAAACAAAAAGGATTCATATGACTACTGTTAGCATGACAGGATAGAACAACCAAATTCTCAGCTTTATATCTATTTTATTGTATGTTGTTTTTACATGTTTCAAAATGCTATTTTATTCTATGTAAAATTGTTGTAATCAACTTAGAGAGTCTTTGGACTGGTTATAGTGGAATACAAGTTGAATGAATAAATAAATATGAGTGCTTTCAAACAATCTCTTAATTTTAAAATGTTCTACTTATTTATTTTCATGGTCTGGGAACCACTGATTATTACAAATAAAGTTGCATCACGATTCACAAATGGCTGAAGGAAAAATGATTATCTACCATTTTGAAGATGGCATACTCAGTAATGTATAAAAATGTTTTACAGAAGCATAAAATAATATCTGGTTTCAAGAATTATTAACTCTTGGCTTTCTCAGTCCTAGGAATTGCTAAAAGCATGTTTAATGAAATAAGCATTCCCATTAATGATGTACTGCTTATGTTCATTAGCAGCGGTATCCCTTTCATTAATTTTTTGCTGTCATCAAGAATGGTAATAAAGGGTTCCTTGCTTGATGAAGAGTCTTGTTTGGAGACCCTCAGGTTTCTCTCTTTAGTGTAGCAAGGGAATTATTTTCTTCATCTCTTTTGAGTGAATTGAGTTAAGGGAAGAGATTCTATTGCACTAACCAGAGTCATACAGTTTTCTAGCCCATGGGTGTTGTCCAATGTGATCCCTGAAGCCAAAAATATTGTGAACTCCTGTGTAAAGCAGTGAGAGCTGAAGCACTGCTCTGCTGAAGGTCCCAATCTGTACCATTTTCCATTACTGTTGGGCTTAATTGTGAATTCTGTGGTCTCTTCGCACTCAAACGAATGGGCAATTCCACATACCTTTATAATAAAAGCCCACTTCAGGCATCTTATTTACACTTGGCAGAAACTCTGAATTTTACAGTGTCACCATTGGGAACTGACATGGAGCAAGTTAGGAAAGGTGTTTGAATTCTGACAGTGTCACTGCCTAATTCTGAATTTCTCTTTGTTTTCAGAAAGATTGGCATGCTGGACAATGTTGACCAGTCAATATTCTCAGCTGTCTGAACTGACATCAAATCATGCCTAATATGGCTGAAGCTGATTATCCCATATAGCAAGGGATATTAGTGTACCTTTTGCATTTCACTGTGGCTTATGTCTCAAATGAGAGTTGTTTTCCTGCTGGCCCTGCAGAAGTCAGAACCAAAGCAAAGAAAGATGAGATAAGATGGGAAAAACAAAGCACACATTTCTTCTACTGGCAGAAGCTGCTGCTAGAACTGCATGCATCTCTACAGAGGAGCATACGCAGTAATTAGTAGCAAAGATTACTGTCTGCAACAGCCAATTATTTGCTGCAAGAAGCTTTCAGAAAGGACTGAATTCAAGTTGAATGCTGTTGAATTTGTAAAAAATGTTACATTAATCACTGTACGAGGGGGGAGAGAGAGAGAGAGAGAGAGAGAGAGAGAGAGAGAGAGAGAGAGAGAGAGAGAGAGAGAGAGAGAGAGAGAGTGTTTGGTCATTTGACATCAGTATCCAAACTGGTAATTCAAGTATCTTTCTTCTGGTCTAATAAAGTCAAAGCATTTAAAAATACTTTCCTATGAAGATTGTTCATGTTTGGCTGGCCAGTTTGGCCAAATCATTTCAAGCCTATCAAATGGGGGAGCTAGGGAATAGCGTTCACAGGAAAGAGCTGAGATGCATGTACACCAAAGCTAGGAGCATGGGAAAAAAGCAGGAAGAGCTGGAGGATCTCCTGGGACTAGGCAGGTAAGACCCCTTGTAGGGATGACAGAAACATGTTGGGATGATAAGCAGGATTGAAATGTCAACAGAGAGGGGTATCTTCTGTTTAGGAAGGACAGAAAGGAAAAGAGGGGAGGAGGTGTGGCACTGTATGTTAAGGAAAGGATAGGGTGCAATGAGTTAGGGGGTGAAGTAGAAGGGGACCAAGTAGAGGCAATCTGGATAAGTTTGACAGGGACAGGGACCTGACAGTAGGTGTATGTTATCATCCACAAGGTCAACTTAAGACCCTGGATGATGTTCTGATAGAACAGATTGGAATAATATCCCAGGGGAGTTATAATGGGAGATTTCAGCCTTCCTGATATTAGTTGGGAAATGTATTTGGCAATAGCAGCTAGGTCCCATTGCTTCCAGGAAGTTGGGGAGAGAGGGTTTTTCACCTAGAGAGTTTGGGAGGCGAGAAGTGGAAGAAAATCCTAAACTTGGTTTTGACCAACGGAGAGGATCTGATGGATGATGTGGAGACTAGGAGAGTTCTGGATGCTATGCTTTGAGATCAGGAGAATAGGGATGAGGGGTAGGTTAAGTACTAGGAGATGGAACTTCACAAGGGCCAACTTTGGTCAATTGAAGATCAGGCTGAGAGAAGTCCCCTGCAAAAGGGTACTGGAAGGCAAGGAAGGGGTGGATGACACTAAAAAGGGAGGTCTTGGAGGTGCAAGCCTTAATGATACCACTGATAAACAAAGCAGGGAGGCATAGGAGGGCACCACCATGGAGGAGAAGAGAGGTGGTAAGAGGGATTTGAAAAAAAAAGATATCCAAAGGAAATGGACATTGGGACAAGTGGACAAAAGGGTATATCAGGAACAGGCTGATTCAGGATTCTTTGCAAGGCTTTGCAAGGCTAAAGCTGATTATGAGCTGAGACTTGCAAAGAATGTCAAGAGCAGCAAAAATGGCTTCTGTTTTTATGCAAATAGTAAGAGGAAGGGGAGTCAGGCAGTGGGGCCATTTAAAAGAGAGGTAGGGGATCTGGCAACTGATGTAAGGAAACAGGCACAGATGTTAAATTATTATTTTGCTACTGTATTTTCCCCAAAACAAGTTGGAAGGCCAGATGAGGCTGGGGTTATGGGGCCACTGATTGGAGTGATCCCCCTAGATGTTAAGAAGCTCCTCAGGGCCCTGGACATTACAAAAGCACCCAATTCTCATGTGCTAAAACTGGGAGTACTTCAGGAATTGGCAGGGACACTCTTGTATCCATTGGCCTTAAATTTTGAGGCCTCATAGAAATCAAGTGAAATGCGAAGGATTGAAGGGTAGCATCAGTGATCCCATTCTTCAAATATGGTAGCAGAGGAGACAAGGGGAAATACAGGCCAGTTAGAAAAGACAATGAAAACGTTCATAATAAGGGAAATTCTAGAAACCCCTAGATAGGAAAGAGGGTTTGGCAGCCATGTAACATGGCTTCTGCCAAAATAGGTCCTGCCAGACAAACCTTGTGGAATTCTATGACAAGGTTTCAAGGTGGCTTGATGGAGGAGATGAAGTGGATATGGTTTACATAGATTTCAGCAGGGCCTTTGACAAGGTACTGCATGATATCCTGCTTGAGAAATTGATGAGCTTCAGGATAGATTGATGCATTGTCCAAATGGATTAGGACATGGTTGATGAACTGCAAGCAGAGGGCGACTATCAGCAAGCAATCATTGAGATGGCAGCTAGTGACAAGCAGAGTCCCCCAGTGCTCAGTTCTCTGCCCCATTATGTTCAACCAATTTTATCAGTGACCAGGAAGAGAGTATAACCAGTTTGCTGACCAAGAAGAGAGTATAACCAGTTGGTACCAAAAAGCAGGCGGTGGCCAAAATGGGGGAGCGGGTACTCTGGATCCAGATGGATTTGGACAGACTATAGAAGTGTGCAGGAGACTGTCAACGTCTGGGCTGTGGACAGCTGACTAATTGTCATGGGCACCAGGACCCAGACAACCAGGCTAGAATTCAAGGTTCAATGCAAATTGTAGTCAAAGAGTCCAAGATCAGTGCCAGGAGTAGGAGAAGAAGGAATGGTCTGTCGAAGAGGCAAACCATGGTCAGACAAGCCAGGAGTCAGGAAACCAAGGAAACAATGCAGAGAGAAGCAGATCCCTGCTGTAACATCACCTAATGTAATATCAGTTTGACAGTTTTATATAATAGATTACAGTTCCTCCTCAAGTCGTGCTACTAACCAGGTTATACCTAGGATAAGGGAAGGGTACCTATCAATCCTCCCTCATTTGTAATGATCCTTTCCCTGAATCTGACAGTTGAACTTTAATTGTTATGAAAGAGTCAACTTGCTTTGCTAAAGAAATTGGATCCTATTTTTATTCTCAGCCAATGGCTGCTTGTGTTTCAGCAGGGCATGATGCAAACTTGAACTTATAAAGGTGCACAAGCTTTGTTATTCTGCAAGTACCAAGTTCTATGGCCCAGTACTATAATAATCTCAGAACAGCAGTGTATAACTTTAGCTGCACCCAACTATACCAGACTTGACTTGCTGTCAAGTCTTATAAAGCACTGCATTTATAAATGACAAAATCAGGCAAGCTCTAGCCTTGGTCTAACCTGTGCTATATTAGTTCGTGACTTGTGTCCTACCAGATTATTGCATCTTCAAAAAAAATGGAAAACTCTGCACACAGAAAGCCAGGACATCAGGAAGAATATAGGTGAAAATATTTCTCCCTCTAATGCTTATATTCTAAGTTCAGGTAGGATTTTTTCTCATCTCGTCTCGTCTCTTCTCGTCTCGTCTCTTCTCTGTTATGGTAGAGTACTCATTCATGTGATTCCCCCATTTGCAGTATCAAGTGGTACAGCAAAGGTACAGGTTTATTGCCTCATATGCTGTTTGTAAGAAGTAGACCTATTAAATGTCCCCCTTTACAGCCTTAGTTGTAAACTCATATTTTATATCAGTGATAAAAATGTTTTATGTATCAAGTAAATAAGAAATTATGCGGGTTTTTTTTAAAACACTGTAATTTGGGCTAGGCTTACCAAGTACCTATAAAAGAACACTATAAAATAATTATGGACATAATACATGATTCTGTCAAACGAAGGTAAAAACAATCTCTCTCTCTCTCTCTCTCTCTCTCTCTCTCTCTCTCTCTCACACACACACACACACACACACACACACAGAGTGAGAGAGAGAGAGAGAGAAATTTAGAACAAATGAATATAGATAAAATATAAGAAATAGTAATTTGCCATGGTGTTTGTGTAACCACTTGTTATAGAGGTCATCTTTGGCAAGGAGTGAAAGAATCATACCATTCCTCTGTTTCCAAAATCCTTAGTTAAGTTGATATAAGTTATTGTTGATATGAGCAAGTTCATACAACCCGTATGACCCACTGACAAATATCCCTTCCTTCTCTGCCACATGGGAACTAATGCCACTGCCATGAGAAGTTTTACTGAAATAGCATCAGACATCAAAACTCTAGGGAGGAAAGAAAAAACACTGGGAGCCAGATATTCTTCTCCTCAATCCTACCAGTACATGGAAGAGGAACAGTTAGAGAAAGAAAAATCTTTCAAGTGAATGACAGGCTATACAGAGAGATTTGGATTCTGGGACCACAGGCTAAGCTTCTTGGCAGATGGACTACTGGCAAATGACGGGCTGCACCTCGCAAAGAATGGGAAGCAGATGTTTGGCCACTTCATGAAAAACGTCATTGGAAGAGCTTTAAACTAAAACCTATAGGGGAAGAAAATGTGCAGCATGGCATACCATCACCTGGCAAAGACTTATACATTTCAACAGAGAAAAAAACTCAAGCAGGACCCAGCACCAGTCTCCCAAAAAATGCAGAAAGAAAACCAGGGCACAGCAAGAATGAATTTCAAAGTCTCTACACCAATGCTCTGAGTATGGGAAACAAGCAAGATGAAATTGAGCTCATAGTACACGAGGGCAATTATGATCGTATAGGAATAACAGAAACTTGGTGGGATAACTCACAAGACTGGAACTCTACAATTGATGGATACAGCCTGTTCAAGAAAAATAGAAAGGACAAAAAGAGTTGTCCTGGTGGAGTTGCACTATATGTGAGAGACACATATATCTGCTCAGAAATTCAAGAAGAAGAACTTAGTTGCCCCAGTGAAAGCATCTGGCTAAATTAAAAGGGAGCAAAAAATAAGAAAAACATAGTTGTTGGTATATATTACTGTCCCCCCAGTCAAAAAGAGGACAAGGATGCAACCTTCGAAAAGCAACTTGGCAGCATTTCCAAGAAGAATGATCTAGTCATTATGGGGGACTTCAATTTTCCTGATATAGTCATTATGGGGGACTTCAATTTTCCTGATATATGCTGGGAGACAAATTCTGCCAAGCAAGGTCCCTCCACAAGATTCCTGAAATGTGTTGTTGTTAACTTTCTCCAGCAGAAAGTAGAGGAAGGTACAAGAGGATCAGCTATCCTCAATTTAATACTAAGTATTATGGGTGTCAGGGAAGGGCTGGTTTCAGGGAAGATGAGAGGAAGGAGGAGGCCAGGGATCCCACAGTAAGGAATCTGTGGGAAGGAGTTGAGATGCATGCTAGGAGCATGCTAGGAGCATGGGTAATAAGCAGGAAGACGGTATGACCTGGTGGGGATCACAGGAACTTGTTGGGATGAAAGGCAAGCCTGGAAAGAGGTGGTAGAGGGATATCACCTGTTTAGAAAGAACATGAAGGGAAAGAGGGGCAGGGGTGTACCTTTATATGTCAGGGAAGGGATAGGATGGAGTGAGATAGAATGCAGCACAGATGGGGATCTGGTAGAGGCAGGATGGGTGAAACTAAGGGGTTTTGAAAGGGAGAGGGAACTGACAGTGGGGGTATGTTATTGCCCTGAGACCCTCTTGAAGTCCCAGCTTCTAGTGCTCGACCTGCTGCACATCCACAGTCCCCTGATCTCAAAGCAAACGATGGAGTGATCACTCGCATCCAGAGCTCCCCTAATCTGTACTTCATCTATCAGCTCCTCCCTATTGGTTAAGACCAAGTCAAGGATGTTTCCCCACCCCCATCTCTTCTCGGACCCTCTGTGTGAAAAACCCTCCCTCTATAGCTTCTAGGAAGTGATGTGACCTGGCTGTCACCGCCGAGTGAGTCTCCCAACTAATATCTGGGAGACTGAAATCTCCCATAATTACTGTGTCTCTCCCCCGAGATATCCTTAGAATCTGGCCTTTCAGGACATCATCCAGGGACTCAAGTTGACCTGGAGCGCGATAACATACCCCCACTGTCACGTCTCTTTCCCTGTCAAATCCCTTAAGTTTCACCCAGACTGCCTCTACCAAATCTGCATCTGTGCTGCATTCTCTCTCACTGCATCCTATCCCTTCCCTGATGTATAAAGCCACATCCCCACCTCTCTTTCCCTTCCTGTCCTTTCTAAAAAGGTGATACCCTTCTATGTTCATATTCCAGACTTGCCTTTCATCCCACCAAGTTTCTGTGATTCCCACCAGATCATACCCTTCTATTCCCAGGAGTGCTTCAAGCTCTTCCTGCTTATTATCCATGCTCCTAGCATTGGTGTACATGCACCTCAACTCCTTCCCACCGCTTCCTTTCCTTGGAGTTCCCAGCCTCCTCTTTCCTCCCATCCTCCCTGATACCTGGCCCCTCTCTGTAGGAGTTCTGTCAGTCCCTGCAGTATCTCTAAAACCCTGCTCCCAGAGCCCTGATCCTCCCCCCACACTTGTCCAGTGCAGACAAGTTTCTGGGGGGCCTGAACACCCCCCCCCCAGCTCAGTTTAAAGTCTTCTGGACGAAGCTCGCTAGAGCATCTCCAAGGACCTTTTCCCCATCCTTGTGAGGTGTAACCCGTCCCTTGCCAGAAGTCCATTGGCAAGAAAACGAGTGCCATGGTCGAGGAACCCAAAGCGTTCCTTCTGGCACCACACCCTAAGCCAGTCATTCACCTCAGAGATCCTCCTGTCCCTTCCTGGCCCAAATCCCCAGACCGGTAAGATTGACGAGATGGCCACTTGGGCCTTTAGCTCCCTGAGTTTCTTCCCCAAGGCCTCGAAGTCCCTGGTGATCCTGACCAAACCCTGCCTGGCCACATCGTTTGTGCCCACATGGATCACCAGGAGCAGCTGGTGACCCCTGGAGTGAACAAGACACTCCACTCTGTCCTTCACATGCTGGAAGCGTGAGCCCGGCAGGCAGCAAACCTCTCTTGTCTCCAGGTTGGGGCAGCACACTGCCGCCTCAGTGCCCCTCAGCAGGGAGTCCCTAACAACAATTACCCACTTCTGTGTCTTCCTGGTGGTGGTGGGCGGCCGTGCCAACAAAGTCTAATGTTGTTACATCCCCATATTATAACTTTCCTTGTTCCTGTCAATGACTACTGATCAAGACTTTCAAAAAGAAACTGGACAGACATCTCAGTGGGATGGTGTAATATGGTGAATATTCTATGATTCTTTGATGATGTATAGCTGGAGTTTGCAAATTCAAAACACAATGATACCACATCATGCACTGTGTACCAGAGCATTTTATGAGGAATAGTTGAGAGAAATATGTAGACCTGTTATTATGAGCATCATCTTCATTCCACCTTAGTGAATGTAATATAAGGAAAGAAAATTTGAAATTCTGATGTTGAAAAGCATGCTTTGTTAAGAACTTAAAACTTAAGGCACACTTGCTTTTCACATTTCATGAGAACACACTAAATGGCAATCTAAAAATGCATAAAACCATCCTGATGTGCAATGTGTAGGCAGCAACTGTTTATTTATGTTTAGCATACTTGAAACAAATTGGTGGAAGAGATGGCTCTGCAGAAGGAAGCAAGCGAAAAAAGGTCTTTTTTAGAAGCAAAGATAATTTCTCTCCCAACCATACAATTAACAAATAATAGACAGTGAAACAAATTAGTTGCTATATAGTGCTGCAAATTCCATGTAGAATATTTTGCCAGGCTGCTGGGTTCTTCATTCAGATTAATTTATTTAGGCTGGACCTTACACTCTGTGAAGTCTGGCATTTTCTGACAGATTGTTTCAAGTATGTCGTGAGGTCGTAACTCACATCTCCAATTAACTCACACAGCAGCCGGCAATAAAACTGAAGTCTTTCATTGCTACTTTCTACAAGATTTATGAAGCAACCAATTAACTCTAATGGGAAGCTCCTAACAGTGCAGTTGCTCCCTCCTTTGTGAAGTCTCTCAGGAGCCCACGTGGGATTTCCTGTCACATCTTTCCGCTCGTGGGCAGGACAAACCTCTGTCCTGTCTTCTCATTTGTTCCAGACTTCGTAAACTTCTCCTAACATTAGCGTCTGTCAAACTCACTGTTTCCTCTCCTTGATCTCCTAAACTCTGCCCTGCGTCTTCAGAGTCAGGAGGCGGGGTGGGGGGACTTGTTCAAGCACCTCAGAGCCAGGATCAGGAGAAGTCATTCATTCCAAAGCCTCATCATTATGCTGTGGGGTGGCTATTTGCTCAGCAGTCTCAGTCATGCTGTGGGGGGGGGTCGTTTGGTCACTGGGTCCCAAGTATAAGTCCCCTTGTTCCAATGTCTGATTCTTATTGTGAACATTTGACTCTTTCTCGTGCGTCGACATCTCTGTCAAGCCATCAGACGCGACACTACCCCCCCCTCCAAGTCCTCCCCTGCCCCGGCAATGCAAGAGATGTGGGCCACCTGGTTTATGTGGGAAACGAGTGTGGAACTGTCTAAGGAGAAGCGGAGCATGAATGTGGTGAGGTGGTTCCCAGCTGCATTCTTCGGGGGGGGTGGGTGTAGCCCTTCCAGTGTACTAGATATTGTAGGCGCCCCCTCCGCAATCTAGAGTCAAGGATCTCTTCAATTTCGAATTCTTCTTCTCCATCCACCAACACAGGCAGGGGTGGGGGAAGTTGAGAGCGGAGGGGGTGTGATTGGGGGGCAGGGGAAAGCAGCGCCCGATGAAAGACCAGGTGTGTTTTCATAGATGGAGGTAAAGCCAAGCGAAAGGCTATGGGGTTGATCTGAGAGACAATTCAAAATGGTCCTGCATGTTTGTGGGCCAATTTGCGAGAGGGCACCGAAAGGGGAAGAAACTCAGTAGACAGCCAGACCCAGTCACCCACGGGGAGAGGAGTCCCAGGCTGTCTATGTTGGTCCACAACTTCTTTGTAGGCTGCCTTGGCCTTATCCAGTTGTTTGAGTACGGACCGTACTGAACATTTGACTCTTTCTCGCGAATTGATGTCTCTGTCGAGCTGTCAGGCATGACAAAGTAACAAAGACAGGAGGGTTGATTTGTATTATAACCAATGCCAATTTATTGATGGGGAAGGGGGTCCTTTAGTATCAGCACAACAAAAAGAAATAAGATGTGCTGTATTTGTCAACTATCATTCTCTAGAGGCCACTTCCCCCCATTAACACTGGCTTTTCATGAACATATTGTCTTAATAATGATAGTTATATCTTCCTGTCTGTAACAAAACATGGCTTGCAGTTTTTTAACATAATTTTCTGAGAGTCTGAAAACAGCTCCTATTTCAGAAGCTAAATTCCCCATGGATTAGAATATGATTTGAAGCAGACAAATTCTCAAGAGTAATGTGTAAGCATGCTGGCCAAAAAAAGATATATGCTGCAGCAAGGAGATTTTTCTTGAAGCCTGAAAAAGAGGTTTTTCTGTTTCTGCAAAAACACATATCCCTGGATTTTGACCCAAGACCGTACACTACATGTACAGTGTTGAAGACATCCTACATGTTGAGAGGTAAAAGTGTACGTCACATGAGACATCTGGATGCATTGAGAGAAGGCTAGAAAAGAAGGCAATCATGAGGAATAGAAGAGTAGAAGAGTAAAACGAAAGAAGTTGGGGAAAAAAACTAAAATTAGGCTTAACTTAAGGAATTCATAGGACATCTGAAGTGACATTTCTAGATCATTGGTCATTAATTATGTGTTGGCATTTCTTAAGGGTTTCATGGTTTTTACAAAGTAAAAGTATTTGAGAGACACTTTCTGTGCAGGTTCCTATGTAGTCCAGAGTCCACCACATCAATATGAAACATAGCATTAATCCCATTTGAGGTAATTTTGTTACCCCAGACAATAGTCCTTCAGGCAAGGAAAATGCTGCATATGAAAGGCTTTTGTTCTTGATGAATGTTCTGTCAAGAGGTTTCAATCAGCATAATAATTTATGCTTTCAGGAAGTTTAAACTTTCAGGAACTGCGGGTAATTTAAGACTTGAGCTTTCCAGAAGCTCTGTATTACAACAGAATATGCATAACAATGCTTGCATGGGTCCTTCACTCACATGCTGGTTCTTTCATATACAACCAGGTCAGTTTCCTTCTGAGGCCTAGTTTGGAGATGTCAGGTACTGTGTGCTAAAATATATTTTCAAAAAGATAATTTTTGTATGATTTTGGGACACATGGGCACCATAACCAGCCCAAATAATTTTGTTTCCTGATGCCAACGGTGAGAAGGCAACCACCAGTATAGTACAGAGTATACTAGAAGAATGATGACAAAGTTAATTAAGTTCAACAAGTAGTGCTGTAAAAGTTCCCAGTGTTCAATAGCTAAAATAGTTTATTCAAAGCATGCCAAGGACTCATAGCTTCCAGCTTGTTGGGAAGAGCACCAGAAATAATTTGCCTTGAAGCTCCCTTCCACAATAATTTTGTAGATAAGGCTTGCCTTTGCGGTGAGAGCAAAGCTGTTTGCCTTACCGAAACAGTGTTGTTCCCAGGAAAGTGGCTGGGAGGTTGTGTACATTCTGACAAAACATGCAATGGCGGAAGGGAAGAAGTTTATACATTTGATGACAAGAGATACTGTCTTTCATTTTCAGTCTGGGAGATGAGTTCACACATCGCTCACTCCAACAATCTGTGGAGGTTCATGGAGCATCCCCTGGCCTATTCAAGAAACCAATACAGCTACAGAGAAGTCAAATATAAGATGCTTTTGTTTGTTTGTATCTTCTATCCATATTTCATTATATTCAATACAATGTGTATCATCTATGACATGGGTTGCTTTGTGTCTTCTTCAAATCTAAAGCAGTGTGCCAGACTTCATGTTTAAAACAGACCCATCCTATGAAAAAAGGCTGATAGGACAAGAAGCTGGATGTCACTACAACACTATAGTGGAATGCCATTTCCTAGTGAACTTAAGGGCAGCAGACTATATGAAGGGCTCATGCATGTGTGCACACTCCCATATCCTTGCTGCCATTCACTTCCCTAGCACCTGCGCTCTGAGGCACCCACTTCTTGACATTCATTTTCTCGGTCATGGTTTTTATAATCTTTAATTACATAACATCAAACAACAACAAAGGCATTCAAAAACAACCTTACAGTCATAAGGATCATTCTTAGCAGTAAGCCAACTTTAAAAGTATTTCCATGAGAAGGAATCTGTTTCTGGCAAATGTGTTGTATCTTTATGCATCTTTGAATGTTTGTTTGTTTGTTTGTTTAAAGCTTTTGTATCTTGCCCTTTACAGTGTCTCAGTGTGGTGATAAAATACATAAATGGGCACAGCATCAAGAATAATATATAAAATCAATCTTAAAAATGGCACTAACATGTAAAATAATGGGAAAATAAAAAAGGTTTTGGACTGGGGCTGTGATGAAAAAAGTGTTGGCAGCAGGAACGCCTCTATGCATAGCCCATTCCAGAGCTGGGGCACCACCACAAAGAAGGCCCTTATCTAGGTAGCAACTCTTCTGATCTCTTTCAATAAGGGCCCCTGAAGAAGGACCTCTGCTGCAGATCTTAGAGGCCAGGCAGATGTATATGAAAGAGGCATTCCTTCAAATATCCAGATCCAAATCCATTTAGTGCTTTATAAGTCATCACTACCACCTGGACTTCAACTGGAAGCCAGTGCAGATGGTACAAGACCAGGGTTATGTTTGCATATCTGCTGGTCTCTGCTAGCAACCTGGCTGCTCTGTTGTGAACCGATTGAAGTATCCGGACCATCTTCAAGTGCAGTCCCACTTAGAGCATGTTACAATAGTCCAATAGGAAGGTTACCAAGCATGGGTCACCATTACTAGACTCTGCTCATCCAAGTTTTTCTAATTCTTTAATTTAATTTTTTATTTGAAAGCAAAACAACTATGATAAAACAGAACAAGCTAAAATAGACAAAATTATGAAGGGAATTCAATACAGATCCAATCAGTACAATCAACCCTCAGAATCTATCAACCAACATATCATAAAAATGTAATACAAAAAAAAATCCTTAATCTACACAACAACAGATCCTCCAATCACTTCAGATCCTCCGCAGCTTTCCCTATCTTTTTAAACTCTTCAGATCCACTTATCCTGCTGCACATTCCTCTAACAATAGTCTAACCAGAATACTCCACCAATCCATTTCCCCATTCTTCAATTGTTGAGGCCTCCAGTGATCTCCATCCAGAACCAGCTCCAATCGTAACTCTGACATTCCCTGAAAGGCTCCCTGACACTATATTTTTAAGACTCATGAAAAGCTGATTTAAAAGAAAAAAATCAATGCAATAATATTAATGAAAAAGATCTTCATTTTGTCTCTAAAACTCAATCTTCTAGTTCTAGAGTAGAGACGTTAAACAGCTTTGCAAATAAGACGCCGTCTGTCAACAAAAGATTATCCATTTCAGAGTCCCTTCAAAATATGCAAACAAAGATGCCTTAAGAGTTCAAGCTGCATCAAAGTGGTGTGTTATTCCCATGGCAAAGAAAATGTCAATATATAAAAAGAAATAATAAAAACTAAAAGAAAGATAAAAGGAAAAGAAAAAAAGGATTAAGTGTGTGTGTGTGGGGGGGGGTTGTTTACTATTTCCAGTATTTGTTTGTTTATTAAAAGCTTTTCCCACCAGGGGAAAAAGACCACAACCCATCTCTGTGTGACAGCCCCTCACATACCTATATGTCACTAACAGGTTCCCTATGAGTCTCCTCTTCTCCAGGCTGAAGAGAATAAGCCATTTTTTTAAATATTTTGGCTGGTTCAGAGAAAAATGGACAGGGGTTGGTAGATATTTAATACTAACCTGTCTGTTTGGAACTGTATTGAGCTTTACAATTGTGCAGAGCTGTCTTTAGGGGATTGGAGTTATGTTTTATATGTATGAGAAGTCTGAAGTTCTGGGTGCAATTTATGTTCATACCATATCAATTTCCAGGTACTATGGTTTGGAGAAATCCAACCCAAAAATACTTTTAAAAAATAGATGGAGCAGATTTTTCACATACCCCTAGGTGTTGCATAACACCAGTAAGCTGCACATTCTGTCAAATGGTTCATTAAGCTAAATTAATAAAAAATTCTTTACTTGTTAAGCTGTATCCCATGTATATTGATCATTCCATTTTTCACACTCAGGCCAATGCACCATTAAACATTTCTATGGGTGATTTAACTTTGTGTGTGTTATGTTTATGAATCAATAGCAAATTCCCTTAAGCTGGAAGTAAAGTCCATGTTGTTTGATGGAGAAAATAATTTCTGGATGCATATTTATATATTTCTGTAGATCCATGGATAGCTTCATAAACATGTACAAACTGCTCCTGAATCCTGAGTAATATTTTAACTGTGAGTTAAATTAATATCATACCAGAATGAAAAGAAAAGCACAATCTAGCTTTGTTAGCTGCCTAAAACAGCATTTAAGAGTTGCCCTTTTAAAGTTATTGTGAATTTTAATGTGTGCTTAAAACCAATTTGGTTTTAAATCTTGCATGCTAACATTTAAAAATCATTTTAATGCTTTGCATTTTAAACTGCATTTTTTTGTTTTGAAAACTACCTGGAGAGTTTCAGATATTGGGTAGTTTATTAGATAGATAGATAGATAGATAGATAGATAGATAGATAGATAGATAGATAAAGGCCGGCAAGAATCTCAGTAAGGAATCAGGTTTCCTCACTTTACCAGACCAGGTTGAGTAATAATATAATGCATCCACTGTTTCCCTATCATATTAGGAGTGACGATTGTGTAAATGGGCATCAGAAGACAATATGGAGCCCCTTTAAGGAACTGTGAAGGCAGCAGCTTTTCACTGACATGACTCTTGGTTCTGGACTAACCCAGCTCATCCAAGCCTAACCCAGATTATCCTGTCCAGGAAATAATTTGTTCTAACTTTTTGTTCTATCTGAGCCTTCCAGAAGCAACATGTCTGAATGTTCATAAATTCTGTGTGCTGAGTTATTATATTTTTGCTTCCTAATTTGTTGTTCTGTCCTGATTTGATGTTTGGACCTAGCATCTGGACTTGTTTCATGGCTTCTGTTCCTGATCTCTCTACAGACTAGTGCTAGTGGTCCAGTTTTGGTAGTGTCACAAGTGACATTTTGCGGTGGAAAAAAAGAATCAGATCAATGATGCCATGTTTCTTCCTTCTGTGCTTGCTTCTTCTTACTGGCCTGGTAAATATTTCAGCTATCCATTCCACATGAACATTAAAAATGTAATAATAACCTCCCTTAGCATAACCTTGACAGCATAGAACATGAATTCCCATCATTTACTGTCAGGTAAAGCACGGTGTGTCTATATATCTACTAAGAAAGGGAAATGAAAGTCAATCCATAGATAAAGGCTTGCAGGAAATTTGGATACTTCCTCAATATTATTTTCTATTGCTGAAAGGTGGCTGAGGCTAAGGAATATTTGTGTTTTTGTATGTTCTCATGAGCAATTTATTCTTTCACTTCCATGCTGAACATGAAGTTTAAAATGGAACCAAAGCAAATGAATCTCTTAGGTTTATTGTGGATCTTAGAGATTTGGGGATATGTAAACAGGAATTTCACTGTTATCCTTATCAATTAGCCATGGTGATTACATGGATATTCCAAATCCAATGTTTTACCCATTATTGTTTTCACTTGATCTGATTGAAAGATTCTGCTGCTCCTGCTGTAGTCCCTCTTTCCTTTTCTCTGACCAGAGAACATTTGGATCCAGCCATAGATCTTCACTTCCTATATTTTCTGGGTGAAAAATGACAAGTGGAAATAAACATGACTGTAATAAGATTCCATACATGGCTTTGGATCTATATTCAGCATGCTAGTTTATAAATTTATAAATTGTTCATTGCTGTGCTGTGAATTACTTTGTCAGGGAAAATCGAAATGCTATAGCAGTTTGTTCCTATGGGTGGAAGGTACCCTCACTAAATGAAAGTAACACAGGGGTAACTTCTCAGTTTAATTTCCAAAAAAAAAAAAAAAAGATTTATATTAAGGTCAATGCATTTGTAACTTAAATGTACTTCATAAGGAGATTTAGCAGTAAGTTGTATAATAATTTCTGTTCACCCCCCCCCCCGTGTGTGTGTGTTGTTCAGAATGGATGTCCTAACATGACAAAATAAAGATTTAAAAGGAATACTGTACTCTTCATATTGATTAAGTCTCTTGGTTATCTATAAGTCATCTATTCACTTTCAATTTAAATTTCATGTTCTCTCTCCTTCTTCCTGTATTGATAGGAGATAAGTAAATATCAACTAAAATTAGAAAGAAATGTGTTAATGAATCCTTCTTGGGAATATTCAGATTAGGGAGAATTCATCCATCCAGATGAATTGAGTACTGCTGCCTAGTATGCTTACTCCATTCCAGACCTTGAATTACAGTGACAAAATCTAAAGATGGATGAAAATATATTAGTTCATATTTTAATGCCATAAATACTTTCTTGATTTGCATTAATGGACCACTGTGTGAACTCCAAAACTCGCTAGCCTTTGAAATTCTCACGTATCAAAATTTGGAATAGAGCTATCCAATGGGAGCACACAAATACATAGTTGTTCTTATTAAGGAAAATGATATTTTAAAATGCATTATATTGGGGAAACAGTTTGCAAAAATTAAGCAAACACATTTATTGATTTACATGTGAACATTAAAAAACTACTCAGAGTTGACATGAACCAAATGGAAAAACAGAAAATAATCTCAAAGACTTAGATGAAATGAATTTAAAATTGAAAAAAAAAAAAGAATTTAAAAATCCTAAAATTGACATAACCATCCATTCCTACTAAAATATAGGCAAACACAGGCAATTTTAGTTATGTTTTCTATTTATTTATTTGTAACATTTCTATGCTGCCCCCATCACAACAAAGCCTCAGGGCGGCTCACAAAAAATACAAAAAAGCATACATAAACAATAACAATATAACAATTTAAAAGAAAAAAAAAACATTTAAAATCCCCGGTTGACAATTTGATCCCTCGCTCCTCTGCCACTTTGAAACCCTGCCTGTACTTCTGGCAGTTCTCGGTCCACATACTGCTGGAGCCTAACTTATAGAATTTTGAGCATAACATCATAACTGTGAAATGAGTGCAATGGTGTGGTAGTTTGAACATTCTTTGGCATTGTTCTTCTCTGGAATTGTAATGTAAACTGACCTTTTCCAATCCTGCGGCCACTGTTTTCCAAATTTGCTGGCAGATTGAGTGTAGCACTTTTACGGCATCGTCTTTTAGGATTTTGAATAGCTCAGCTGGAATACCGTCTCCTCCACTAGTTTTGTTGTTGCTAAGACTTTCTAAGGTTTATTTGACTTCACACTCGAGGATGTCTGGCTCGACGTCAGCGTCCACCCCATCGTGGTTATCAGGTATGTTAAGCTCTTTCTTGGGTAGTTCTTCTGTATAATCTTGCCACTTCTTCTTAATCTATTCTGCCCTGCCATTTTGGTCCTTTATCATGCCCATTTTTGCAAAAAAAATGTTCCCTTCATACCTTCAGTTTTCTTGAAGATTTCTCTAGTCTTTCCCATTCTATTGCTTTCCTATATTTCTTTGCACTTATCTCTTCTAGCTATTCTCTGGAATTCTGGCATCCAATTGGGTGTATCTTTCCCTTTCTTCTTCGCCTTACACTTTTCTTTCCTCAGCTATTTGTAAAGCTTCCTCAGACAACCATTTTGCTTTCTTGCATTTCTTTTTCTTTGGGATAGTTTTAGTTGCTACCTCTTGTACAATGTTGTGAACCTCTTTCCATAGTTCTTCAGGCACTCTTTATACCAGATCTAATCTCTTAAATTTGTCACCTCTACTGTATATTAATAAGGAATATGATTTAGGTTGTACCTGAGTGTTTTTTCCTACTTTTATCAATTTAAGCTTAAATTTTATAACAAGAAACTTATGATCTGAGCCAATCAGCTCCAAGTCCTGCTCTTACTGACTGTATAGAGCTTCTCCATTTTTGACTGCAAGGCACATTATCAATCTGATTTTGATGTTGACCATCTGGTGATGTCCATATGTAGAGTCATCTCTTGGGTTGTTGGAAAAGATTGTTTGCTATGACTAACATGTTCACTTAACAAAATTCTGCCAATCTTTGCCCTGATTCATTTTGTACTCCAAGGCCAAACTTGCCTCTTATTCCAGTTATCTTTTGACTTCCTTCTTTAGCATAGCAAACCCCCTTGATGGTAAGGGCATCATTTTTGCTGTCAGTTCTAGAAGGTGTTGTAGGTCTTTGTAGAAGGGATCTACTTCAGCCTCTTTGGACTTGGACTACTGTAATGTTGAATGGTTTGCCTTGTATTGGAACTGAGGTCATTCTGGAGACTGTACTCCATAATTGCTTTTCTGACTCTTTTATTGACTGTGACGGCTACTCCATTTCTTCTGAGGGATTCTTGCTTGCAGTAGAATGGTCATCTGAATTAAATTCACCCATTCTTGTCTATTTTAGTTCACTGGTTCCTAAAATGTCTATGTTCAGTGTTGTCATCTCATGTTTGACCATATCCAGCTTATCTTGATTCATAGACCTTACATTCCAGGTTCCCATGCTGTATTGTTCTTTACAGCATCGGACTTTCCTTTCATTACCATATAAATCCACAACTGAGTGTCCTTTCAGCTTTGATCCAGTTGCTTCATTCTTTCTGGTGCTACTAGTATTAGCACTCTGCTCTTCCCCAGTAGCCCATTAGACACCTTCCAACCTGAGGAGCTCATCTTTTGGCATCATTTGGCTGTTAACTGGCCAAGATGACCACAATAACAGAGTTGCAAGAGGAGGACCACACAACAGCATTTCAGCTGTTCTGTTACAGGTATGGGAATGAATGCATGATCAAGAGCAGCCATGCTGGTTTGAGAACATTTAAAGCACATCTTAGTCATGCTTTTTAAATCTGAAATGCTTTCCCTTGCTGCTCTTCGGTCTTGAAATGTTCCTGTGAAACAGTAATCTGCAAATCAGTTTCCTTGCTAACTTGTCACTGTTTTGTCTTCCATTTGCTTTTGCTTTTCCATTATTGTTCTCCATTTTTATGATTTAGGTGATACAGATTCACTATTGGAAAGCTCTGATAGTCTCATAATAAGAGAAACACTTTATACAAAAGGGGAGTGACAGTTAACTCCAAAGACTAATATAATCAAAGCCAAGTAAGGGTGTATGCATTTTGAAAAGAAATTTGTATTTGGCACTTCTGTGCACTTAGTTGAAGGAACACTTCTTTACTAATAAGAATGTGAAATACATAGCTACATATTCTGGTGTGTTCATGCATTAAATAATGCCAGACAGGTTTTATCTCTCCTCATTTGAGATTATTGTTCCTTTAGCTGTAACAAATGAGCACTTGTACTGAAACTAGACATTGCAGTAGACGCAGGCTTGTCACTGCCAGAACCAGAAAGTCACCACATCATTCTCTTTCTATTTTGTATAAAATCATGTGACAGACTAGTTCACCATGCCATACATTTTTCTCGCTCACCATAGTAGTGTCTTCTGTCCATAATAACCTGAATGGAAATTGGTCCAGATCGGATTATTTTGGTAACAGATTAAAAGCCAGGAAGCAGAGATAGGGGATAAATGGACCGTTCTTAACACAGAAAGATTTAAAAAAAGGAACCCCAAAAATCTTGCATTAACACCCACTTCACCACACAGTAGTATGTCGTGAGAAGTGAAATGGTCAAGTTTGCACATCATTCCAAATAATTCAGAGTAGTAAAAACAAAAATGAATTGCAAAGTGCTCCAAAAAGGTTATTTTCATCTGGGTTACAGAGTAATATAATCTCAAATGTGGGTTAGTGTAACTAAGTGTAAATTCATGTAAATTGGGACAAAATATCCAAACTTCTCATGTACACTGATGGAGTCTGAGCTCCACGGGAAGCAACTCAATGTAAAGGATAAAATCTATTACAGGAATCAAATTAAGAGGAAGTGAACAAAAATAAAATTGTCTATTCAATAACTGACAAAAAAAACCCCATAATGTGACTATAATTGGAATACTATGTACAGTTCTAGCAACTACATCTGAAAAGGGATATTGTAGAGCTGAAAAAGTGCAGAAACAGGGACTAGAATGATCAGGGTACTGAAATACCTTACTTATGAGAACAGACTGACAGCACCAGAGACTATTTAGCCTCGAAGGAAAGGAGGGCATAATAGATACATATAAAATAATGCAAGTTGTAGTGAACATGAATAGTGAGAAATGTTGTTCCTGCTCAAATAATACTAGGAGTCAATATCATCCAATTAAACTGAATAGTGAGAGATGTAGGACAGGTGAGAAAATGTGCTTTGTTAGGTATGGTATATGGTATATATGCCACCAAACTGGATGGCTTTCAGTGGGGATTTGGTAAATTCATGGAAAATGAAGTCATAATTAGTAGTCTAGGCTAGCTCCACGGGGAACAACAGTGGGAGAGGCCATTGCTCTCATGGCCTGCTTTTTGGTTGCTAATAGAAATTTGGTTGGCCACTGTGAGAAACAGGATGCTGGTCTAGGAACCTCTTTAAAGGAAGTAGCTCTCTCCCTATGGGGAATTTTTTTCTCTGAGTTCTCAGAGAAAGTTGGTTTTAAAATGAGGCAAGAATGTGGGAGTTCATTGCTGCATCGCTAGATCACGCTGTAGTTACGCCCGCCGTGACAGCCAATAGTATTGTACTTTCCTGTGTACCATATAAGGCTTGTGACCATATAAAGCTATGTGTAAGCTTCCTGTATTCTGCGTCTGCGCAAAAGCACTGGGGTGTTGGCTGCCTTGTACTTGACGGCGATTGACTGTAGGCACATACCTCTGTAACAAACTGTGAAGTAATAAATGGAGGTGCCGGTGGTGACGGGGGAGCAGATTGGATTGAAACAAATTCCTTTGTTCCCCTGAGAACTCAACCGAGCATGCTTTGTACCTAATCTCTCGACTGCAGTGTTTTCTTTCTTTCTCAAACTTTCTCGCGCCGATTGTCGGAGCCAGTACTCCAACACAAGAAGTGTTCACCCATCACTAGTAACATCACGAGGAAAGTTGTTTTGGGTAAACGTACACAGTAATGATGTGGTACATTTAGTATCACTGGACATTACAATGGAGAGAGAAAGACACAACGTTGCTGGTTCATTTGTGCTTTTGGTGGTTTGTTTTGCCTTTGGTAGCAGGCCTGTTTCTGCAATAACAAATTGCACATCAGAGTTAAGGCATTTCCCTCTGTCTAAATGGCAGAGAAGCAGTGAGCAACTTCCAGGAATCAGTGGGTGACCTTGGTCTGCACATTCCACCAGGGACTTGCACCCCTTTCTTCACTGCCACTACTGTACTAGCAAGGCAAAATAGACATGGCAGCTGGCATTTACAAAGATAATACTCTTCTTCACTGGCAGTGTGATGCACACAGATTTTGGTAGGAACATCACATAACAGAGGACCAGGAACAGGCTCACTCCTACACTGGGTTAAGCAAATTGGAAATGCTTAATGTTTCTGCCTGTTCTTTTCTCTGTTCCTGGAAACAATGATAGTTTCATTTCAGATCTTACCAAAGCTTCCATCAAAAAGGAGCAGACAGAACAGCTACTTTCAGTTACATTTTTAAAAATCTATAAAACAAGTAAGGTAAGATCCTTTTTGTAAGACTGGAAGAGAATGGTTTATTCTAACCACAAAAGAAAAGCAATATTTTTCAAAGCATTTAATGTTCCAAAAAAGCATGTTTTAGCAAAGCTGCACAAGATAAAAGGCTTTCAGATTCATTTAGTCTGGAAAGGTGTCAGTTTGTGTTCTGATCTGTGAAATCTATAGCTCAGGCAAAAACAGTAGGCAATTAGCAACTGATGCTTTTCACAGTTAAAAGTCAATTGGAGCCAATTAAGCTCCCCTTAAAAATAGGACTTTTGTAAATATGGTCATGAAAATAATCCATCTAATTGCTCTAGGTGTCATAAATACTGGGAAAAATTTTACAATTGAAAAATGAATATAAGTTGCATATATGTATAACATTCACACCTATTTTAGTGCTAAATTTAGCAGCCTTTCTTAATACTGGCTGTGCATTTCATTCAGCCAAAGGCCATCTCCTAAATTTACCTGATTCAGAACATCTCTGAATTAAAGCAGGTCCTCTGGAAAACATACTGAATTGGAACCCTTCCAAAGCTTTTTTAGTTATTCAGAGGGTGATAGAGAAGTATGCAGTTGTGTCTGCAACTACATATTCATATACAAAAGATTTTTCTCTATGATTGCCATATTTAAAGAATACTACATCTCAAAGTGTCATCTAATTCTGTCAAACAACGATAAAGCTATAGTTGTTTTCTGATTTCCATTTATAGTCAGAGAAAGGGACAATGCTTGGAATGTCCAAACTGAGTTGAATTGGTCAGCCACCAAATCTTTCTAAGGTAACTCCAACTTAATATCTATGTTTAACTAAATATGTATATCCGGATGATGGGGCTGGATGGGATAGTTCCACTTCTCCATTGACATATGACATACGTTTGTGTGTGCTTGTAATTCTTAGACTGTAACGCTATGCTCACATAAATGCCAATGAATTCAAGTAGATGGTACACCTGTTTTAGTGGTTATATGCATGGAGACACATGGTCAAAAGCAGAATCTGCTAACTCTGGGACTGTAGCTGTAGATGTGTTATTCCTGTTCTCCTCTCCGGTTACAGCTTGGACCCATGTGTTCCTGCTTGCTCATCCACCGTGTCTTCCAAACTAACAATCATGTTGTGTAAATGCCAAATTGTTTCAGAATAAGATCATGCTCCTCTGTGATCCAATCATGGGTGGGACAACTGATCTGGAATATATTTCAAAGATCTGAGTAGATGAGCTGCCTGGGGCTGATCACACCCAGCCATGTTGACTTAGGTCCTTGGTGCAGCATTTAGACATAATGGAGGGATGGTAGTACCACTGTGGTTCATTGCACATTCAGCTCCATCATCAGAGACGTAGGCTTAGTTCAGCCAGCCAGACAGGTCTGGGATGCTGCTAGAGTAGAATTAACCTTGCTGCCCAGAAGCCTCCCTAACTGAGCTAGCCAAGCCTTGAGCAAGATGGTGGAAGAACCAAGGATGATAAGTCTTGGCAACTTCAACATCCACAGTGAGGTTGGCTCTGGTCCTGCTTCAGACTTGATAGCTTTTACAACAAGCACAGGGCTATTCCAAGTTGTCACTCGTCCAGTGCACATAGTGAGACTGATCATCCATTTAATCTTTGCTGCAGTGATACCATAGTGGTTTGGGGTAGTGGGCATGGTTATAATAGCCCAGTTGTTATATTCAAACCACTGTCTGGTAATTTGAGTATGACAAACTATCACTGCTGGGACTTGCAGTGGCAGTTTTCCTACAGGGGTAGGGAAATGATTAGAATGGTTCACCCTCAAAAACATGCAGAACCCAATGGCATACTGAATGCTTTTGTGGATTTTCCAGTAGACAGAGCTAGTGATCACATTGAAGACCTTGTTTCACTGTGGAATGGAGATATGCAAAAGGCACTACCTCTAAAGGATCAAATGCATAGTTTGGAAGAACTTGTGGTTCATCTTTGTTACTGGAAGCCCAAATATTCTCAGTAGCTGGAAATGTTCTTTTATCAGCCTTAGCTAGTATATTAGCTATGTCTACTCCTAGACCATGATTGGCAATGATGGTTCAGGCACTGATAACTTCAGTGCTAAATTATTGAAGTGCACTCTGGGGAATACTCTTATGATAGGTCTGGGTGGTGCAGCACCCAGTCCATTGCAGAATGGACTTGTGAGGCTGCTGTCAGGGGATCCTTGCAGCAGCACTGAAATCCTCTCAACATTCCTTTACTAAGAAGAATGGCACTGGCAATCAATAAGCTAAGAACAGTCATTAAGTTTCAGGTTTTGTTCTGAATGCATAAAGCCTAAAATATTTGGAACAATTTTACCTAAAGGATTGCTTTTTCTTATACGCTCTCAACATCTGCTAAGATAAGTCATCATTCATAGAGTCATAGCATCATAGAATAGTAGAGTTGGAAGGGCCAAAGGCCATTCCCCCCCCCCCCCCCCCCCCCCCGCCGCTGTTGCAGGACACCAAATCACACCATCCCATTTAGATGGTGATTAGAATCTCTTGGTTTGTCCCTGTTTCTTTTTTTTTAATAAAGATTTTTATTTAAAAAAAATTAAACTAAGAACATCAATCATCAAATACATTGGACGTACTGGGTCAGCCCCGTATAACGTATCTTTTTAACATTCTATACTCAAGTTCAGATCAATTTATAAAAATTTAAAAATATCTTTAAATCTAAGCCAAGTCCCGTTTCTCCAGCCAATCATAAAAAAGGTCCCAAATTTGATAGAAGTCAGTATCTTCTTTCTCCTTCAGTAATAGAGTCATTCTGTCCATTTCTGCACAGTCCAGAATCTTTTTTAAAATCAGTTCCTCAGTGGGTAATTACTCACTCTTCCTGTATTGAGTAAGCACAATCCTCGCCGCTGTGATTAAATGTAGTATCAAATACATTTCTTGTTTGCTAATATTTTCCGGTATAATGCCTAACAAGAAAATTTCAGGTTTAAAAGCTAAGGGTTTTTGTAGCATTTCCTCAAGCCATTTGTGCATTTTAATCCAATACTTTTTCACACATTCACAGATCCACCACATATGGTAAAAAGTGCCCACATCATGTTTACATTTCCACCATCCGTTTGACATATTTGGAAACATCCTAGCTAATCAACTTGGCAACAAATACCATCTATAAAACATTTTATATAAATTTTCTTTATACAAAGTTGCTAAAGTTACCATAATGTTTCTTTCCCATAGCTTTTGCAACTTTTCTAATTCAATATTATATCCAAAATTTTGTGCCCATGTTATCATAGTTTCTTTAACCTGTTCCCCTTCCATCTTCCTGTCAAATAAGAACTCATAAATTCTTTAAATCATTTTCTCATCTGTTTTTAGCATCACTTGATCAAAGGCTGTTAGGTCTTTATAAAACCCCCATATTTTACAGTCTTTAGCATATCTTGATTGCATCTGCACCTTATACCACCAAGAGATATTGAGTCCCTGTTCTTGTGTTTCTTGATCTAGTTTCAGGCCTCCATCCTTATCCAAAATATCATCATATCTTATGATCCCTTCAAAATTCAATACATTCGGATACACAAAGGCTTCCATTGGTGAAAGCCATCTTGGTAATTTATTATACAATTTTGACTTTAACTTTTCCCACACTGACATTAATGATCTTAAAAAAGTCCCATGAGATTTAACCTTCTTGTACCACATATAAGCATGCCAACCCATTTGCAAATCATGACCTTCAAGATACAAGATTCTCTTATTTCACAAGGTTATCCATTCTTTTAGCCAAGTTAAAATAGACGCTTGATAATACAACATCCAATCAGGAAGAGCAAACCCCCCCATTCTCTTTAGATTCCTGAAGCATTTTTTATTTAATCCTTGGTTTCTTTTTTCTTCAAATAAATCTCAAAATTTGAAGATTTAGATCCTCAAAAAATTTTTTATCAATTTTTACAGGAATCATTTGGAACAAAGACTAAAGTTTTGGTAGTATATTCATTTTAACAAGTGCTATTCTTTCCATCAAAGACAATTGTAAATTGGCCCATTTTTCCAGGTCACCATTAATATCCTTCAATAATTTATCATAATTGTCTTCTTTCAAAGTTGTGCATTTAGCTGTAAGACAGATTCCCAAGTATTTAACCTTTTTAACTATCTGCAAATCCACTTGTTCTTGGAGTCTTTTTTTCTGATCTTGTGTACGATTTCAACTAAAAGTTTCATTTGTTCTTTATTTATTTTCATCCCTGTAACTTCACCATATTCTTCAATCTGTTGTAAAAGTTTAGGGATTGTTACAAAAGGTTCCTCTGTTATGAAGACCAAATCATCTGCGAATGCTTGCAATTTATAATTTTCATCTCTAATTTTAGTACCTTTAATGTTCTCGTCTTCCCTAACAATTCTATTCAAAACCTCTAAAGTCAGAATGAACAGTAGGGGTGACAATGGGCATCCTTGCCTTGTACCCTTTTGTATCTCTATAGCCCTTGTACGTTCTCCATTAATTAAAATCCTGGCCGATTGTCTTTGATAGATACTTAATATCGCATTCATGAATTTTCCCCCAAACTCCATTTGGTCCATCTGTTGCATCATGAATTGCCAATTAATATTATCAAAGGCTTTCTGGGCATCCAAAAACAGCAGGGCCATTGATTATTCCATGTGTGTCTCATAGTATTCCAGAATATTCAAGATAGTCCTCAGGTTGTTCTCCTGTTATTTCCATAGTTGTTACTTCTTGATTCAATAATTTTTGATACTTTTCTGGTAGTTTTGGTAAGTCTCCCTTTCAAATGTATTCTTGTGCCTTCTCGATCAGAATCTCCTCCTTCCGGTATAACCTTGCGAAAAAGTCTTCAGCTATTTTCTTGATTTGTGTATTTTGTACCTGTAGTCATCCTTCTCTGTCTTTCAGTTTCAAAATCAGTCTCTACTCTCTTTCTTTTTTTACTTTATATGCTAGCCATCTCCCCGGTTTATTAGCATTTTCAAAAAAATTCTGTTTGGCCAATTTCATTCGCTTAGTAATTTCATTTGTATCCAAGAGATTCAATTTATGCTTTAAAGTATTCATTTGGACCCTAAGATTTCTTTTTGTTGGATCCTCCTGCAGTTCTTGTTCCCGTTGCCGCAGTTCTTCTACTAATGTTGCTCGCTCTTGCTTTTTCTTTTTGCTGAGTAAGTTATTACAGTCCCCTGACATAGGCTTTAGCAGTATCCCAGACATTCTGTAAAGAAGTTTCTTCCGCTTTGTTTATTTGAAAGAATATTTGCATTTCTTTGCTTATCTCTTCTCTAATTTTTATCTTTTAGTAACACTTTATCTAAGCTCCATCTGGGCATCCTTGCAGCTCCTTTCAGTGATATAGATAGATGGTTTTGATCTGCCCAGACATTTGTCTCCATTTCAGCCTCTATTAAGCCTGGAGTTATCCAAACCATATCAATTCTAGACCATGACCTATGTCTGTTTGAGTAAAAAGAATAGTTGGCAGAAGTTGGGTTTTTATGCCTCCAGGCATCTATCAATCTGAATTCTTCAATCATGCTGGAACAAGACTTTGAAAGCATCCTCCTACCCTTATTTCCTTTACTTTCACTCTTGTAATTGATTCCCGTATCCACAATTGCATTAAAATCACCCATTACGCACATAGTCTGGTAGTGCACTTGCAAAAGTAACGTATGTAATTTTTGGTAAAAAGTTTCCTGATGGTCATTTGGTGCGTTTATTGCCACTAAGAGCACCTTTTTAAGTTTAATTGTAATTTCTACCATCAGGATCCTACCATCCTCATCAGCAAGAATATATTTAGGGTCCAGGTTGGCCCTGTTTCCAAGGAAACAATACCTTGCCCTTGACATCAGTATGGCATGCTCCCCGTGAGCATCGGAAATGTACCATCCCATTTAGACCTAGCCTCAGTTCATTTCCATTTTAGCCTTCTTGATGACATTCCTGGAGTTCCTTGCTGCTTGCCTATATTCTTCCTTTGTAGCCTGGCTTTCCTTCCACCTCCAATACATGTCCTTTCATGTTTTCAAATGATCTCTTAGCTTTTTGTGAAGCTACACGGGCTTCCTATGTTGTCTACTACTCCTTTCCCTTGTTGCAATTGTTTGTAGTTGTGCCTAAAGCTTTTTTTTTTTTTTAGATATCCCACCCTTCTTGGCCTCCTTTTCCCTTTAGAGTGGCTTACCATGGGAAAAGGTAATCATTGCCCTGAAATTGTTGAAGTTGATTTTTTTTAAATGCAGGGTACATGTTTGACTACATTTAGTTTTAAAATCCTTTATTACTGAGAATTCAAGTAAGGCATGGTCACTTTCCCCAAGAGTTCCTGTAGCTATTACTTTGTCCAATATGTCTTCCCTGTTGGTTAGGATCAAGATGAGTAAAGCCATAACTCTCATTCCTACTTCTACTTTCTGCTGGAAGTTATCAGTGACACACGTTAGGAATTTCTTAGAGGGGGTGTTTTTAACTCTCAACAAATATCAAGGAAATCAAAGCCCCATAATGATGCCATCAAGCATCCTTGAAATTCTGGAGATTTGTTTTTCAAAAATATCACCTTTATCCTCACTTCAACAATAATAGACCCCTACTATTATGCATTTTTATTCCCTTTTCCATTTGTATTAATCCAGATATACTTGATGAGATTATTGTTTTCTTCTTGCGTTTCTTTTCTGAGATATTCATCTTTAAAATAAAGTGTAAACCTTAAACCTTTTCTCCTTTTCTGTTACTTCTCTTCTGTTTGAACAGGTTATAACTTGCAATTTTTGAATTTCATTCATGGCAGTTGTATCACCAAGTTTCAGTTATGCCTGTCAGGTCATATTTGCCCTTGTGTGCTAAGAGTTCAAGTTAATGTTTCCCATACTTTGGGAAATTCTGAGGGCCACTTCTTCAGAAGATAAGCTGATGGCAAGGAGGACCAAGGTTCTCTGTGGTTTGCAAATATGAAAGGCTTTCTGTTTATATTTTCATCTGTGGCAAAAATTATGTATCTTTTTTAGATTGCTTAGTGGAGAATAATTAGTTTCAAAGCTTTTCCAAATATGAGGAGATTTCAAGCAAAGTTTTAATTTTCCACAAATATTGAAAACAATTATAAGAGTGGATGGTTTAGGGTGAGGTTTCTACCTGACTGGTTCATGGTGGTGGCAGTGGCAACTACTTGCATTCTGGCAGTGCAGTCTCTTTGGTTTGGGGTTTGGTTTTTTTCTCATTCTTCAGAACTAATTACAGTGGTAACTTGATTCACGGATGTAATCTGTTCCACGACTCTGGTCGCAACCCGAATTGGTTGTGAACCAAGTCAAATTTCCCCATAAGGTTCAATGTAAATAAGGTTAATCCATTCTGCAAACACATTTTTAATCACAAAAATTTGAAACAAAGTAACATAAACAACAAAGTAAGAAAGTACAGTACAGTAGAGAACACTAACCTAGGTGGGGCGGAGAGGTTATTGTTTGGAGGGAGAGTTCCCCCTCCATAAGGACATCAGGGAGATCTCTTTCAGAGGTTTCCTCTTTTTTGTCTCTTAACTGCAGGGTCAATTTTGGTGAAAAATCTGTCTAATGTCACTTGTTTTTTCCTGTGCTGCATAACCCTCCAGAAATGAGAGACCACATTATCATCCATCAGATTCAACACTCTGTTCATTACAGTTATGTTGGGGTGATGCTTCTCAAAGAAATCCTGACACTCATTCCATTTTTCCATAATGGATTGTATCACATCACTGCTAACCTCCTCCCTGTCTGCCTTTTCCTCAGTGGAATGCTCCTCAACAAGTGTCTTCTCCTGCTCACTCTGGAGTTCAGCAAGTTCTTCCGTTGTCAGCTCCTCGTTATGATCCTCAACAAGCACGTCCAGACCCACACTCTTGTCCATGGACACAATCTCCTCCACTGCCTCTGTATCAGACCCTTCAAAGTCACATTCAGTGACATATTGAGTGACACATTCTGGACACAATTTCCTCCAGGCTGAGTTTAAAGTCTGGTACATGACATTTTCCCAGACTTTCTCAATGAGGTTGATGCAGTAGAGAACATTGAAATGTTTCTTCCAGAACTCTTTTAGAGTCCAGGACATATCTTCAGTGACATTAAAATACCTGGTGAAGAGCACCTTTGTGTACAACTTCTTGAAGTTGCAGATCACTTGCTGGTCCATGGGCTGCAGAAAAGGTGTCGTGTTGGGGGGGGGGGGAACTTGACCTTTATGAAGTCATATCCAGTGTCCATATCATCCACCAAGGCTGGAGGGCGTGCTGGGGCATTGTCCATCAGAAGAAGGCACCTTTCAGGCAGTTGGTTGTCAGAAAGATATTTCCTAATGGTGGGTATGAATAGCTCATGCAGCCATCCCATGAAAAATTGCCTTGTGACCCAAGCTCTCGCATTGGCCCTTCCCATGACAGGCAGTCTGGCCTTGTCCACATTCTGTTCCTTGAATGGAGAAGGGGTCTAGGAATGGTACACCAGTTGTAGCTTTATCTTCAAATTGACACTTGCATTTGCACACAGCAAAAGGGTCAATCTGTCCTTCATGGGCTTGTGCCCTGGCAGTGCCTTTTCCTTCTGTGTGACATAGGTTCTGTTTGGCATCTTCTTCCAGAAGAGCCCTGTTTCATCACAGTTGAACACTTGTTGAGTGATGTAGCCTTCTGCCTTCATGAATTCTGCAAATTCTTTCTTAAAGGCTTCTGCAGCAGCCTTGTCAGAACTGGAACCCTCACCATGTGTTATCACACTGTGGATGCCAGTTCTCTTGAGGAATTTATCAAGCCATCCTCTACTGGCTTTAAATTCAACACTTGCCACAATTGTAGAGAGTTTTTTCCCCAGTAAAGCACTGTACAATTTCACTGTACTGACATGTCATCTTAAAAAGTGCTATGCCACATGAAATATGAAAATGTAACATCCTTTTATTTTTCTGCATTCATTACAAGCGTCTTTGTAAAACAAGAGCAGAAGTAAAGAAACTCTGAAAAACAGTTTTAATTCATTTGATTGTGAAAATTCAAAAAACAAAGGCTGATGCACATAGCATAGAAAAGAGATGCCACATTCACATAGAATCCCATTCCTGGTGAGCACCATGGCAATACTGGGTGCACTCAGCAGGAGCTCAGACTCTCAGCCATGACAAAGCAGACTGGAATCCAGGTATGAGGTTCTGTGGCAGCTTCAGGGCTACATCTTCTGACCAGAGACCAGAATACCAGCCCTGGTGGTTGCAGGACTGGACCCACAGTCAATCATGGCCACCTGGGCTGTTACGATCATCACCTGGGAGCCCTGAGGGAAGAGCTATATAAAAACTTGAAGACTGGACTGAAAACAACAGATTGAAATTCATTAAGGACAAGTCCTCCACCTAGGAAAAAGAAACCAAGGGCATTAATACAAGATGGGAAATATGTGGCTCAACAGAACAAGAAAAAGATCATGGAGTAATTGTGGACAATAGGCTACGTGTAAGTCAACAATGCAATGCAGCTGCCAAAAGGGCAAATGCTACTTTGAGATGCATTAACTGAAGTATTACTTCCAAATCACATGGAGTAGCACTTCCTCTATACTACTCACTAGTCAGACCTTATCTGGAATAATGTTCAGTTCTGGACACCAAGAGTTAGGAAAGATGCAGAAAATTTGAAAGGGTCCAGAGGAAGCCAACAAAAATGGTCAGGATGTAGAAATCCTGCCCCATAAGAGAGACTGAGACAACTGGGCATGTTCAGGCTTGAGAAGTGAAGACTGAGGGGGGTTGTGGTATCCCTATATAAGTATCTCAAAGGCTGTCAGAAAGAGGAAGGTCAAGATCTCTCCTCTCTGATGCCAGAGCGTAGGACATGGAATAATCAATTTCAAGTTGCGACATCCCAGATTCAGGCTGGACTTCAGGAAAAACTTCCTCACAGTCAGAGCAATAGAACAGTGAAACCAGCTGCCTAGAGATGTGGTAGGCATTCCCACACTAGAGACATTCAAAAAGAAAGTGGACAGTCATATGTGTGGGATGGTGTAACATGGTGTCCTGCAATAGCAGGAGCTTGGACTCAATGGCCTTCATGGCCCCTTCCAACTCTTCTATGATTCTATGAACAGTCTTCCCTCAAGATGCTGCCTGAATAATAAAGATTTTTGATGTTGCTGAAGTGTTCTGTGCCTCCTAGAAGCTATTTCTGGAAAGTCTGCCTGTTGCCTTGCTCCTGCCTCTGCTTCTGGACCTTTCCCAGCTTCCCAGTCTTCACCTCTTCCACCCTCTGCTGCTATCCCAGGTACCCACTTCTCCTTGACTTGTCTCTCTGGCTTTTGACTCCTGACTGGCTTTGACTACTCTGTGCTATTTGGACTGACTTACCTGCTAATTCTGTTACCAGGCTTGACTGTGGTTTGGAATAGGCCCATGTAGTGTACCAGTTGCCTTGGCCCTGGTGCCCTGATCTGATACCCAGCTTCCCATGACCCAGATGCTGATACCAGGGACCTAAGCCCAGGGAATCTGATGTATTTCTGTCCCCAAAATTGATTCCTTACACACCCTACATAGAACTATGTATACTGCATTTACTTACCAATACCAAGGTAAGGTACTTGGCCAGGCATAGTTCTATAATTGCAAGTATTGCCATTCAGGCATAGCTAGCAAATTATATTTGGCATGCAGGATAGAAAGCAAGAACTCATCTGCAGCACCCATCAGTTGATCCAAAGTAAAAAAATCATGTCTGTCCAAGTCTGCCACAAAACGTTTATTTGAACTGGGTTGTCCCATCAAGTCAATTTAGCTCAAGAACATGGATCAAAGTGGAATTGATCTGACATTAAATTCCACACATACCTACCAACTGTAACTGTGGGAAGGAACCTATCTGTTCAACAATGCTTGGAACCTACTGCCATCCAATAATAGAGAAGAACCAGGCAACCAGAAGGGAACCATTCTCTTCTGATGTAGAAGGGAAAGATGAAAAATAGTATAAGTCAACAAATAAACCCAGTAATGTAGAGCAAGAACTTTCTTTCTTTCTTTCTTTCTTTCTTTCTTTCTTTCTTTCTTTCTTTCTAAAAGATAATGATGTCAGAGAAGAAACTCATAGACTATGAAAGTATTGATTTTCTTAAAATATTTATCATATATAAATTAAGGAACCCCACATACAATGTTTAATAACTGTTTTTGTTTATGACAGATTCTGGTTTTGGTTAATATCACTGTTAATATATTGATCTTAAAAAAATATTTTTTCTTACATGTGTCAGTCTGTTACCACTACTTCTTTCCAATCTTCATGAACCCTTTGCATGAAAGCATAATTAAAGCAAATATACTAAAAATAAGCATTAATTACAGTGGTGAAGTTTCTATGGAGTTCAACATCAGGAAAACTACAGTTAAGTTTTCCTTTCTGTACACAGCAGCCATCTGGATAATTGATATTGTTGTGCCAATGAAAGAAAGGTAATATTTAAAGAGGTGTTACTGTACCCTCAGATCATAAGGCAGAGTTACAGCAAAGACAGGGTTTGTGTTCTAATGCACTCTACTCTGAGATATGCCCATATAAACCTGGAAGCTGTTATTAAGTAGATTTGTTTCACCATTGTAGTTGGAGCCAAACAGTATATATCGAGTACTTCCTATTTCTGCTTGTGGTACAGAACTGACACAAGGATAAATTGAGCATCACCTAGGGTTTGTTTCAGATTATATGAAATAGCCATTCCTTAACTCAGTTTAGTCTGTCTCCAAATCTTGTAAGAGGCAGTTTTCCACACATAAAACTAAATGTGTGGATAGAGAACAGGACTGCACTGTATCTACAGTGGCATGTGCTCTACTGCCCCAGGTCTTGTGTGTGTATGCATTTATGTCTGTCCAGGAAAATTCTGGAATATGTATAATTCATTTAGCCCCACTCTAAAATACTATCTGCATAAGGATGAAGAAACTAATCAGAGACTAAATATTGAAGTGACTTCCATATTTCCAATATAATGGCAGATCAATTATCTATCTAGAAAACTATAGCTAATTATTTGGAAAAGTAAATTGTAAATAGGATTATTTTTTGGGTGCATTATGCAAAGATTGCTGCTATAAGACTGTATAGCTATAAGGCAGTATTGTCCTTATTGACAAGTGCATCTGAGCTGGAACAACTGATCTCAGTTGTCAAAAACTATAGTTTAGCATTTATAGATAGATAGATTCCTTTTTCAGGTGTTAGAACTGCTGTGGCTGGGGTGTTAGAGAGAGATCAGGAAAAAAGCCTTAATGAACAAACCATTTGCACCCACATGCCAAAAATTAATTTCCTGGTCCAAACTCCCTGTTTTATTTGGTTATTGATGTTGACTATAGAGCAAACTGATTTAATCCAACAAAGAATATACTCCTGTGGGCCAATACTGTTGGTTCACATTTCAATTTGACGTATTGATTGAATATGTTCCTGTGATTACAGACCTCATCTTATTGGAATTCCCAACCTTCCCTTATTGTAAGCACATTCAACCAAACACTCTTACAAGCCCCCTTTCAGATCTTCACACTGAATATACAAAGATCTTTCAGCCAACTTGGCACACAGGGGCATTTGGGGAAAAAGGCTTACATTCTTACATGAAGTCCCATCCACTGTTTAATCCATCTCATGTAAATTCTTGCCCGGGGCTTGAGTTAATCATGCAGTTGTTACGCACCACTTTAAAACCGTCCCATCAATTAGTGGCTGAGTACATCAGTGGTGCACACACTTCTCTCTTAATACAACTGAAAGGCTACCTGTACTAAAGAACTATTTATGTAGATATTTAGTATCCTGAATTTTAATACAAATTCCTGAAGTGCCTTTCAGTATAAATATGTAAAACAAGCTCTGATCGATCCCGTGTCGCATGATTACTGAGTTAAATCCTGTTAATTTCAGTGGCATCTGAAATTCCGGTGGAGAAACTCTCAGAACCACTGGCTATTATCTTCAATAAATCTTGGAAACAGGAGAAGTGCCAAACAATTGAAGAAGGGCCAGTGTTGTCCCTATCTTCAAAGAGGGGAAAAAGATGAACTTGGGGACTACAGACCAGTTAGTCTGACATCAATCCCTAGAACAATTTGGAGCAAATTATTTTAAAAATCTATCTGCAAGCATCTTGAAGAAAATGGAGTGATTAATAGATTCCAGCATGGATTTATCAAAAATAAATCCTGTCAGACTAATTTAATCTCATTTTTTGACTGGGTAACCTCCCAAATGGACACTGTGGAAATAATCTACCTAGACGTTATCAAAGCTTTCAACATAGTGCCGCACAACATTCTGATAAGCAAATTAACAAAAACTGGACTAGATGGAAAAACTATCTGGTGGATCCAAAATTAGCTGCTAAATCAAACACAAAGAGTGTCCATCAATAGCACATTCACAAATTGGATGGAGGTAACAAGTGGGGTGCCCCGGGGTTCAGTCCTGGGCCCAGTGCTCTTCAACAACTTTATTAATGATTTTGATGAGGAAGAACAAGGAAAGATAATCAATTCGCAGATGATAGAAAACTGGGCAGAATAGCAAACACCCTGGAAGACAGAATGATCTTGATAAACTTGAACTCTGAACTGAATCCAAGAGAATGACATTCAGTAAGGACAAGTGCCAAGTCCTCCACCTAGGAAAAAGAAACCAAAGGCATTGATACAAGATGGGTAATACGTGTCTCAACAGAACTGAACAAGAAAAGGATCTTGGAGTAATTGTGGACAATAGGTAAAATGCTATTTTGGGATGCATTAACAGAAGTATTACTTCAAATTAACAAGTAGTATTTCCCCGTATACTGCTCACTAGTCAGACCTCACCTAGAATACTGTGTCCAGTTCTGGGCACCAAGATTTAAGAAAGATGCACTGAAAGGATCCAGTGCAGGGCAACAAAAATGATCCAGAGTTTGCAAACTCTGTTGTTTGATGAGAGACTGAGACAACTGAGCATGTTCAGCATTGAGAAGAGAAGACTGAGGGGGGACATGATATCCTCTATCAACCTCAAAGGCTGTCACAAAGAGAAAGGTCAAAATAATTGGACTGAATGGCTTTCATGGTCCCTTCCAATTCTTCTATTCTATGACTTGCAAAGAATATCAGGAACAAAAAAGGCTTCTATCAACATGTAAATAGCAAGAGGAAGGGGAGACAGGTGGTGGGACCACTTAACAATGAGGAAAAGGAAACTGTGACTGATGTGAGGGAACAGACACAGATCCTAAATGACTATTTTGCCTCTGTGTTCTCTCCAAGGCAGGAAAGGGGTGATCTATGTGTGGGACTGGATGAGGCCATGGATTTAAGGACACAGATTAGGGCCACCCCACCCCCACAGAAGTCAAGGAGCTTCTCAGGGTACTGGGCATTTCAAAGGTGTAAGGACCTGACGGGCTACCCCCAAGAGTACTTTGGGAGTTGGTGGGGGTTCTCTTGTGCCTACCGGTCTCCAGTTTTGAGGCCTTCTGGAGAATGCGTGAGGTTCCAGAGGACTTGAGGGTAGGTTCAACAGTCCCAATTTTCAAAAAGTGTAGTAGAGGGGATATGGGGAATGACCCCATATCCCCATTCCCCATATCCAACATGGCTTCTGCAAAAACAAGTCCTGCCAGACGAACCTGTGGAATTCTATGGCAAGGTTTTGAGATGGATAGGCAGAAGGGATATGTTGGATGTCATTTACCAGGATTACAGCAAGGCCTTTGACAACGTGAAATCCTGGTTGAGAAATTGAGAAGTACTGGGAGAGACGAATGCAGTGTCTGATAGATTAGGGCATGCTTGACTGACCGAAAGCAGAGGATAACCATTAGTGGGGAATCATTGGGATGGCAGCCAGCGATGACTGGGGTCCCCCAGGGCTCTGTCCTGGAACTGACCCTATTCAATCTTTTTATCAATGACATGGAAGAAGGGCTGACCAGTCTGCTGATCAAGTTCGCAGACCATACTAAAATGGGGATGGTGGCCACAACTGAGGAGCAGATACTCCAGATCCAGAAGGTTCTGGACAGACTATGGAAGTGGGCAGGGGACAACAGGATGGTGTTCAATGTGGATACAAACAAGGTCTTGCACTTGGGGTATAGGAATGGGTATTATTAGTACAGGTTATGGAAAAAGTGGCTGGAGAGTAGCACTTGTGGTATTTCAAAGTTTTACTTTTTTCTACTCATTAAACAAATAATTATTTCGAAGACTTCAATCATACTGTGTACAAAGTCTTATTTCTCTCTACAAATGCTATGTATTTCAGTCCAAATTAGAATTCCGATTCTTTAGCCATTGATAGAAAATGTCCATGTTTGGTAGTAAACTTCATTTTCCTTAAGAGATAAAGTCATTCTATCCATTTCTGCACAGTCCAATATCTCATTCAAGATCGAATCTTCAGCCGGCAGCTCTTCATTTCTCAAACATTGTGCATCTGTGATCCTCAGCACTTGTGAAAAGGATCTCAGGATACTGGTTGACTGCAGGCCAAACACAAGTCAGCAGTGTAACACAGCTGTCAGGATGGTGAATGCCGGCCTGAGTTGCATAGCCAGAAGTGTGGTTTCTAGATTAAGAGAGGTATTACTACCACTCTGTATGACTCTGGTGCATCTGCAACTGGAGATTTGTGTTCAGTTCTGGGCCCCTCATTACAGGAAGGATGTAACCAGGTTAGAGTCAGTACAGCATAGGGCCACAAGGATGGTGGCTGGATTTCAGGGAAAGCCATATGAGCCAAGACTGAGGGAACTGGGTCTTTTCAGCCTGGAGAAGAGGAGACTCCAAGGGGATCTGTTGGGGACATATAGGTATGTGAGGGGGTGTCATGCGGAAGTAGATAGAGACCTGTTTTCTCCTGCAGATGAAGGCACATTGGATGTGCTCCAATGGAGTCCAGCTCAAGGAACCAAGGTTCAGTTTGGATGCCAGGAAGTACTTCCTGACAGTTAGGACTCCAACAGTATGGAATGGGCTTCCACGGGAGGTGGTTGAGGCCCCATCGGTGAGGGTGTTCAAGGATAAGCTAGATGTGCACATGATATGCATGTTGTGTGTGGAGCTAGCTAGAGCTGAGGGTCACACCAGATGGCCTAAGAGCCCCTTCTGACTTTCTCTATTTCTCTGTTTCCTACTGCTCCTGATAGCATCTTACATTGAAATGCAGATATTGCACAGTTTGCTTACACTTTACCTGTATTATTTTAAACTGAGAAGAGTTGAATACATTCTTTCTTGAACAATTATGCTCTTACAAGGCAATCATTACAAATATTAAACTATATTCAAAACCATTGGATGCCCAATTAAATGAACAATTGTTGGTTTCATATGTATAACTACGACCTATTTCTTCAAAAATGCACACCGAGTTTGTGAACTGAATCAGGAATTGAAATACAGTCAGGAGATATGAGTTATGTTGCTCTATTCTTTACAAGTCCATACCTTGTTTATGTCTGTACAAAGACATATTTTGGAAAAAGCATTAACAACATGATAGGAAGAGTCTGGAGCTATTTTTATAAATGACTCCAAACTGTATCTAAGTTACAGACCATTTTCCTTGAGAACTCTCTCGATAAATGCATTGCAACCAAGTGGAAAACATATTCCTTTTCCTGCTGTGATTGCACATTTGTTCTGTTCAGTGCAGGCACATGTATTGCAATTTCTTTCTGACAGCTTGATTAACCTTGAAAAGTTGCAAAATGAAAAACTTTTTTAGTCAATTTCTAACTTTTGAATCTCCACTTGAAATGAAGCATGGCAACTGTGTCACCAGCAAGAGGAAGTGACTTCTCTATGGCTCCTTGTTTCATTCTCCCTGTGGTGTAAGATTGTAGTGAAGAATGCCAGTATTCATAAAGAGCAGGCCGAGAGGCAGTGTGCTTCCACATTCTGGCACTGTACCTGACTGCTATAAATGTTTATAGGGCCTACAAAATTCTACATCAGTGTAATCAGGCAGAAGGTGCAGCAAAATGTTAAGGAAAAGTACAAGAAAAATGTGCATTGGGGTAAATCATCCTTAAGTGCATATTAAATATTTCCTGGAAGGTGACAGACAGCACAAAGTAGCAGAGGGGAACAGATGACCCTCTCCTTTTATGGTAATGTATGATATGATCACCTCAGAAAACTGTAAATATGGCTCTTTAAAAGGGGAAAATGATATGGTGAAGCAACCATTCCAAAATACGTTGGATTTTGGTATTTATGTGGGGAGAGAACTATGCCCATTTCTATCAAGCCAATGAACTGGCAGCAGCAAAGAAAGAACAAAAACTTCTACTATTGATCTTGACATTTTCTTTCTTTCTTTTCTTTTTATCACTAAAAGCAGTTGACCTAAATTGCTAAAGGAATCTTTCCGAGTTGTTGACTCATTTCTTTACATCTGATGGGTTATCCTCCTGTTCCCAGACACTCCGTTTATCATTTCAGTCTAGACCCTCAAGCAGAAAGGTGATTCTAAGAGCTGTCTAGGAGAGAGGAGGAAATGTAGTTTTTGGGGATGGCTGGAGAAAGGATACAATGGCCTGTCCACGGTCACCCTGAGAGATGTACACTTCAGCACTGACATGAAAAGTGTTGAAATGGCAACAGGATTGGTTGGAAAGTTTATGTACAAGGTCCCTAACCCTTTTCCCAGGCAATTCTGCAATCTTTTCAGGGTGACTGCCAGCAAGAGGAGGAGGTCAACAATGCAAGCAGTTCTGCCACTGTTTCAGCACTACCCAAGGCAATGGTAAAGCAACAATCTGCTAGAGGTACCCAGGGAAAAGGAGAGGTCATGTTCAAGGCTTCCTACCTTTCACAATCACCTGCAGTATAGTAGCTGCTTCAATGAGTGCTGCTGAAGCACTGACCCAGGCTCACTCAGTACAGATCACCACTTCAGCATTATCACACACAGCATTATCACACACATTCCATGCTTCCCACCACCATGAAAAGTACTAAAACACTGACCCAGAGCACCTTGGAGGGTAAGTGGCATGGAAGGAAGGATGACTTTCAGAAGGGTTCCTCCCTTTCCCAGTAACCTGGAGCAGATTTCTGTTTAAGTGCTAGTATTATCTTTGGCAATGGGCAGGGAAAGAAAGAGACCAGGGAAAGGAGGAGGTTTATTTAGCAGAACTACTCCCTTTCAGACCCTACTCTTGGATGAAACTGATTATCTGGACCCATTTCAGTCCGGCTTCAGACCCGGGTACGGTACTGAATCTGCCTTGGTCGCCCTGTACGATGACCTGTGCAGGGAGAAGGACAGGGGGAGTGCATCCCTGTTGGTTCTTCTGGACCTCTCAGTGGCTTTCGATACCATCGACCATGGTATCCTTCTGGAAAGGCTAGCGGGACTGGGGGTTGGAGGCACTGCTTTGCAGTGGTTCCACTCCTACCTCAACAGCCAATTCCAGAAGGTAGTGCTGGGCGACTATGGCTCTGCGCCATGGCAGCTATGCCATGGAGTACCACAGGGCTTCATTTTGTCCCCTTTGCTGTTTAACATCTATATGAAACCGCTGGGAGAGGTCATCAGGAGGTGTGGGCTGCGGAATCATCAGTACGCTGATGATACCCAGCTCTACCTCTCATTTTCCACTAATCCAGTGAGGCAGTGGCTGTGCTGAACCGGTGCTTGGCCGAGGTAATGGGCTGGATGAGAGCCAATAAACTGAAGCATAATCCAGACAAGACGGAGGTCCTGTTGGTTGGTGGATCGGGCTTCGGAGAGGGTGGATTTGACCTGGTCCTGAATGGGGTTGCACTCCCTCTTAGGGACAAGGTCTGCAGCTTAGGAGTACTCCTCGACCCGGAGCTTTCATTGGAAGCTCAGGTGACAGCGGTGGCGAGGAGCACTTTCCTTCTGCTTCAGCTGATTAATCAGCTGTGCCCCTACCTGGAGTACGACTGCCTGGCGACAGTGACACATGCGCTGGTGACTTCCCGCCTTGACTTCTGTAACGCACTTTACGTGGGGCTCCCCTTGAAGAGGTCTGGATACTTCAATTGGTTCAAAATAGAGCTGCCAGGTTGCTGACGGGGACAGGGGGTTATGTCACATGACTCCAGTCCTCCGACAGCTTCACTGGCTTCCCATTGAAGTCCGGGCCCAATTCAAGGTGTTGGTTATGACCTATAAAGCCCTAAACGGCTTGGAACCTGGTTATCTAAAGGAGCGCTTACATCCATATATGCCCGACCGCCCCTTAAGATCTGCAGGAGAGGCCCTTCTCCGGGAACCCTCCGTGAAAGAAATTAGGAGGGTAGGTACTCGGAGGAGGGCTTTCTCTGCGGTGGCGCCCAATCTATGGAATGCGCTCCCCAGAGAGGTCCGCCTGGCGCTGTCGTTATTTGTTTTTCGGCGCCAGGTGAAGACCTTTTTATTTAAACGTCATTTTAATTGTTAACAATATTTACTTATTTATCTGGCCAGGGCAACTTCTTTTCTTTTCTTTTATAGCTTTTCTTTTATAACTTCTTTTATATCGTTTATATTTTTTATTTATTTTATATTATTAATTTTAATTTTATATTGTTATTTTTGTATTGTATTGTATTTTATTGTGTTGTAAGCCGCCCCGAGGCTTCGGCAAGGGGCGGCATAGAAATGTTCTAAGAAGAAGAAGAAGAAGGAGGAGGAGGAGGAGGAGGCTTCAGGAGAAGCTGAAGTAAGCTTGCTAAGATTGGAATGGAGATTCCAATCTAAGATTGGAATGGAGCATGATTTGTCAAAGTAACTTGTGCGGCTTCCAATTTTAACTAGGACCACACCAGAGAGCAATGGGTTAAGGCCCCATATGCTCCATGTCAGAATGCTGACACAGACTGAGGGCCCTGATTCTTATTCTCAACAAGTTGAGTAGTCATCGTGATACCAAGAGAGACCAAGAGAGACTCTTTCTATATTTCAGTCTTGAGAGGGATGTTTTCCCTCTTCTGTGACATTCTAGGATAATATATTCTAGGATTTAAAGAAAAGGTAATGGGTATATGGGTTCCGTTTAGAAAAGTTGACAGGGATAAAATATGTTTTTAAACTGACAACATAAGTTTTACTGTGAATAATTTAACGAACAAAAAATCCTTTTTCCAACTAAGTTTAATTCCTCATTCTTTAAATACTGCTGCCACTATTTAAAAAAAAAATAGCAACTCTTCTTCCTTCAGCATTTAGTAGACTATGGGTATTCAGCCGTGGGACAGTATTAGTCAAAGGATGAACAGCCATGGAGAATTATTTAAATTAGATGTGCACTATATGGACCAAGACTTAGGGAACTGTATTCTAGCCCCATTCAGCAATGAAATCCATTGAATGACTGGGCCAGTCGTTGGATCTCATGCTAGCCTATTTTATAGGATGGAGAGAATAAAATGGAAAACAGAACTTTCTTGTAAGTCAGCTTGGGTTATTATTAATATTGGATATTGGAATAACTGTGTATCTGTGTTATTATGTTATATACTAACATTATATAAGGTCAAATGTTCTCCAACAGGGAAAGAGAATGTGTTGTTGTTATTGTTTTAATGGTAGTGGAATACTTTAAAGGATAAAGAAGTAAATGTATATGCACTTTGAGAAGGACTAGCAGACAGAACCTGCTCAAGCTGGTTCCTATTTTAAAGCATTTAGAAGTCCAGTCACCCTTTCTCTATATATGGTGGGAAAGATGTAAGACCAAATCATCACAGGCTGGTACAATTTTCTGTAGGAAAAGTGTGCACATGTTAAAAGGTTAAATGCACTTCTCCACTCATAGTATTCTCTTCATTGTGAAGTATTAGCAGATGTTATTCAGAAAACAGACTAACCTGCTAATCCCAGAGAGGTTTGCCTGGCACTGGCACCATATTCTTTTCGGTGCCAAGTAAAAACCTTTTTATTTGCCCAACATTTTAATACTTAATTTTTTAATTGCTTTCATTGTCATGTTTAGTCACATTCTACCTTATCATAATTCATTGTGTTGGTTGGACCTTTTCTGTTTATTTATTATGTTGTAAACTGCCCTGAGACACTATTAAGGATGGGGTAGAAATGCTTAAATGAATAAATAATAACATGAAGAGAACAAGTATTTGAAATATTGTATGAATGTGTGGTCCTGCCTTTCTTCAAGCTGATTTGAGGGTGCCATCTTCCTGACATTGGGCAGATGAGAGTACAATTTGGAAGTAGGGAAGAGAAGAGCCTTCAGACTTCTGGGAGTAGAGGACAGACTTTCTATGTAGTGGACATAATTAGTAAGACCAGAAACTTGAATTGCCATCATATCTATTACAGGTAAAATTTTGAGGTAGATTTTGACTCAGGAGAAATAGCAGAGGAAGTTGGAGAGAAATGAATTCTGTTTTAAAGGCATCATTCTCACTCTCCAGTGCACATAAAATTTAGAATATAAAGATGAATAAAGGGGGCTGTCACAATGGATAGTAAAGTGAAATTCATCACCTTTGTTCATCACTGTGGAGAACAATGAAGGACTTTCCTATTGCAGACTATATTATATAGTTGCCACCATCTTAAACCATTCTGCTCCTGTGCCTTATAGAAAACTGACTCATTTAATGACTTCACTGGTGTGTAGTTTATAATTTTAAGAAATTAGTAGATACTGGAATAGAATCTTTTTTCCCGTCGGGAACTGCTAGAAATGTTAAAACACTCCACTGCAATATATACTATAGTAGTTCAGTGGGACAAATCTATGCCTATAATCTTTAATCTATTGACAATGAATAAGGATTTATCTTGAAATCCTGCAGGTTGTCTCCCAGTGAGAACTTCTGCCAAACATGAAAGGTTGCTATGGACCAATCTTCACAATTGGTGATTAGTACTGCAGAGAAGAGTCACAATGCAGGATGTACTGTTGTTAATCATCTTGCCTAGCATTGCTGATTTTGTTCCTTTTATTCAACAAATGTCTGTCTTCAGAGTAATAGCTTTCAGGCTTATATCCTGTGAGAGTCACCTTTCTTCTACTGTCTGTCACTGTCTCAACAGATACATGACATTGCTTGACAAAGTGTCTAGACAATAAACATTTAAAAATATAGTGCCGTCCTGCACAGCCATGCATGCTTTTTTATATACAGGTACACCAGAAGAGAGAAAGAAAGCAAACTGAACATTTTCTCCTTCTGTTTGGCAATCTTTTTCTACAACATTGTAATGATGAGAACATAGGGATGTAGCTGGTTTCTTAAATATTCAGAGAGTATATGTATATGTACACATATTCATCCTTTCCCCTTTACTTTTCTGTAATCTGTTGCTGTTGTTTTGGCCTTGTCAATTAACTACTTATTATGATTTTCTTTCCTCCTGCTTTGTGGAATGAACTAAGCACTGGAAACCCCAAAAGTAATGCTGAAGACAGGCATCACTGCAGAAAGAATCTTTATGTGTGTTATAAGTTATAGAAGGGCTGCAATGAAATTGTTGAGTAGAAGGAAAGTTCAAACGCTCTTTACATCCACCATAGCAAATTTCCCTGCTTCCCAGTAAATGCCAGAAAGCCCATGTTTGACACTGAATGTCTTGCTCTGTCTTAAATATCGACCTGGTCAACATGCCACACTGCTACCCAGGATTTAAGGAAAACCTGGATAACCATGAAAGAATAGGAGTGAGCAAGAATGCTGGCTCCGAGCTAGTTACCTGATCCTGATGAAATACATAACTCAGAAAATAACCCATAGTTGCTCCATTCCTGAATTGTTGTCCATGATCTTTAAACTCAGAATTGTGTGCTGTTACACAGAGTCTAAGTCACTGTTCTTGGGTTGCAAGTGTGGGTGCTTTTCCCTCAACAATCCCCAGTTCCAAGTGTGGATGTCACAATTCTTTAAGCTCTGTGGTGGGCACAGAATCAAGCCAGTGGCCCTCATGGGGTCAACATGCCCCCTTGTTGTTTCATTCACAGCAATCTTCAGTTTCACAAACTGTGGCTTGTCTTGATGTGCAAACCAGTTTCTGTGTCTGGTTTACAAAAATGTTAAAGCTGCAATCCTGTACCCACTTACCTGGAAGTAAGCTTCATTTAACTTAGTGGAACATACTTCTAAGCAGACATGTAGAATTGCTGAATTGTTCATACTTAAGTCCTTTGGAAATCTTTGCAATACAATAATGTAACTGGTCTAGACCATCTTACTTGCAATTTTTAGCCTTAAGGCATAACTGGACACCATGGGTCTGTTGCAGTAAGTTACATTCCTATGTCTAGTTCTTCCTAGCTCAATAAAATGTATAATAGAATTCAGCACACCATACAATAGCCTTTTATCTTCTTTAACATCTGATTGTCTTGACCTCTTCTACCTTCACCCCTGACCTTTTAAAAATTCCTTCCATCATGAATTCTATATTATAGCATCATCCATTTTCCTTGAAAGTCAACTAAGAGATTTAGTAGCTTTATAATAAGTTGATTAAATGTCTAGTTTTGTGATTATAATGAAGTTACGCAATCATTATTTAAGCTGCTCTGGGATTTCAAAGATCAAAATGCATTTTCTCTGTTCTATAAATGACATTTAATTTTTGGGAACAGAGACCTTTAAATGTTCTACAATGTCCCAATGAGACATATGTTTAATTTTATGTTGTGAGAAGTGCAAAATTTGTTTGTCCCATTCAAGTTTTTACTAAGTGGAAATGACTGCCCTCCTTTCCCCTCCAAATGAAGCAATGGGACACTCAGTTGTCGATGAATCTGGTGGTGAAAGGAAAGTCCGATGCTGTAAAGAACGATACTGCATAGAATCCAGAATGTAAGCTCTATGAATCAAGGTAAAATGAGATGCATGTATACCAATGCTAGAAGGATGGGTTATAAACAGGAGGAGCTTGGGGCTCTCCTGGGAATAGAAGATGATGTCCTGGTGGGGATCACAGAAACTTGATGGGATGAAAGGCAAGACTCCAGTCTGGCCTTTCAAGGGGTAAACATAGAGGGGTATGGCCAGTTTAGAAAGGACAGGAAGAGAAAGAGGGAAGGAGGAGTAGCGTTATTTGTCAGGGAAGGCATAGTATGCAGTGAGACAGAACGTGGCACAGATGGGGATTTGGTAGAGGTGGTCTAGGTGAAACTAAAGGGTTTCAACAGGAGGAAGGACCTGACAATGCGGGTATGTTATTGCCCTCCAGGTCAACTTGAGACCCTGGAAGATGCCCTGACAGGCCAGAGTCAAAAGATAACTTGGGGGAGGGAGAGACACAGTAATAATGGGAGATTTTACTCTCCCAGATATTAGTTGGGAGTCTCACTTGGTGGTGACAGCCAGGTCACATCACTTCCTAGATGCTGTAGAAGGATGGTTTTTCACACAGAGGATCCATGAGGCATCAAGGGGTGGGGGGCAATATCCTTGACTTGGTCTTGACCAACAGGGAGGAGCTGATAGATAGGGTGCAGAATAGGGGAGCTCTCCATCCTTTGCTTTGAGATCAGGGGAATGGGGATGAGTGGCAGGTCAAGTAGAAGCTGGGACTTTACAAGGGTCAATTGAAGACCAAACTGAGGAAGTCTCCTAGGAGAGGGTACTGGAAAGCAAGGGAGTTGAAGAGGGGTGGATGGCGCTAAAAGGGGAGGTCTTGGGGGCACAAGCCTTGATGATACCTCTAGTTAGCAAGGTGGAGAGGCAAAGGAGAGCGCCCCCATATATGAGAAGAGAAGTGATAGGAGGCATTAGGCATAAGAGGAACCTCCATAGGAAATGGACACTGGGGCAAGTAGACAAAAGGGTATACCAGGAAGAGGAAGCTCATTCCAGAAGGATTCTTTGCAAGGCTAAGGCTGATGAAGAGCTGAGACTTGCAAAGAATATCAGGAGCAACAAAAAGGGCTTCTATCAACATGTAAATAGCAAATGGAAGGGGAGATAAGTAGTGGAACCACTTAATAAAGAGGAAGGGGATTCAGTGACTGATGTGATGTGAGAATCCCTCATAGTGAAGTGGGAAAAGCAGTACTGGGGTATAATCTCCAAAAAGACAGAATGATCTCAGTTCAAGTGCAAGGCAAACCATTCAACATCACAATAGTCCAAGTCTATGAACCAACCACTGATGCTGAAGAGGCTGATGGTTCTATGAAGACCTACAACACCTTCTAGAAATAACACCAAAAAATGATGTCTTTGTCATCACAGGGGATTGGAATGCTAAAGTAGGAAATCAAAGATAACCAGAATAGCAGGCAAATTTGGCCTTGGAATACAATAGGAAGCAAGGCAAAGGCTAACAGAGTTTTTTCAAGAGAACATGCTGGTTATAGCAAACACTCATTTCCAGCAGCCCAAGACATGACTCTACACATGGACATCACCAGATGGTCAACACCAAAACCAGATTGATTATGTGCTTTGCAGTCAAAGATGGAGAAGCTCTATCAAGTCAGTAAAAACAGGACTTGGATCTGGCTGTGGCTCAGATCATGAGCTTCTTTTGCAAAATCCAGGCTTAAATTGACGATAGTGAGGAAAACCACTCCGGTATGACCTAAATCATATTCCTTATGAAGGAGATGATGAATAGGTTTAGGGGATTAGATCTTGCAAACAGAGTTCCTGAAAAACTATGGCAGAGCTTTGACATGAGGTAGCAACTAGAAACATAGAAACATACAGGGAGTCAGAAGGGTCTGCATAGGACATCTAGTCTGACCCCTGACTCCAGCTGGCTCCACTGATGACATGCCTATCATGTGCATGTTAAGACTATCCTTGAACACCCTCACTGATGGGGCTTCAACCGTCTCCCATGGAAGCCCATTCCATACCCTAAAACCATCCCAAAGAAAAAGAAATGCAAGAAAGAAAAGTGGCTGTCTGAAGAGACTTTACAAATAGCTGAGAAAAAAAGCGAAGAAAAGGCAAAGGAGAAAGGGAATGATACACCCAACTGAATGCAGAATTTCAGAAAATAGCTAGTCCCCTGGACTGCAAAGAGATCAAATCAGTCAGTCCTAAAGGAATCAGTCTTACCCAACCCTAGTCCCTTGACTGTTTTCTAGAAGGACAGATACTGAAGCTGAAGCTCAAATACTTTGGTCACTTAATAACCCAGAAGGAGTCATTGGAAAAGACCCTGATGCTGGGAACAATTGAAGGCAAAAGGAGAAGGGGATGGCAGAGGATGGGGTGGCTGGATGGAGTCACTGGGGTAGTAGGCGTGGGTTTGGGTGAACTCTGGGAGATAGTGGAGGACAGGAGAGCCTGGTGTGCTGTGCATGGGGTCACAAGACAAGAAGCCCTTTTTGTTGCTCTTCTCAGCTCATGATCAGCTTTAGCCTTGCAAAGTATCTTTCAGCATAGAGCTGCCTCTTCCTGGTATACCAGTTTGTTCAAGCAGTTCTCAAGAGCCTTATAGATGGTTGCTATTGATGCCAGTTTTGTGGAAGCTATCCTATCATTAGGAAGGAAGGCACTGGTCATACACCATCCCCAGATTCCTAGAAGTAAGAATTTGGTTGTGTTCTGTTTGATGGCTTTCTGACAGTAGTGCCTAATTCCTTAAGCTACCCCTGCCACTACTTTGCACAGCTTCAGTTCTGCTCCAGTCTCCAGGTTTTCTCTCAGGAGATTTGTATTCTTGGATTTTCTTCTGGAGTTTTTCCTATGACAAGCATAAATGTCAATCACTAAATGACTGAAGTCATGTGAAGGACCCTATTTTATGCCTCAGTAATGGACCTGAAGGAAATAGTCCCACCAATCGAGACCTATGAAGTAACCAACACTCATGACAGACCCAAAGTTAATTTCTAGCCTCCACACAACATTCTGGGTTGTTAGTCACATTGCAAGAGAAAAGGCCTACTGCATCTTCGAATGTCATCAGAAGGGCTATTGAACTCAGTGAAATTTCTTTCAGTTAAGTCAATTCGGAAAAAGATGTATAGCTCATTAATCAAATTAGCTACTATGGGAGAAAAGTGAATAAGAGTTACAAATAACATAGACCAGGATTTCTAGCAGTCTTATCATGGGCCTGCCAGGCTGAAGCATGAGACAGGTTGCATTCTGACCTAGTAGTAGCATAAACTGTACTTCGGACTTCTGTAAGAGAGGACAGTAGCATGTACCACTTCATAGTTACATTACTGGCCTGGCCTGGGTAGACAGTGGGGCGAAGCATGAATGGATCCCCAGATCCAAGCCAAATGACATCTGAGATGAGACTATGAACCAAATAAGCTTTATTCTGGTGCACTATAGAATAAATGGAGACTAAGTGAATGTACCTAAAGCAAAATCTCAAGAGTGGTACAAGAAAACGTGCATTACATACTCTACATCAGAAACAGAACTCTGGATACTTGTTCGATACATCAATACAGCAATGATCACAACCTCCCATGCTGCCTTCTTCAAAGAAGCCTTTATACTTCCAAGGACTTCATAGCCCCACATCCCCACTGTACCTTCCTAATATTTCTCATCACCTTGATGCCTTTACACCAACTGAACTTCATAATGTATCTTGCTACTTTTAATGAGACTGAAACTGGTTTCAGGTGCCTTTCCTTCTCTAAGTTCTGCTGGCTCATCAACAGGAGGTTATACAGGGTTCATCTCATGCTGCTCTCCCTGCTCCCTCCTAGTACTGGAACTTCAATATGGCTTCTGTGCCTGGGCAACTGAGTTTCCTTTTGATCAGTTCCTAGGGATGCAATGTTTGGTAACAGTTATATATTCTCCCTATGCTTTTGAAATTGCTTTTCCGCCTATTTCATGGTATAGGTATGTGCCTGTGTGTATGTGTGAGCGCGTGTGCATGTGAACAGACACCCACTTATTTATTGCCCATCTATTCTTTATTCTTAACCATGCCCCCCACTTTTTTATTTCCATCTGACTTTGTGAAATTTCACAATGGTCTTCAGTCCCACAGGGATAGGGAAGAAAAGGGTGGCACTCTAGCAACAATATTTGTACTGAGTAACTACTCACAGACAATATCTAAATATCAATATATTTGTTTTCTATATTAACATAATAATGAAAAAAGAATCAGCTGGTTATGTTTGGTTTTGTTTCTTATATATACACACTTATAAAATATGTTGCTTCTAGCAAATCAGATTGCTTTTTTTCCAACCAAATCTCTTGCTGGCTACTACTGACCATTTCCTCAGAAATAAGTTTGGCTGAGTTAATGGGATGCATTTCATAGTAGGTATACTTTGGACTGCTACCTTCAGATGAACAGAGTAGAGCACATGGTATCTTCATTTGGTGTGACTGGAACAAAATTTACTTCATTTTGTTTTTCTTGAAGTCATGAAGAGATGTTGAAGTGCTTCTCATGTCTAGCAATCCCTCTTACGTTCACAATCACATTCATATTATTTTGATGCAATTCTTGACACTATTTCTCTCCTCCTCCATGATCTTTGGTTTCCTTTGCCCACAACAATATTTAACTCATGACCCATGTACTTTTGATAACAACATCATAATGTACACATGATCTGATAGTCATGAATGATCACCATAGCAATAGCAACATGAATAAAAAAGTCATATAGCTTGCTACTCTTGACTGGATGAAATGGCACTATGAGCAAATGAGGCCAAGCGCTATGTTGGTTAAGAAGGAAAATGGTTCTAAGAAGCAACAGACAAGAGAAACAATGGTATGAAATATCATGCAAAGAAAACAATGAATTTTCAATAAACGTGTGTCCCTCCACCCCCAACGTTCTCTTGGTTCAACTCTTCTTTTTCACAGTTAACTTCAAAATTGGAAAGCATACAGTGCAGACATAATATATAATCTGACAGTGTCCCAATTTCTTGTGATCTCATCTATCACATTAATAAACAATATGTTTGCTTATTTATGGAATGAAGTAGCTGCCCAGACTTCTCTATCTAAACATGAGCAAACAGTGTCACATGCTGATTAAGAAGGCAACGCCACCATTCTATGTATAACTAGAAGTGTGGCTTGCAGATTGAGAGAAGTGCTACACTGCTTTATTTGTTTATTTATTTTGATATTTTACCCTGTCCAATACCCAGTGGGTCTCTGGATGGCTTACAGTTTGACTCAGATGTGGCCATAACTGGAGTACTGTGTTCAATCCTGTGTTCCACATTTTAAGAGAGACATAACTAAGAGAGAATCTGTTCAGCGCGGGGTCACAAGAATGGAAGCCAGATTGGGGGAATGACATATGAGATGATAGTGAAGGACCTGGATCTTTTCAGCCTGGAGAAGAGGAGATTCTGAAACAGGCTTCAGGTTGGATGTCAGGAAGTACTTTCTGACAGAATTAGGACCCCTAGGATACAGAATGGGCTTCCATAGGAAGTGGTAGGGCCCCATCAGTGAGGGTGTTCAAGGAAGGATTGGACAACCACATTCTGGGTAGTGCAGAGCCAGCTGGGGTGGGGGTTGAGGTCACTTCCAACTCACTATGTTTCTGTTTCTTTAAAAACAAAACCAAAAACAAAACTGGAATTGCATATTGAGCTAGAAGTAGAAAGAGGCAGCAGTGAGATTCAGAGTTCTGAATTCTCATACCCTGCCAACGGGGTCTTCCAGTATACAACCTCTAAGTCTTTCATCAAGTTCTCCAGTTTTTCAGGGAAAGTATGACACGTAAGGCCTCATTTTATGCACATTTTAATGGATTCAAGAACCCAGTTTAATGTTACCTGCTGACATTGTTACCTGCTGATGCATGACATGAGAAGAGCCAGCTGGAGCTGGGGATCAGACTAGATGGCCTGGGAGGCCCCTTCTGACTCGCTCAGTTTCTATGTTAAACTAATTTTTGTCCATGGTTCCATAGTTTTATTTGTATTACATCAAAAGCAATATTTCCTTGTTTCATTTCCTAACTTCTCTCCCATTTTTTTAAACCTCCTGCTTTCTTTTGAAAGTGTCTCTCCATTTCTGAAGCATGTTGATTCCAGGCTAGTCTAGTTCCCAAACATCAGGTGCTGTTATTCAACATGATATGGAACAGAATCTTTAAACATACAGGCACAACATCCATTTTAAATGTTCTCCAAAATCATCTTTTCAGGTTGATTCCTTGCAAAGTAAATAAATAAAATCTAGATTTTTACATTTATTTCATTCCTGTTAACGTGAAATTATTGCTTTCTTAAAATATAGTGTGTGAATTAACAAGGCTTAATGTTCTCTTCCTTTTTTGTGAAAACTTCAATTTCTTTTCCCTTTTGTAGTAACAAGCTGCAGGGAATTAAAGCATTTGCTAATCATTTAAGACTTAAGGATTCTGAAAGAATTTTTAGATCAAAACTTGCTCATATTCAGTGAGCCCTTAAATAAGCTGTGTAAACTACTTTGCTATAACTGGGGATTATACAGCAGGATAAGAAGCCTCACAATCTGAGGAAATATTGTGATTGAGTGCAAGCAGTTTTATTTTACTTTTAAGCATGCTTGATTTTGTGCATCTTTAAGAAGCATAAAGTATGACTTTGTATATTTTTTATTGAGGCAAATCTTGAGTGGTTGCCAACTACTTTATGCCACAGCCTTTTTGTAGCTCCGTGAACAGCAAAGTTTCAGCAGCACCTGGTCCACAGTCTGTTCTTCTTTCAACAAGGCATTGGTGGATCTGGGAACTTCAGATTCTGAAAACAAGGGACTAGGGTTGGGTAAGAAATTTGTTTCCATTTGACTTCAATAAGAATTTATCAACCTTTGCAGAGTTCTTCATGCCCAGGAGAGAGAGAGAGAGAATGGGATGCAGGAGACAGAAACTGACAGTTTCGCTCATCTGTTCAAGAGCTCTGAATACGTAACTCTTCAGAATATGAATGTAAACATCTGTGCATTTACCTAAAGGACTGACTTCCATTTTGGAGACGACCTTGGAGGAGGTGCATGCCAGTGGGTGGGTGGGGGGTTCCATAGGCAAAAGGGGGGGCCCAAAGTACCAATCATACTATCTTATTTGATCTTAATGCGCTTCCTGCCAGTAATTCAACATTTTAGAAGGTGGGGAACAAAAAACACAAAACCCACCAAATTAATGGAGCATAGGGAAAAGGAATGAGAACCTTAGAGAACCTTAGAGTTCTACATTTGGTACCTGCAATTCAAGTTCTAAGTCCTTGCCCTAAATGGACAGAGACAGCTTTTGCAAGGCTTTTGTTAGGTTTACATTCCTTTTAAGACATATATTTTCAGATATTTTTACAAGTCAAAAACATAGCTTACAAACGAACTCACCTAACTGCTTCTGTCATAAGTGGCATCCATACTGCAGTGACCAATCCCAACCTAGGAAAAATGTTGAATTATGAAATGGTTCTACTGCCAGTACATTTCCTTCCAGTAAAATAATATGCTAGACCTCCCAAAATCAAGAGCTCCCCATTTCAGCCCAGTAATAACAGGCTGGAGATCAAAGCTAAGCAGAGCTTTTAACTTGTCTCCCTGTTCCTTGCCTGACATTCTATGTAACAGACCATACAGGAAGTAAGCATGGCTAGTAATTGTAATTCTACCATCAGGACTTGAAAATTAAGCTTTGACACCATAATGGGCTTTCTGAAAACATTTGTTAATGAGGTATCTGCATAGAAAATGTCAGCTACTGAGTACATGCACTCATATCTAACTAAATCAAATGTATTCCTCAATTTTTCTGAAATACATACAGACTTCAAGATCCTTTACAAATGTATATATTGTGGGTCTATGGCAGACCCAGGATTATATGTGAGTGAACACAGAACCATGGTATAATTACTGCTTAGAATTTCAAGCAAGAAGATACAGGACTAAGTGTCCATTATGGAAAGTAAAGTATCATTAAAATGCTTTCATTTTAGGAGACTAAATGATACAGCTCAAAAAAGAAAGAGAAGAAATGCTTGCTGAAAAAGACATATTTGCACAGCCAAAGGAATATGAGCATTTTTTTAAAGAATAGTTAAAATTCTAATCCCATGTTTCTTTAAGTAATGACAAAATGACTTGATAATTTGTCAGAGAACAGAACTCCTCATCAAGGAATATGACTCTTTCAAGAGTTTCTGCACTTATTAATCATGTTGAAGAGCCATTAGTCTGAGTTGACAGTAGATACAGGACCTGACCTTTGAAAAAAGTTTTCCATGAATAAATATTTCTTTCTAAAAGAAAATGTAGATCTCTTGCTGTACTAAATTCAGGAATTATAGAGAAATACCTTGGTTAATGGTGAAAACAACATAGACTCTTATAGCATATTAATAAGTAACAAATGTGCTATGCCATATATTTCCAGAGTCCTCATAAGGAACACTGAACACTTGAATGTTTATGGAATACTAAACATGTTAGACTTTAAAGTGCTTGATGATTCCTTGTTCTTTGAAAATTCAGAACTGTGTTCTTAAGGGCCCCTTAATGGATCACTGCCATAACGTGGTGAAGGAGCTTGCATAGCATTTGTGATTGATGCAGTTGAATGGGTCAAGGAGAGGAAGAGGAAGAAGAAGAAAACTGCATTTATCTTTTTAGCTGGGGAGAAGGCTGTTGATAACGTATCTTGGCCCTTTTTAATGAAAACTCTCCAACATTTAGATTGTGGCTCAAGCTTTCTGAATTGGATTCAAGCAATTTATACTAAACAACATTCTAAGATTTTAATTAATGGCTCACTAACTGAAAGTTTTCAAATGGAGAAGGGAATACGCCAAGGATATCCTTTATCACCTCTTTTATTTATTCTTGAATGGAAATTTTACCAAAAAAGATAAGACACAAAAATTAAAGACTTTAAAACAGGTGGGGAAGAATACAAAATGAAACATTATACTAATGACATAGGTCTGACCATTTTATATCCACATGAGTTTATACAGTATGTAATGGAACAAATTGAAAAATGTGGACTCTATTCAGGCTAAAAGATCAATTAAAAAACCCCAAAATTTTACTAAAAGTTGTAACAAACCAGAAAGAAAGAATAAACACAATTTCAGGATGTGAAATAACCTCAAACCCAGTTAAATACTTAGGGATAAATATCACAGGACATAATGGCACACTATTTCAAGATAATTATCAAATAACATGAATGAAAATTCAAAAAGATTTACAAAAATGAACTAAACTAGAAACATAATGGCTGGGAAGAATTTTTATTATAAAAATGAATGTACTACCTAATTTGAACTTTCTATTTCAGATGATACCAATTGGTATACTGGGAATTGCTATAAGATGTTTTATTGGTGGTATATTACTCCAAAGAAACTTGACAGCCATCTGAGTGGGTTGGTGTAACATGGTGTCCTGCAACAGCAGGGGGCTGGACTCATGGCCCCTTCCAACTTTACTATTCTATGAAAAGGTATTGAAAATAATAAGAGCTACAATGGAAACTTTCTGTGATGGACCTCTGAAATAAGGAAGTTGTTCACATTAGCTGGATCCAGAATAGGTTTCTTAAAGGAGCAATAATTGCACTATTTAAAGCAGAAGATGACGCTCCTTCTTTAAGAAAGGCATTGACAACCTCCTGGACTCAGACTTGAACCCCTGTAGATTTTTCAACCAACAAAGTTGGGTAAGGATCAAGTTAGCAGGTTATAGGCAGAGAGACCCAATCACCTTGTCCACATCATCAGGCTGCAATAGCTGAAATTCATCCAGTGGAATGGAACAAGATGGTTCATTGTATGTGCCTGCTCCTGACAGAAAAAAACAAAAACACCACCAGAATATTGCTCCACAGTATAATGGAAAACAAGAGAGGAGATTATATATTCACCTCTGAAACCATCTGGACTGCAATTTCAAGTGGAGATACTTCCGAGGGAATGTCACAATTCCCTCCCATGTTTTTCAATGTTTTATCTCCTCATCTTTTTGTGTCATTTTGATTGCTTTTAATTTCTCCTCAACAGTGGTTTTCTGTGTTGTCATCAATCTTACTTGTTGTCTCTTGCCTTGAAGATTTCAGTCCAGTGTACCTGCTATAGACTTCAGCATGTTCTTCCATGTGTGTCCCATCCATCTCTGTGCTCATTTCATAATTAGCTGTCATAAAATATGACTGACTTTAAACTAAAATGCTTTCATTTGTAATCACTAGACTCATTCAGAAATAAGACTGGTTCTCCTTATTTTATTATAACTCATTAAATGGAGTTTTATTAAATGTCAATCAAAATAAATGTTACTATGGAAACTTCTAATGGGAGCATTTCTGCAGACATCAGTTGTCAGGAACATTCTCCAATTTCTTACAATGACACTGTGTTATCTGCAAGTATGGAATAATGTTCACAAAGAGATGTACAACCTAGCCATAAAAAGAGATGACTACAATAATTATTGGCAGACTGACAAGCCTTCCTTTTTGGCTGTACTAGTTACTTCAAGGGTTTCAGATACACAATAGTTGGAAGTTGCCACCATTTGTTCAATGACAGCAGTGGTCCGCTTGGCCAAGAAAGAGGCAAAAGGTGACTCCCATCCTACTCTTTGTCCTCTCCTTATTCCTAAAGTTTGGCCAATCTCTTTGGAGAACTTTAATACTAGTATCAGCGATGACATTGGAGGATAGAAGAAACAGAAGCATTTACCAAACTGTTTAATTACAATTTGTAGATTTTTTTTCTTTTTAAATTTAATTCCCAGTACTGTGGAAGAAGACGCAAATAGTTCAGAGGAACTAGTTCACCCATACTTGCTGACATTATGTCAACAAGACAGTCTGTATGGCCCATTTCCCATCTGAAATTGAAAACCTTATTGCAGCACTCAATCCGTTACATTAGGGGAATGAATGAGAATATTAATAAGCAAGCAAGAAAAAGTTGCTTGATGTAAATGCTGTACCGTGGTTGGAACAAGTACATGAAACTCACCAAAAGAAGATAAGTAATCTGTGCATAGTATGCTTTCCACTGCAAAATCATGTGCCGTAATTTCTTCACAATTTTATCTTCCAGTTTACTATTTGTAGAGGCATTTCAGAATCATACGGGTTCTTATTAAGCCATTGTAATGCAACTCAAGTTATATTTTTAAATGGAATGTACACATAAACAGTTGCACCAGGCTGTGAATGGGCAAGTTCCCTTTAAGGCATATTCACATTTGCATTCAATTAATACAATGAATTAGATGCTGCATTCACATTATAACATGCATTCAGCTATATAGACATGGATGTCAGATTTGCTTCCTAAATTCTCATAAAGATTTCCCCTCCTTGCAAGCATGTTCCATTTGCATCCTTGAATGTGAAAGTGAATGTGGTCTGGAGATGTAGGCATATACCTAGTTTTGCATTTGAAGTGTGTGCATATTTGGATATCTATCAGGAAAGTGAACAGTCTGAGGTGACATTTTTAAATCTCCTATTCCCATTTGAACACTTTTCTATTTGAAAACATTAAAAAAAATCAAACATGAGAAATGAGGTGAAGTGAGCTTCCAGGTGTTGTTTAAACAATCTCAGCTATTGTAAATGTTGTTTACCTATCCCTCCAAAATGCTTGATCCCTCAAGTGATAAACAAGATGAAAACCTGTGTACATTTATGAATCTGCATAGGGGAATCATATATTAAAGTCCCTGCTATTCTCCCTGGTGTCCAGAGTTATTGGTGTGCACAGGATCCCTACTAGTGGTGGGATAAGCAGAGTAGATGACACCCACAAGATTGGTTATTGGAGAAGAATAGAGTAGTTCCTGAAATCTCCCCCAAGGGAGCATTAAGCCATATGATACCTACAGACAACTCTCTTTCCCTGTTTTTTCTGTTTAAATTGGCAGCTGTGGTCACTGTAATATAGGTTTTACTTGCTGCTGAAAACACTTTAAAGTGTTTTTGGCACAGCCCCTACTTGTCAATGTTCGGGGCAGGTTAATTTGCTTTTACCATATGTCCTACGGCAGCCACTATGTAGTTGTGCGAAAATTGCCAAATGCTCCCACAACCTAAAAAGTTGCCTTTCTCCTGATCTTAGGAAAACTTTAGAGTTTCTTCATCAGGACGCTCATCTAAGGCAGTGCAAAAGAGTTTCAAAATGATTAGCAAGAGTGATCAGAGTAGTTCTGGAGCTAAGAGTGCAGACAGGAATATGCCAGAAGGAGCCAGCCACTGCAACAGCACAAAGAATAAGGCCTGGCTATTCTCATGGATGCACATTGTTCAGTAAATTATGATAATGGCTCTATGAGCAAACAAAGAAGGTGGTGGTGAAGGAGGAGGAAGAGGAGGAGAGCTGCAGCTTCTGTTGCCTGCATGGATAGTCAATCTGTTATTCTCATGATGGAAGCTGAAGTATTAAGGAGCTCTCATACCTTCTTTTGTTCCACTTCAGCACATACGAAGAACTCATGGCAAACTCATATTTCTATCTTTAAATTAACTAACGGGTATGGAGATCACAGAACGAGAGAGAGGAACTTTTCCTAGTTCCTATGTCTTACATGCGGGCTAGTCACAGGGTTCCAACCACATTTCTGGAACAATAGCTGAGAATCAGCCCTACAGCAATCTAGTATCTAGTGTACAGCAGTCCCCATAAGAGAGGTGATGGTCAAGGATGGATTATCAGTGGAGGCATACTAATGATCCACTAGTAATGTTCCATCCGAATTACTGTGAACTTATGAGCAAGTGAGCTTATACAAACAGAGCGAGTCAGAAGGGGCCTCCCTACCATGTGCGTATCTAGCCTATCCTTGAACACCCTAACTGATGGGGCCTCAACCACCTCCCATGAAAGCCCATTTCATACCCTCGGTTTCCTAACTGTCAGGAAGTACTTTCTGCCATCCAAATTGAACCTTGGTTCCTTGAGTTTTGCTCCATTGGAATGTGTCCTGAGCTCCTCCACAGAGGAAAACAGGTCTCTACCCACCTCTGTGCGACACCCTCACATACCTATATGTTGCCAACAGATCCCTTGGAGTCTCCTCTTCTCCAAGCTGAAAAGACCCAGTTCCCTGGGAACCCCAGTTCCCAATTATATTGCAAAACAAATTTGGAACGATCCCTCTGAACTGCTTGGGTATATATTGTCCAGCAAGGGCTATCGTCTTGGAGTTGACTCTATAGCATATTTGAACTGCTCTATAATTTGAACAAAAGAGAAAGATGCTAGGAAGCCAGTGAAAGCCAAGCATTTTAATCTACATGACACACAGCCCGTGGTTCCATTGCAGACCTGTGTGCTTTGTAAAGACATGGTTAAGCTTTTGTGGCCTCTGGCCCTTCACTTTTGCCAACATAGCTGCCAAGTTTTAAATGCCAATATTACAAAAAGGATGGCAAGAGGTGCAAGTAAGGGCAACAGGACATGAATTGGCTGTGGCTTAGCAACAGAGATTTGAAAAGTCTCTGTGACTTTCTTCAATAGACATTTTGACAGAGCATTGTTACATCAGTGTCAAGGAAAGCACCTATAGTTATAGACATCCAAGAGCACATGAAATAATTGCCTGTTACTGTTTGTGAAGGTCAAGTTTCCTTTTATTCTGAGTGACAGGATAAAAGAGGGGAGGAGAAACAATTTGCAGTGTCCATGGAAGACATATGACCAGGGGGATAAGTTTTTAATGCTGACTTAAGTAATTTGCACTTTTTGAGCCAATATGTCTAGCTTACAGCTACAGTTCAAAATACTTATGATGCTGTTTTCCAATCAAAAATACACACAGAAATGCATATGCATGTTTATTCAAACTTTAAAAAAATACAAAAAGATGTAGAAACAGGATATTACAAACTTATATTCTGAAAAATGAGAAACTAAGTAAAATTCACACTGATTGTTTTACCCACATCTAGCTTTAACCAAGTTATCTACAGAATAGGGATCAATTCTTCAGGTCTTAGTATTGCCTTTCTTGTACAGAATTCCTACTAGCAATAAAGAACTAATCTGTTATCAGCTAAATCGCATGACCAAGAAGCAGGGGAATGATCTAATGTAGAAGCTACTGATAATGAGCCAAGATGGGTCAAATATAATTTTTGCTATGATATTCACCCACAGTCTTATTGAAGCTACTATAGTTTAGCTAATATTGTGCTGAAAACATTTCCCAGATTTTTGTACTATTTTCATTCAATTCCTCACTCCAAATGATATTCCCCACCCCGAACACACACACACAGGACTACAACCTTTCTGTGAAATTCTCATGCAAAAGATTCTTGCACATATCATACAGTAGCTGAAAGGTGTGTAAAGTGTGACTTTCATTGTACCATCATCTAGTGATTTTCTGCCCTTGATCTCAATCCTCGGTTAAGAGAAGATATTCAGTGTTAAACTCTTCCAGAGGGTTTTTCATATCAGAAAACAGGCAAGGGGAGATAAAGGAAACCATACAAAGTAGAGCACAAAACATGAGCAGAGTCATTTCAGAAGAAATACTAACCTGTCCTGAAAAGGTTTCCTGACAAGAAGGAAGGAAACATAGACAAAAAGTGAGTTAGAAGGGGTCTCCCAGGCTCCTCTCATCCCCAGCGTGTGGTTGTCCTTCCTTTAACACCCTTACTGATGGGGTCTCAGTCACCTCCCTTAAGCCTATTCCATACCTTATGGATCCTAACTATCAGGAAGTACTTCCTGGTTTCTTAAGCTTTGCCCCACTGGAACGCAGACTGCCCTGCAGGGAAGAACAGGTCACAGCCCTTCTCCACATGACCTCCCCTCACATATCTATATGTCACTAAAAGTTCTCCTTGGAGTCTCCTCTTCTGGAGGCTGAAAAGATGCAGTTCCCTTGATTTCTCCACATATGTTATCCCTCGCAACCCAGCTTCCAGGCTTGTGACTCTGCGATGAACCGATTCTAACTTGGCTATGTTTCTCCTTTAATGTGGAGCCCAGAACTGGATGCACTACTCCAGCTGTGGGTGCACCAGAGTCAGGTAGAGCGGTATCAACAACTCCTTCAATCAGGAAGACATGCTTCTGGCTATAGATCCAAAGGTGGCGTTTGCCTTCTTAGCTGCTGGGCCACACTGCCAGCTCATGCTCAGCCAGCTGTTGACAAGTACCCCAACAACCATGCTCTCCAGCCACTTGTCCCTCATCCTGTACCTGTGGCAGCTACTCCTGTGTCCCAAGTGCATGATGATGATGATGTTAGTCTATCATTTTTGAATAGGACCTTGATATCTAACGAGTTGTGGGCTGTTCACAGTGTGTCCACAGGTGGCTGGTAAGGCTGATAGGGGCACGGAATGTTCTGCCACATGTCGGGCAGACATGTGTGGGCACCACTGTTGCAGCATTTGCAACTCTGGCTTTATGGAGTGCTCGCTTCCCTTGTGCTATGGTTGTCCTTTTAGCTTCAGATGTTTAACAGCCTTGGTGGATCAGTGTATGCCATTTTTTTAACAAGTTTTATTTGAGAAATTATACGTCTACAAAAACAAAAAACTACAAACAACTTCCATCATCAAAAAACATCGTGCCCACCCCCACACCCTTCTTTTTCCATCTATAATAACTTAACAACATATGTAAGTCTATGCAAAGTCCCGTTTCAAAAATAAAAAGATTTCCAAGTTTGATAGAAGCCAATATCTTCTTTCTCCTTCAATGATAAATTCAGTCTATGCATTGCTACACAATCCAGGATCTTTTAATCAATTCATCGGTGGGTAGTTCTTCACTTTTCCAGTGTTAAGCGAATACAATCCTCACTGCAGTGACTACATATAAAATCAGATACATTTCTTATTTACTAATGTCCTCCAGTATAATGCCTAATAAAAAAGAAACTTCAAGTTTAAAAGCTAAGGATTTTTGTACCACTTCCTCTACCATATATAATAAAAAATACCCAATTTATGTTTACATATCCAACATTCATTTGACATCTTTAGAAACATCTTGGCTAATCTATTTGGTGACAGATACCATCTATAACACATTTTATACAAGCTTTCTTTATACAAAGTTGCTAATGTTACCTTGATATTTCTCTTTCGCCACATTTCTAGTTCAATATTATATCTAAGATTTTGTGTCCATATTATCATAGCTTCCTTAACCTATTCATCTTCCATTTTCCTATCAAGTAAGAGGTCACATAATCTTTTAATCATTTTCTCATCTGATTTAAACATCACTTAGTCAAATGCTAATAAGTCCTTATAAAAATCCCATGCTTTACAATCTTTAGCATATCTCGATTCTATCTGCACCTTACGCTACCAAAAGATATCAACTCCCTGTCCTTGTATTTCTTAGCTCAATTTCAATCCTCCATCTTTATCCAAAATGTCATCATATCTTATAATCCCTTCAAAATTCAATGCATTTGGATACGCAAAAGCTTCCATGGATGAAAAATCATCTTAGTATAACTTTTCCCACACCGACATTAATGATTTTCTAATATAGTGACTTAAAAAAAAAACCATGTGACTTAGCCTTCTCATACCACATATAAATGTGCCAACTCATTTGCAAATCATTCCTTTTAAAATAGAAAATTCTCTTGTTTCTTCTTTATACCCCTGCCTCTTCTCTCTTCCTTTGTTTTTAGTATCTATACAGCTTGTTGTAAATCAGTATCCGCTTCCAGTGTCTGTACTTCTTGTTGTAAATCAGTATTCACTATTTCTCCTTCCTCAGAATGACATGTAGTTGGTTCGGCACCTAACCCTCCTTCTTTTGAGGTACCCAGTTCTTCCTCTTCAGACTTACTTCTAAATTTTTCATAAAACTCTTGTGCCTTAAAAATCAAGTCCAGTTTGTATCTTGTAACAATCCAGGTAAGAAATATTCCTTCTTTCATTAGCCATCTAAACATAGTCTCTCTCAAATATTTAGATACCTTCTCCATCTCTAGTATAACAAGCGAATCCCATAATAACTTGTTTATTTGCTTTATTAATTGTGTTTCTTTCTCTACCGTTTCAAGTTTTGCATATGCTTGTTGCATTTTTTGTGTATTCTATTCAGTTTTAAATTGAACATCCGCAAATTGGGTTGATAGCTCCTTTAGAATTATCCAGTTTGTCGAGACATTCTCTTTGTTCAATTAAAATGTTTTCCTGTTGTATTGACATCACCTCTTGGGATGCTTGCAAGGCTGTTAAGGATGTCTGTACTGCCAGAAACGTCATCTGTAGTTCTTTTTGCTATTTTCCAACATCTGCCGCTTTAGGCTGATGAGTTGGACTCTGAGAAGCTGATGTAGGTGCTGAAGAGGAGGAAGAGTGTGTTTTTTTTCATGGTGATAATAATTTTTACCAAAAATTACAAGACAGCAACAAAGAAATAGAGAAGGGAATAAGAATAAAAAAGAGAAAAACAAAAAGAACAAAAAAGAAAGAAAGAAACTGAGGAAGTCTCCTAGGAGAGGGTACTGGAAGGCAAGGGAGGTGAAGAAAGGTCTTAGAGGTGCAAGGCATGACTATTCCATGCACTTCTACAGGGAATTTACACACATTCCTACAGTTAACCCCATGTAATGGCCCCTTGCCATGCCAATGGGAACTGAGCCACTTCTGTGCAGGATACTGGTGAGCTATCACAGGGTACATATGACAGTACTAGAGTGTGACGCTGGCTTCAGTTCTTTTAGCTCAACATGTTTTCCAGTAGGCAGCACACATTCTGTCTGGTTCATCCTCAACTCATGATGACTTTTAATTGCTCCTGAGCCACACTATTGATAACTAGCATAACTAGCACCTGTTTCAACAATGGCTGTTTTTTTACAAAGAAATACAAAGATGAAGCACAAAGAAGTAACATTAGAAGTCTTAGCATATGGATGATAATTTGTACTTCAATGATCTTCAAGCTCACCTAAAATAACAAAAATTAAAAAAAAAAAAACCCTTGTTCTTGTTATATGAAGTGTTGCAGTCCTTCCCAGATCTTTCAGGGAAGGTTAGTTGGAAGCCAGGTTCAGCAATGTCTGCTCCCATCTCCTTTCATTTCAGCTGTTTTATGACTCCTGGAAAGGAACTGAGAGTGGAAAGGGCAGAGAAGGAACATAGTTTGTCTTCTCCCCTTATAGTCTGCCTTTGTCTACAGCCACGGAACATCCAATTGCAAGCTTCTACCAGCAGTCCTCAGTGGTATATGCCAAAGACATTGCCCTGCATGCCTTTTTAGTATTTAATACATTGTATCTGCTTAGAGAAGAAAGAAGGAAAGGGGGTTCAGGTCCTTACTTTTGTTTTTCCAAGCTGCTGGACAGGATCAAGCTTAGGATTTTCAGTCACTTTATTCCACAATGTGTGGGTCCTATTTAGATAGCAACAGCCTTTCCAGCAAACACTGGAAAGGGGGAACATCAGTAGCAATAGAATCATTCCTTGAGGTGTGTAGGGTGTACACGCTGTGTGTGAACCAGTGGCATACTTTAACAATTAAAAAACATACTTCATGTTGGTCCAATGTAAGATGCTAAGCCAAGGGAGAGCTCAAAGAAGTGGCGCTTCCTCCCATTTCCACCCTGCTTCCTTCTTTCTTGTTCCAACGACATTATCTAGCTATTTGTTTATTTCCTCCCTGGGATATATCATGTTAGTGAGGGAGGCTAGAGGCAATAGATAGGGGTATCGGCAAACAAACTGCATAGCTCTAAAGCAGGGGTGTCCCACAGGCCGCATGCAGTCCAGAATGGCCATGAATGTGGCCCAACACAAAATCGTAAACTTACTTAAAACATTTTTTGAGTTTGTTTTTGGCTTTTTTGTAACTTGATTATGTGGTTCTCAGGCGTGAACTTCATAGACAACAGCACTACTGTGCGATTGTGGGCACGCTCATGCAGGGAAGGCAGGCATGATTGTGGCCATCTCCGCCCCCCCCCCCCAAGCATGACTGTGATCACGCCCATCTTCCCCGCATGAACACGCCCATGATCGTGCCCACCTTCCCACTGAGTACACCATGCCGGCTCAGAGCTTTTGGACTCGCTCGGAGATAGTTTTCTCTGAGCAAGTCCAAAAACTCTGAGGTGGGCTGGATAAATCAGCATGGTGTGCTGGATCTGGCCCACGGGCCATAGTTTGAGAACCCATGCTCTATAAGCTGAACCCATGCTCTATAAGCTAAGCCCTGCTGTTTCTATATCAAGGATTATATTAAAGACATTGCATTGTTGGCTAAGGTTGTTCATGGTGATGGAGGCAATGGAGTGGGGGGGGTTGATGTTCCCCTCCCCCTGACACAATCACACCCACCCCTTCATGGAATGGTGGCCTATACATAGTGTATGTGTGTTTGAGAGAGAGAGAGAGAGAGAGAGAGAGAGAGAGAGAGAGGCATTTCTCATCAGAAATGCATGGAAGAGCATTGGAGGGGGGAAATGTTTGTTCTTTGACTTTGACAGGTGTACAGTAAAGGACACGTGTCTCTAGCTGCACAATTGTACCCATCCATGCAGACTTTCTTCTGAAAGGACATGCCTCTAGATCTTCTACAAAGTGCAGTTACTGAGGAAAGGGTCTCCTCAAGGTTTGAAATCCACAGTTTCAGAACATTTTTTCACTATGCTGCTGCGTACATGGTATCAAGAAGGGTGATATCAGCAGAGCATGATTTCCTTTTTAAAAAGTTTTCAAATGCAATTGTTTGATGTTTGTCATGCAGCCCCAGAAGGGAGGGAAATGATTCTTTATTTTAAATTGTATATATCTGACTAATTCCTTTCTTCAGAAACAGAGAGAGGGAGAATAGCTGGGATGACTAAAGAATACATTAGTTGTAAAGACAAACATCATGAACCCCAATTTGGCAGAACATTGAGTAATATGATTTTATGATAGCATGCCATTTTCCTGACATCTATCAGTCTAAAACTCAGCCTTCCAGACAGGAAGAATTTGAATTTGAAAGAGGAATATGTTCAAGGAAATTGATAGTAACAGTATTTCAAACTGGTTTAGAGCTTAAGAGAAGAACTCTCAAGAGCTTTAAAAACACAGCACTAGTTTAAAATGCCTTGCTCTTCTTCCCAGGAATCACATATGTATTAGGTAGAATAAAGTAATATTATTCCTGCTAACATAAGAGTCTTCAGTGGTATTTCCTATTGTATTTTTATTGCTTTTGATCACATAACAGTATTCTTTTTTTTCCACATAGACACAAAAGGCAACGGCAAAATGAATGCATTGACTTTTACAGTGTGAATGGAATGAGGGGAATGTTAGACAGTTTGGAAACTAGAAATGGTGATGTGTTGTCATGAGACATCTGGGGTAGGACTGTCAGATCACAACATGGAGAACGTCAATGTACTTTCAAGTTTTCTAGTGTTGTGGGAGAGAAAGCAGTTGAAGCTTTTTATTTTTATTTATTTATTAAAACATTTCTATGCCGCCCCTTGCCGAAGCCTCGGGGCAGCTCATTTTCTTTCCTGTCCCTGCCTCAGTTCTGACATCTAATCCCTATAAGTTGTCCATCACACCTGGAGTTTTGTTTGCTCCAAGAGGAAGAAGAAAGTAGCAGATAACAGAACTAGTGAAAGAATAGTTAGGAGAAACTGGGACCACTTCACCTGCTGCTGCATGAGCAACTTTAAAAGCATGACAGCTACAAACTGGCAGTCATGATTTTATGAGATTTTGCTTCCAAGCAGTATTATGATATCCCTTCAGACAAAACCTGAATTCAGCATTTACATTATTCATGAGTGTGATATGATCATGTCAGATGTGCCACTGGGTCGACATTATTATTAAATTCATGTGGGTGGCCACTTACGCAGTGGGAAAATAAAACTGATAATTGTGCAGCAAAGAAGATTTAAAAGTACTTTTGAAACTATACAAGCATGTTTACAGCAAAACCTAAAAATACCCCAAAAGGAGAGATGGTTTTTCAATCCTCATAAAAAGAAACATCCGGTTCTTGGCCCCTGGATCTGATAAGCTTCAAACAGAATGTAACTGATATGTTATATAAAATCCAGGTTGCTAACTTATGGTGAATACAAAGATCTCATTTTCTTTTATTTTTAATGTTTTCCATGATAATGCACAGCAGAATTACACAGGACCATATTAGCCACCCAGGATGTGGGTACTTGACAGGATCTTCTGCGGACTTTTATTTTAAAGCTGCTTTGGTGCAGCTCTTCAGGGGTATTACCAAAGTCAAGTTCAAGTAGTCGAAACAGAGGGAGTTCCAAAAAATAGCTATATTGCCAAGTAAGCAGAAGCATGAATCCTGGAGATGGGGGCACAGATATTGTTCAAAAACTATGTGCCTAGAACTAAAGTCTTTTAAGGCCAGATCATCTGAACTACACCCAGAGCACAGTCCCAGTCCCACTGCTAAAGTTGTGTCCTCACAAATATACCACTATTCATCAAGGCTCCTTAATCATCAGGTAGGTACTTCTGCCAGCTGAAAAAACCCCACCTTTAAAAGACTGCCTTTTAGAGAGGGATAAGCATATATTGAGGGAATGGATCAATGACCATTGTCCTCAAGGGCCCAAAGTCCTCCTTATTTGCAGCAAGGTCTTCAGACACAAACAGCTGCTCTGCAACATGCCAACTCCAGGACATGAGCAGTAGGTATTTCAAGGGCAGCACCAGAACCCGGCATGATGGAGATGGATGGAATTCTTAGCAAGATGCAGGAGAACCAGAAGTTAGGTTCAAGCAAGGGTCAGATACTTGAAAGTCATGGAAGTTCCAAAGGCAGAGTCAGGAACAAGCAAAGATCAGATGCTGACAAGGCATGGTATAACCACAGGTGAAGGCAATTTGAGAAGCAGGCAAGGATCAGATACTCCACATGATAGGATAAGTGGCAAGGGAAAGTTAGGAACAGGCACTACAGGATTGGAGGCGGATACCACATCTGGACTAACAAGCAGCCACCACAAGGATTCATATTACTGTAGCAAAACTTAACTAGGCTTCCAGCTGGTTTTCACAATTGCTGTAGTTCGAATCCCAGAAAGTGCCCACAGGCCTGATAGTCCTGCAACTACTAACGATATGAACCAGGCCACATGCTCTATCAAGCCACCATGCTGCATTGCAGATCCTGACACAATACTTGGCTCAGAGGGTTCCAGGCCAATTTTCCAAAGAGGTGTCTTCAGGTTGGAAGGAGAGCCTATTTGGATTTGTGTTTGGGTATCTGGGTTTGTGTTTTGCCTGGTTTGAAGGTGTTTCCAGCCCTTTTCTTACACTTACACATCATTGCAGCTGTAAACAACTTGCCAATATGTTGTTTTTTCAATATGAGTTTTTTGTATGCAAGGAATGTCTTACCTAGGAACAGGCACAGGTGGCACATTAGTTTCAGTTGAGAAACATATGCTTTGGTACCACCAAAACTTGGGCATCCAATTCAGAGTTGTATCCAAGTGTACACCCAAACTGAAACAGTCCTCATGGGAGCATAGCTCATCCAGCACAGTTTTAATTCCTATTCCCTGATCTTGCTTTTGACTAATGAGGATTATTTTTCAATTCATTTGTCCTTATGTAGTTCATTATCAACATCAGCCACTTATTTAGAACTAGAATAGCTTGGATTTCAGTGGAAAGAACCCCCAAGCACTATCCCCCAGCAGTTGCATGTATATGTTAAGCAACATAGGAGATAAGCTGCGACCCTGAGAGGCAGTACAGGCCAATGGCCACAATGTTGAAAAACAGCATTTCAGAATCAACTTCTGGGAGCAACTTCAAGCAGACACATTAGAAGGATGTCATAATTATGGTACTGAAAGCTGCTGAAAGGTCCAGCAAAACTGAGAGGGACACATTCTCCCAGTCCAGTCCCTGGTATAGATCATCTACCAAGTTGACCAAAGCAGTCTCTGACTCATCAGCTTGAATTCACATAGAAATGAAGCTAGATAATCTGCATATCCAGAAATACCCAAACCCAAGAAGTCACCACACACTCCAGCAATTTGCCCAAGCATGGAATATTGGTGTCTACAACTTATCCAGTAGAATAGGGTTCAAGAAGAGGGGATTTTTCACAAGGTCTTATTATTGCTTCTTTCAGGCAACATGAAAGAGCCTTGTTCCATAAAAAGGCAGTCATCACTACCCTTACACGCTCAGACAGTATTCTCCTGTCATCCACCTTTGTAGGTCAGGAAGGGCAGACTTCACTTTTCCAAGATTTTTCACTACATCCTTGAGATACACAGGTCAAAAAATATTCATTGCAACAGGAAAGGCAGGAGCCAAAGTTGCATCCATCTGGGTCTGTAACAATTATGGCATCCAAGTCAGTACAGACTGTTGTTGTTAGCCACGAAGTCGTATCCGACCCATCGCGACCCCATGGACAACATTCCTCCAGGTCTTCCTGTCCGCCACCATCCCCCGGAGTCCACTTAAGCTCACTCCGACTGCTTCAGTGATTCCTGCTGTCCCCTTCTTCTTTTGCCATCTATTGTTCCCGGCATTAGGCTCTTCTCCAGGGAGTCCTTCCTTCTCATTAGGTTTAATTTGTAAAGTATCACAGAGATTGCTCAGAACAGATTACTGAGTGGTCCACAGAGCATTGGGAAGTGAACCATCTCCTTATCTTATGAGACAGAGTGTAATAAGCTTCTGTAGAGATCTAAGGCTGATGGAGAAGTACACTTCCTTCACCACCCTCAATGCCACAGGGTAGGCCAGGAATGTTGTGTGGCCCATTATTCATCCCAAAGGATTCATTAAGAAAATAAATTATCTGAATTGGTGTCTAGAACCACATGCCATTGCAGACTGGCTACTATTTTTCCATGAATAAACTTTCTTGCGAAAACGAACTGTCTTTTTGTGAAATTAAGAATTTGGTCTATTAGATGCAATGACCCATTTGATTTTTGTTAGACTGCAATTTTTAAAACTACAGGAAACATTGTTAATACCTCTTCATCCAAGACTTCATAATTCATTTCACCTACAATTTACAAGGTTGTTCAAGTCAGAGAGAAAATCAATAGCAGCTTGCAGGATGTTGAATGTCAAATGAAAGTTCAAGAGTTGTGATGCCTGAACATAGCAAGATTGCATGAGTCCTGATACTGCAAACTCAAGGTCACTATAGCAATTGTTTTGTAAAACAAAATTGTTAAAATCATTCTGAAAAAGAATATATGGCAAGGTAAGCATTTTAGGGATACCAAAATTGCCCAGTACCAAAACTCTCTAGATGATTCACATGCAAAGTACTATATTTGGTAGTTTAGGCAATTGCTATATAAAATTTTATTATTAGATATGGAACCCAAAAAATGGGAGGATCATGAAGATTCAACCTGCACAGAGGAATGGTTAAAAATTATTTGGGAAGAAATGTGCACGCTTAAGTTTTCATATTTCGTTAGGTTTCAAGGAGAAAGAAGAAAACAAGTGAGATCACTGGCTTCTATTAATTACTGTAATTCCTTCTAGATGCTTGCAGCTTGATTTTTTAATAATTTGCTCCAGAATTTTTCCAGGGATTGATGTCAGCCTAATTACTCTGTAGGTCCCAGGTTCATCTTTGAAGATAGGGACAACATTAGCCCATAGTAAGCCATGAGATGCTATGCATAAGGAACAGCATATAAAAATTTTGCATAAATAAAATAAATAACTCTGCAGTCACCTGACACTTCTCCTGATTTCCCAGATCTATTGAAGATAATAGCCAGTGGTTCTGAGAGTTTCTCCACTAGCTCCTTTATGACTCTGGGATGGAGTTCATTGGGTCCTGGAAATTTGAATGTGTTCATTTCATCTAGGTATTTGTCTACCAATTGTGGGCTGCCATCTCTCACTTTCAGCTTGTACTTGCTTTTTGTTGTAGATGCTTTTTGTGGGAGAAGACTGAGACAAAGTAGGAATTGAACACCTCTGCCTTTTCCTTATCATCTGTTATCACTCTGCCACCATTTTAAGTAACATGTTTCTCCTCATGTTTTTTGTTCTGGATGTATCTCAAGAAGACTTTCTTGTTCTTAGCATTCCTTAGTTTATTTCTTGCTTTAGCCTTCCTGATGCCATCCCTGGAATTCCTTGCTACTTGCTTATATTCTTCATTTGTGGCCAGGCCCTGCTTCCACTTCCTGTAGATGTTCTTTTTCCTTTCAGGTTATCACTTAATCTTTTGTGGAGCAACGTGGTCTTCTGTTGTCTTCTATGCTTTTTCCTTGTTGGAATTTTTTGTAGTTGTGCTTGGACAGTCTTCTTTTTCAAGATTTCCCACCCCTCTTGGTCTCTTTTTCCCTTAAAAGCGAGTTGCCATGGTACTTTGTTTATCATTGTTCTGAGTTCATCAAAAGTAGTTTTCTTGAAGTCCAGAAGTCTGCGATAAACCTTTGTCTCCTCTATAAGAGAGAATTGGAGTATCACATGGTCACTTTCCCCCAGAGTTCCCATGGCTGCTATTTTGTCCACCAGGCCATCTCTGTTAGTATTAAATCAAGGATAACTGATCCTATTGTTCTTTCCTCTACCTTATGCTGGAAGAAGTTGTCAGCAATGCATGTCGGCAATTTCTCAGAAGTGCCATTTTGGGAGAAATTGTTTCCCAGCATAAATCAGGGAAATTAAAGTCCCCCATTTTCTGCTCAATTAAGTCAATTGGATTTGAAATCATCTTGCAAAATTAGTGGAGCAAGGCCAACTGGAAAGTATACCAATCTGAGCCAATGCACAAGGTTACCCCCTTCCCCACTGCAGATCCTAGCTTCAATTTTAATCTGATCAATCTCTAATCTATATTAGATTATATAATACATGCCCCTTAAGATCAGAGGCAAAGGCTTTCCTCTGGGAACCTTCCTTGAAGGAAGCAAACACCCAGAGGAGGTCCTTTTCTGCGGTGGCACCTCTGTGGAACGCACTCCCCAGAGAGTTTGGGCACAATACTGTCATGTGTGTGGGATTTGGCGAGATTCCCAGGTGCACAAGAGAAGGAGGCTGTTTTGTGGAACTGATATCTCACACTCTGGGGATGATGTGATGTTGGGTGAACCAGACGAGGCTCAGAGCTCAAATTTTGGTAATGGAATTGTAACGGACAGGCCTGCACATGCAGACTTGATCTCTCAGTACCAGTCTGAACCTGCTCTAGATGAAAGTAGCTCAAGGACACCCATGGGCCCAGTCTCCCCACCTGTGGGAATGAAGCAGAAGGAGGATGGGAGGGAAGAGATTTGGAAATGGGTAGTCCCTCAGATGGAGAACATCAGCCTCCTGAAGACATGGACCCGAGAGCCCATTGTCACAGCCACAGACTGGCCCAATTAGGGGCTCAGAGTGCAGAAAGCAAGCATGCCCAGTTCCACCATGGGCACAGCAGTCCCAGAAGTGAACACTGGGGAACTCTACTCACCCGCTGCCATCCTGATGATCCCCCACAGATAGTCACCCTCTACTTGCAATCCGTCAACTATGTCCCAATCCATTGGGCATTGTGTCACTCTATCCAAAATTTCAACAATTTCTTGACTAGGATATCAAGTGGCACTTTGTCAAAGGCCTTGCTGAGAGCCAGGTAAACCACACCTACTGCAGCCCCTCCATCAAACCTCCTCAAGTCCTTTTCACAGAATACCACAAGCTTAATCTGGCAGGATCTGTTTTTACAGAATCCATGCTGCATGGCTGCCCACCTCCCATCCCTATCTAGGGTTTCTGGAGCTTTCCCTATTATGAACCTATCCATTCTCTTTCACAGAAATTGATGTGGTGACACTGAAGATCATTCTTGTTGTGCCCTCATTTTCCAACTACATGTCTTTTTTGGAGGGTGGGGGTAGTGTTATGACTTACTTAAGATTTTTCCTCTGTTGAGGTATGTAAGTCTTTGTCAGGTGATAGTATGCTTTGCTGCACATCTCCCTCCCCTATAGGTTTTAGTTTAAATCCCTACTGATAAACTTTTTCATGTAGTGGCCAAACACTTGGTTTCTGTTCTTTGTGAGGTGCAGCCCATCATTTGCCAATAGTCCATCTTCCAGGAAGCTTAGCTTGTGGTCCCAGAATCCAAATCTCTGTTTACAGCACCACCATTATAGCCAGTCATTCACTTGAAGGATTTTGATTTCCCTAACCGTTCCACATACTGGTAAGATTGGGGAGAAGACTATTTGGGCCCCAGTGCTTAAGATTTTCCTTCTTACAGCATCAAAGCTTCCTAGAGATTGATGTTATTTCATCAAACCTTTTCCTGGCAGTGTCGTTAGTTCCCATGTGGAAGATAAGGAAGGGGTATTTGTCAGTCAGTTTCATGAGTTGTGTGAACTTCTTGGTTATATCTTTAAGTTTAGTACCAGGGAGAAAGCATACTTGGCGATTCTCTGGTTCATCGCAACATAAATATTTTTCCATCCTGTGCAACAGGGAATCTCCCACAACTATCACTCTTCTCCTTTTGTTGTTGCAAACTTTGGTATCATTTACCTTTCTTGATTGGTCTTATGTCTCTTTTTCAGAGTTACGCAGTATGTCATGTAGTTCTTTCATAGTGGGTTCCTCACACATCTCTTCCTCAAGTAACTCTAAGTGGTTCAAGAGTTCCACTGCTTCCACTGGTGCAGAGTGTCTTCTAGGTCTTCTGTGTCTGTCATCCTTTTCCAGGGAGTTTCCTCCTTATTTTCCTTTCCCTCAAGGTGCTCTTCTTCTCTCTCAGCTTGTTGCAGCTCTTTCTGCTTCTGGACTACACTTAGCAGTTGCAGCTCCTCTGTTCTGTCTAGGAACTCTTATTTTCTTTTATCATCATGAGGGTGGACACTCTCTGCTCCAGTGTTCTCACGTTTGCTTCTTACAGGGTTACTAGCTGGCAACTGTTTCATGTGCAGACCATGTTGCTCTCAGGTAAGAAAGCACACAGTGCACAGTTGTTGCAGGTCACCCGCACTGTGGAGTCTCCTTGCTCCTTTGTTGGTGCAACCTTAGTGATTCTGTATTTGGGGGGCTGTTGTGACAACTGATGCTATCTCCTGACTTCACTAAAGGTTAGCAACACAATCTTACTAGTAAATGGGAGTGTGTTACAAGGAGGAAAACAAGGTGTGTTACAAGGTGGGAGTTAAGGTGAAATAAAGAAGGGAAAAGAAAAGAAGGGGGAAATTGTTAGGAACCTCCCCTTGACCTCCCTCACCAAACTCCTCCACCAAACTCCTGTTTGTTCTCCGTTTGCTCTCATTCTGATTGCTCAGTCCCTGGGAACTTGTCTGCTTGTATCCCAGAGACCCTAGACCTGAGGGGCAAGCTTGTTCTGCTCTGCTCAGAGTCAGGAACCAGAATGAGAATAGGTTGTGATACTATAAGTGGATAGTTAGTAGAGAAATTAACTGGAAAAGGAGTTGTAGAAGTAATAGAACTATTTTTGCGGGATGAAGAAACAGTACTCAAAAAGTTAGAAAATAAAAGATGTTTGGAATATGTTGTTCTCTCCAAATACAAAACCCTCCCTTGTATTTTTGCTTTTTTATTTTTCGGAATGCTTGTGTGAAACCATATAAAAGTTGTATTTTGCTTATGGGCAACATAGGTAACCTAGGACTAGTCCTGCATGTGCAGTCTGTGGTTCTCTCCCTGCAGCCTGATCACCTGCAGTGCATGAGCTCGGTAAAGATTTGAGGGAAGTATCTTTAACTTTGTTTCATTAGAGAGTGTAAGTATCTTCACATCTTTTTACAAAGTTTGGGTGGACTGAATTCTATTTGAGCCTCAGTCCTAGATTCAGATCCTACAGTTTGTCCTAGATGTTGTTTAAAATTTCAGGCTTGGGAATTGAAGTAGAGGAGGTCCTCTTGAGCATTTATTCCTGCACACAGTAAGGCCTCAAAGGTCTGAGGTGGATGCTAATGCATGGTGGCAATTTACTGGTTGTCATTTCATCCCTGCTGAAACTGTTCTTGCACTCTCTCTGCGGCCTTCTCTTCGTAAAGTTCATGATACAAAGTGTCCCCTCCATTATATCTTCACAAAAATTCCATGAGGTAGTTAATTTGATGTGAAACCACTGGACTCTTCTTTTCCACTCCTCTACTGCAAAACATTGCCTGGTAGTGGTGACAAATCCCATGCTGGAAGCTAGTGAAGGCACAAGGCTCATGGATCTCATATTGCCCACTTCTTTAGGGTATGTGTGTGGGGGGAGTGGGGGAGGAAAATACGGTTTATGTAGAAGAATATCAGAGAAGCAATGAGAGCACTATTGCTCTTACAATAAGAACCTTGACCTATAACTTATACAATGCTTAGATGCTTATTAGTACGTGCATGAGATCCAGGAACTATCCAGCTCTTCTTTTATGCTTCTCTAAACACTGACTATGACAATTGGAGAAATTCAGTATCTGTTAATCAGAGATATTTACTAGCCAAAACAAAGCATGCAGACCTGTATTTCTATAAAAAGACAAGGATTTTACAATTATATATAACATTCTACTGTAGATGCTTTTTTTTCTTTTTCACATATGGGATTCCTGCTGTTGAAATATGCAGGTTTAGTATCTCACTGAACTAGCCATCTTGAAGAGATATTGCTAAAAGGCAACAGTATAGTGTAACAGAGCTGAGAAACACATTTGATAATTTGAGTTCTTATGGTTCATTTCTTCAAGATAATGGTAGTGGACTTGTCAAAGTAAATGTATGCTGCCAATATATATTTAATTCTAAGGGGAAATTATTAGCAATAGGCTGAGATTCTGAATTGTGGGTAAGGTAAGCTAAATGACAAAGTTAAGTTTGGCATTTGTTCATGTGAGTGTGTGAATACCCACACATCCCAAGCAAGCCAAGCCCAAATTCAACTCAAGTTTCTACCTGCCTCCTACTGAGCAACTTCCCCAGGTAAATGTTTTCATTGTCATACTACTCTGATAGTGAGGAAATTCTTCCTGATGTCTAGTCTAAATCTGATTTAATGTAAGTCCATTATTCTGTGTCCTGCATTCTGTAATGAAGAATAGATCATGTCCTTCTGGCTACGTGTAGAGTGCAATCATGTCATCTGCCTTCATGGATCAGTGCCTTGCCATGGTGAAGCTGCTTGCATAGCCCAATGAAGCTATGAGCTATGCCATGCAGGGGCACCCAAGATGGACAGGTCATAGCAGAGAGCTCTGACAAAAGCTGATCCACTGGAGAAGGAAATGGCAACCCACTCCAGTATCTTTGCCATGAAAACTCCATGGACAGTACCAAAAGGCTAAAAGATATGATGCTGGAAGATGAGCCCCTCAGGTTGAAAGGTGTCCAATGTGGTACTGGGGGACAGCAAAGGGCCAGTACAATTAGTGCCAGAAAGAATGAAGCAACGGGGTCAAAGCTAAAAGGACACACAGGAGCAGATGTATCTAGTGGTGAAAGGAAAGTCCAATGCTGTAAAGATCAATACTGTATAGGAGCCTGGAATGTAAGATCTTTGAATCAAGGTAAGTTGGACAGAGTCAGGCAAGTTTGGCCTTGCAGTACAAAATGAAGCAAGGCAAAGGCTGGCAGAATTTGGCCAAGAGAACATGCAGGTCATAGCAAACACTCTTTTCCAACAACCCAAAAGACAACTCTACACATGGACATCACTAGATGGTCAACACAGAAATCAGATTGACCATGTGTTCAGCAGCCAAAGATGGAGAAGCTCTATACACTCAGTAAAAACAAGTCCAGGAGCTGACTGTGGCTCAGATCATGAGCTTCTTCTTGCAAAATTTAGGCTTAAATTAAAGAAAGTAGGGAAAATCATATTCCTGATAAATATACAGTGTGGGTGGCAAATAGATTTAAGGAATTAGATGTAATAGAGTGCCTGAAGAACTATGGATGGAGGTTCACAACATTGTACAAGAGATATTAACTAAAACCATCCCAAAGAAATGAAAAAAAAGACAATTGGCTGTCTGAGGAAGCTTTACAAATAGCTGAGGAAAGAACAGATGTGAAAGGCATGGGAGAAAGGGAACAATACACCCAGTTGAATGCAGAATTCCAGAGAATAGCTAGAAGAGATAAGAAGGCCTTCTTTAAATGAACATAGCAAAGAAATAGAGGAAAACAATAGAATACGAAAAACTAGAGATCTTTTCAAGAAAATTGGAGGTAAGAAGGGAACGTTTCACACAAACGGGCATGATAAAGGACAAAAATGGCAGGGACCTAACAGAGGCAGAAGAAATTAAGAAGAGGTGGCAAGATTACACAGAACTGTACAAGAGAGATCTTAACATCCCTGATGACAATGATGGGGTGGTTGCTGACGTCGGGCCAGACATCCTTGAGTGTGAAGTCAAATAAACTTTAGGAAGTCTTAGCAACAACAAAGGTAGTGGAGAAGACAGTATTCCAGCTGAGCTATTCAAAATCCTAAAAGACGATGCAGTAAAAGTGCTACACTCAATATGCCAGCAAATTTGGAAAACTCAACAGTGGCCACAGGATTGGAAAAGGTCAGTTTACATTCCAATTCCAGAGAAGGAAAATGCCAAAGAATGTTCAAACTGCTGCACCATTGCACTCATTTCACAGTTATGAAGTAATGCTCAAAATCCTACAAGCTAAGCTCCAGCAGTATGTGGACTGAGAACTACCTGAAGTACAGGCAGGGTTTCAAAGAGGCAGAGGAGCTAGGGATCAAATTGCCAACATACACTGGATTATGGAGAAAGCTAGGGAGTTCCAGAAAAACATTTACTTCTGCTTCATTGATGCGGAGGATGAGATGGAGTCACTGGGGCAGTGGATGTGAGCTTGAGTGGACTCTGAGGATTGGTGGAGGACAGGAAAATGTTGTCCATGGGATCGTAATGGGTGGGGCACAACTTTGTAACTAAACAACAAACAATCATGTCATCCTTCAGTCTTCTCTTCCTGAGGTGGAACATGCCCAGGTCTCCCAATCTTTCCTCATAGGGGTTTACCTCTTGTCCCTGAATCATCTTTGTTGCCCTCCTCTGTATCCTTTATAGCTTTTGTGCATCTTTTTAAAACTTAGGTGCCCAGAACTGGGCATAGTACTCCAGGTGAGGTCTGACTACTGCTGAGTAGTACTTCATGCATTTTGGAAGTGATGCTTCTGTTAATGCCCCCCAAATATTTATTTATTAAAACATTTTTATGCTGCCCCATTCGCCAAAAAAAATAGTGTTTTTTTTATTTTGTTTTTTGTTTTTTTTTCATTTTGCAGCTGCATTTTATTGTTGGGTCATATTTAGCTTCTGATCTACAGCAAGCCCAAGATCCTTCTCATTTCCAGTATTGCTGAACTTTGTGTTACCCATCCTGCAGTGGCGCATTTGGTTTCTTCTTTCTAAGTGGAGCACTTGGTGTTTATCCCTAATGAATTTCAGTCTTTTGTTCTGTGCCCAGCGTCCTAACCCATTGAGATACCCTGTAATCGCTACTCTGTATCTTATCTCTGTCCCCCAGGTATTTGGTATCCCAAATTTAATTATTTTTCCTTGTTCTTTCTCATTTAAATTTTTAATAAAAATGTTGAAGTGTCCTGTACCCAGAACATAACCCTGCAGCACCTCACTTGTCACTTTTCCCAGTCTGAGAACATGCCACTGATGAACACTCTTTGAGTATGATTTTGCTGCTATTTTTTCCCAACTCTCTTAGTAAATTCATTTCATTCCTTTTCTGAAATTTCCTCCACTTTCCCTCATTATTTCCTTCAGAACGCTGCATATTATTAATCTTGTCAGATTTCCATTCCAACAAACTGCAACATAGTACTTATATTCCAATTGATACTGATATATTCCAACATAGTGCTTATATTCTTTTGTGCCCCACCAGTTCTATTGCACAGATGGACCACACTGCAGTGGTAATATCCTGCTTCTGCAGGTCTACCCCAAATGAACAAGAACCCTCATTTTTGTAAGGGGAAGCTCTGTGGTGTTCCCATGAGGGCTCCACCATTCTTCCAGAACTGAGTGATATCCCCATCCCCTGCAATACTCATCTGGGGGCTTGCCCTGACGGTGCTACATCAACATTCCATAAACTGTAGGGGCTGCTTGCAAAACAGATTTGGTGTGGCTGGATGGACACATAACGGAAACAAAGGCCAGTTCCACAAGTAAACAGTGTTGGAGTCTGCCCCATGTCTCTCAGTTTGACCTGTGTGTTAGAATTATTCTTTCATCCTAAATGAGGCTGGCTTCATGTCTCCTGCTTCTTAGTTTGTAAGTCACTGCAGCCTGCTGCCCCTGGCCAAGCCTAAACAACCAATTACTGATTCATAAAAGGCTCATGTCATAGCTCTATAAATGTGAAAAACAGCCTGGAGGTGAATTTAAAGTTCAGGAGAGAAGATGAAAGATGACTAATATTAAGGATGGAAATGAGCAAGAACAGCAGAAAAGAGGGGTTTGCATCAAAATCCAGTTTTAAAAAATCTGCGTATGTTTATATCTTACACAGCTTAATATATTGTGTGCAGAAAGAGACATCTGCTTCCTGTGGTTAACTAGATACTAGCTGACTTCTGGATCCAAAATGTTTTCAGAGCTGGATGTTACAGATTGTTTTTTGGCAAGGCCACCTTGCCAACAATTTTATTCTATTGACTACTTTCATCAGTGCATTTGGAAGTCACTGTTTCAGCTGGCTCTTTCTCAACCTACTTTTGGTCCAGAACCACTTCCAAAGTATTGGGATACTTGCCTGGTATCCCAAATTATGTAGATGATGTGTTAGTTACTGAAAAATAAAAACAAGAATGTGATGAGTGACAGTACACAATTCTGATACATTATCAACAGGCTAAACTCAGAATTGAAATGTGAATTTATTGCACACATGACTAATGGTTAGGGAATATAATCTGAACATAAAAATTTAAAGGCACTTTTGGACTTATCTGAACTTCAAACTTTATTCTGTGATAAGAATACATACAAATCTATGCATATAAAGTTTTGGTACTTTTTTCTATAAGGACTTCTTAATGGCTACATGATTGCACTCAAAGAGCAAAATTTGAGAAACAAAGTATACTGATTTTTTTTTCTGATTCTGAATTAGAAATCTAGTAATTGTAGACTTGTTCTAGAATGTTTTAAAAATCCCTTTAAATAATTGCTAATAAATCAGCATTTGCTTAGCAAATGCTATTATATTCAGAATGATATCAACAAGAGATACTTCATTCAGTATGATAAATGACCATACTTTTCAGAAATAATTGACCATTAGCTCATTTTTTAGAAATGTTTTAGAAATGTTTTAATAAATAAATAAATAGATAGATAGATAAATTTTCTCACAGGAGTTTCTGAATGAGAATTTATGTGGTAGAAATCCTCTTGGTAACCTGTGGTGACCAAAATTCTCTTCCATTGCTTATTCAGCACTGCCATTAATTTCAGTTTGTTCACTCTCTGTGTTTGGCTTATGTTTGAACTTGCAATAGTAAGATACTGTTCATGAAACACCTTTCAACTTCACTGTTTCTCCAAATTCAAGAAAAACCCATGCACTGCTGGAGGGTGTGAATATGGGGAGTTGATGGTAGTGCTGAGATAAAAGTTGGCAAGTGGTATCATCATGGATGGCTCTACAGCAATGGGGGTATCTCACCACACATATCCTAATTTGTGGGGCCCTTTTAAGAACAGAACCCTAATCTATACTCCTGTGTATGCAGGACTCCTATTTTGTGTTAAAATACACAAACACCCACTCCCACCTACACAGAGAGAGATGCATTGGCTATGCTAAGTACTTCAATAAAATATAAAAAGGAAAACCCAAAGCTTCCACATGCATAATTAATTGTATTAAATTAGATTTTAGTGCATTGCAGTTGTAATGCTGACAAGCACACGTTGATGAAGCTGGAAACAAATCTCAATCTAGATGGTCTTCCTGTCTGTATTAACCACAGACAGGAAACCACAACAAAAAACTGAAATAAAGGCAATTCAAGGATGCTAAAAAGGAGTAACTGAAAACCCTGTTATCTTTTCTGCTGTTTTCCACCTCTGAGAATGAATCAACAGACCTGGTGATTAAAAAGAAAAAGTGAATAATGAAGCACATGAAGTCCAAGAAGCATGAACATTTATACTTCCAACCTGGACACTTGAAGACAAACACTTGATGAATTAGATTGATTCTTGTATGTATGTTTCAACTCAAAAGAACTTCCACAAAGCTGTCTTCACATCTGATGCTTAATTTAACAAGGTCATCTGAACCTGCAGCCTGGAACTGAATGTTCTCTTAAAGACATGTCTTGTTGAAGCTCTTACCTTTCTCTTTGTTATATGCATTCCTGCCCAAGGAAAAACAGAGGAAGAAAAAACTTAGGGTTTCTATGGTAACTATCAGCAATTTAACTATGTAATTGTTTAAATCCAATATCTAGAAGAAGCTGCAGATGAAGATGCACTTGTTTCTCTGTGGCTATTGGGGTTATAAAGTCAAAATAAATCTGTTTTTTATCCTAAGCTGTAGTGCATGGTAGGGGAAGGACCCTTGCAACTTGCATAGTGGCATGCACTAGTGCTGTCTTTTTACATTTCAGATTGAGCTAGGTCATTGTGTGCCTATATTGTGCTGTATTGCAAATAGTGCTAATTCATCCATTGCCATGGTAACGCTAGCATCATTCTTTCAATGCTCAGCTGTCCTTTGCCCTCTGAAAAGACAGCCTTTTATGCTGGCTATGGTCCCGGAGAGTGATTGGATAGAGACATTTTTGCCATTGTGCTTTTCACAGTAAATAAAATATAACAATACAATTCAGCCTCATGTGCCCGTTGCCTATTAAGAGAAAGATAAATGTGGTGGAATGCTTAAACAGCTACAAACTACTACTTCTTTCTAACAGATTTTCATTGAAGTAGATAATAACCATTTCAATAACCAATAACCAGAAGGCAGGACGTGCTCCAAAGGAGCAAAGCTCAGGGAGCCAAGGTTCCATTTGGATTCCAGGAAGTTCTTCCTGACAGTTAGGACCCCGAGGGTGTGGAATGGGCTTCCATGAGAGGTCGTTGAGGCCCCATTGGTGCAGGTGTTCAAGGATAGGCTGGACGTGCACATGGTGGGCATGTTGTGAGTGGAGTCGGAGGTCAGACTAGATGGCCCGGGGGGGGGTCCTTCTAACTCACTCTGTTTCTTTCTATGTTTCAAGAATCTCTCAAACTAAGCAACCATATGTTGTCAAGTAGAGGAATAACTACAACTAATGTGCTCTAAATTGTAAACTAAATTCTTCTCCATTTCCAGATAATGTGTTGCCATTGGATCCAGCCGTAATCATATATAAAGAGTACACCTATTGAAATTATTAAGACTTAATGAATGGAGGTAGGACTACAGGGACTATTTTTAATCTCATTTACTTCAGCTGGCCTCCACTAAGTATGACAAACCATTGATATAACCTTTTGATTACTTTCAGCAACAAAAAGAAAAAAAAAACCCTGCTGTTGCAGGACACCAAGTTATACCTTCCCACTCAGATGGCTGTCCAGGTTTTTTTTAAAATGTCTCTAGTGTGGGAGAGCCCACCATCTTTCTAGGATGGTGGCTCCACTGTTGTATTGCTCTGAGCATGAGGAAGCTTTTCCTGATATCTAGCCTGAATGTTGCAGCTTGAATTGATTACACTCTAGTATCAGCAAGAAGAGATCTTGACCCTCCTCTTTGTGTCAACCTTTGAGGTACTTATAGAGGGATATCATGTCCCCCCTCAGTCTTCTCTTCTCAGGGCTGCACATGCCCAGTTCTCTCAGTCTCTCCTCACAGGGCGGTGTTTCCAAACCCTGGATCATTTTTGTTGCCCTCTGCTGGACCTTTTCTAATTTTCTGCATCTTTCTGAAATCTGGGTGCCCAGAACTGGACACAGTATTCCAGATGAGGTCTGACTAGCAATTTGTGAATGAGTGTGTGTATACTGTAAGATTTCTAGAATGCTTTTCAAGCAAGACCTAAACTGGCCTGCAATGTATAGCTAGATAGTGAGGTATGGATATAGATATATTCCAACAATTAAAAATTCCCTCCCACAGTAAAATACTAATGTTGATAATGTTGACTCTCCCTTGAAAGAAACTGCTGCACTGATCCTTCTTTACAGTTTTCTTGCTTAGATCCATCTGTATTCTGTCTGACATTTTCAGAAAAATGTTTCATTAAGCACTTCCTTTTTTGATAACCTTTCTTTCCAAGTATACTATCTGTAAAACTAAGTTTGTTTGCATATTGTGTTGGGCCAGTGAGACAAACTGGGAATTCTACAGCCATCATAATTCCTATTTGAGTTAACAGAGGTAGTCTAAGATGTGATTGAGGTCCTTCAGGCATCTGATTTTGGTGGGTGTCAGTCTTTATACCAAGAGTGCCTTCTCTGGATTTCATGGTATCCATGACAACGATGGAACTGTATGAACATGTCATTAATCCAACACATGTAGCAGAATGCATTCTAGATGTAGTTTTCTTGTCCAGGCATGAAGAATGTGTTGTGAAGGTGGAGGATATTGATATATTCCATTTGTCCTGTTCTGATCACCATATGCTGAGATTAATGGTGACTTTCTCCCTCTGTGTGGATGGTGGACCTATGGTCTACCTTCAAAGGCTAATGGAGCCATATGGTTTCCAGAAGACTCTGGAAGGTTTTCTGGATTATATTGAGGTATTCCTTTTGAAGCTTAGTTGAACATAGGTGGTTGACACAATCACTCTTGAATGACCTCTTTATAGTAGAACTTGTATGGTTCTGTCGTACACCATGGAGATGAAAACAATGAACATAAAACAGGCAAATGTGTTTGTGGGCTCGTTTACTATACCACCCAATAGCTGAAGCTCTCTGAATGGTTTACAACTCATCTGGTTGAGAGCAGATGGAGAAAAACTCTTAGTGGAGGTAATGTGCATACAATCAGGTATATGAAAGTCAAAGAGGGTGGCAAACAAATCTCACTGCCTCTATTCAGTCTTCCATTAATCTCTCAATCAAACTCTTTAGGGTCATCCTAATCTTAGTATATTCTGGCCCAAAAGGACATGCTAGATTTATTTGAGTACTGCTGTAATATATATGCTGGGTACTTCCAGCATAATATTTTTAGCAACTTTCAGGACTTTTATAGCAGTTGAATCAGGTGAGGTACTGAAAGCATAGTGTGGTCCTCCCCTCCCTTTTTCTTTTCTTGATGTATTTCAGATGGTACAGTTCAAGGATAATGACAGGGTAATTAGACCGTTTCTGCACCACCTCTGTATTGGTTGCTTATCTCTTCTGACTTCTAAAAGCCAAGGAAAACTGCCTCATTGAGAAAAGAGTGGTCATGTGCTGTCTGAAAGATCTGATGACGAATATACTCCTCTCTGAAACTGACAAATCTTAATAACTTTGGTCTGGTACAAAACGTTCCTTTACTGGGCAAGTTTTTTCTTCCTGAGTAGTGGCCAACCAGCTCTTGGCAGACAGGTTATCTGGCTCTATTTCAGTTGAGGTTCAGGGTGAACTTTGAAATAGTTCTGGTCATCCCGTATGATATTCTTTCCTTCTTAGAGGACCGTCTATGTTGGGACCATTGTATTACAATTGTTCTCCTATTTGGATGACCACTATTCCAGAGGGTGGTATGCAGAAATATTGCTTAGCTTCATGAATTGTTCAGCAAGGGGTTCCTCAGAGTTATTCCTGTCTCCCATGCAATTCAACATCAGTGAAATAACATCAGAGCAATACAACTGGAACCAGCAGTGATTGGCTCTCTCACACTAGAGACATTCAAAATGGACATCCATTTGAGTAAGATGCTGTAAATTGGTGTCCTGCCATAGCAGGAGGTTGAACATTTGGCCTTCATGGCCCTTTCCAACTCTAGTATTATACGATTCTATGACTGAGTGGATACTTCCAGAGCTTTGGAGTGTTTTGTTTAGATATTTAACCTGAGTCAAAATAGACAGGCTCCAAATAGAAATTTATTTAATGATTTAATATAATTTTCATTTAATGATTTAATATAATTATAACTTTATATTATTATATTATAATTCATATATATGAGTAAAGGTAAACATTTCCCCTTGACATTAAGTCCAGTCATGCATGTCTCTAGGGGACAGTGCTCATCTCCGTTTCCTAGCCGAGGGAGCCAGCGTTTGTCCACAGACAGTCTCCGTGGTCATGTGGCTGGCATGACTAAACACCAAAGTGCACAGAACTGTGTTACCTGCCCACCGAAGGGGTACCTTTTTATCTACTTGCATTTGCATGCTTTCAAACTGCAAGTTTGGCAGGAGCTGGGATGGAGCAACGGGAACTCACCCCATTGTGCAGATTCGAACCGGTGACCTTTCGATTAACCAGCACAACAGCACAGTGGTTTAAACCACTGTGCCACTTGCAGTCCCTATATAATTAATTAATAAAATAAATAAATAAATAAATAAATAAATAAATAAATAAAGGCATTTAGGATTTAAAGGAAACAGAAGAAAGTAGAATACTTAGAGGACATATTACTGACTAGGGAGTGTCAAAACCTAATATTGTCAAGTATTATGTGGGTGTGAGAGATAGAAGCTAAGAGAACTGACAGAAACCTGAGTGCATTATGTAAAGATTAAGCTGAGATAGATAAAATAAGGACTGGCCAAAGTATATTCAGGAGGGAAAGGAAGATCTGAGACTGAGTGTTTTTGAAGAGAAAGAGTGAGATACCTCAGTCAGAAGTTATTATTATACATTGTTTTATTCACTAAGAAAATAAGTTATTGAACTTCTTGAAACCAATACACTTACTGTAAAAATAGTTTTATTTTTTTTAATATTGACTCAGAGTCATAGATTATTTGAATACAAGTGTCTCATCCTCAGGACCACATTGTCCAGTGAAGGCACCTTAAGCTAGAATTCCTCTAGCTAGAGGAATCTAGGTACCAGAGTGCCTTTTGAATGTGTCCCCCATTTTGAAGAGCTGTCCTAACTAAGCATGGTTTAAGGATTGCTGGGAGGGGTGTTGGAGTTGCCTATTAGCAGCAGCTGGACAGTAGAGTGAGCAAAGCACACAGCTCTTTTGATCACAGTCTTCCACGCTATGAGAGTTTATATTTTTCTATTCAAGTTATAATAGCTTTTCTAAATTTGTATCTGCACATATAAAATAGCATATGAAAATGGATGCAAATTGTTATTATCTTGTGTTTGTTTGTTTTTGGATGATATGCTTTTAGCTCGTTGGGGCACTGGATGTTACCAAGGTGCTGGGCTCTGATGGGTTACACCTGAGGCTACTTCGGGAGTTGGTGGGAGTACTCTCACACCTGCTGGCCTCCATTTTTGAGGCCTTGTGGAGAATGGGTGAGGTTCCAGAGGACTGGAAGGTGGCATCAGTGGTCCCTATGTTCAAAAACAGTAGCAGAGAGGACATGGGGAATTACAGGTTGGTTAGCCTTATGTCCATTGTGGGAAAGACAATGGAAAGGCACATAATAGCAAGAGATCTAGTGATGCTAGATAGGGAAGGGAGACTGGTGGCTGCACAACACGGCTTCCACAATAACAGGTCCTGCCAGACAAACCTTGTGGAATTTTATGGCAAGGTTCCAAGCTGGATTGACAGAGGGGACGTGGTGGATGTGGTTTATCTGATTTCAGCAAGGCCTTTGACAAAGTGCCTCATGATATCCTGGTTGTGAAATTGAGGAGTTTTGGGATAGACCAATGCACTGTCCAATGGATTGGGGCATGGTTTACCGACCAAAAGCTGAGGGTAACTATCAGTGGGACTCAGAGCTCAGAATCTGATAATGAGAAGATTGTTAAAACAGACCCAGTTCCAGCTGCAGTCCAAGCCCCGGGTACCCTCCTGTGCCTGCTGTGGGAGGAATTAGTTCAGAGGTGGATGAGGACACACCATACTGTTTTTATTTGACTTAAATTGCCGTACCAAAAGCAGCATGCATTTTGAATCAGTTCAGGGCTCTGAGGCACCCTAAAGACACTCACAAATGAGAACTGCTTCAGAAAGTGGCAGAAATGAAGGGATAAATATGTTTGAAGCAAAGGGGGATATTTTGAGGGGATTAATGGCAATATGTCTTTTACTGTAATATTTTTTTATTTAAACATTTACTGTATTTTTTGATCACACCTCATATATAACCACTCCTCACTAAAGAACAGTAAATACAGTAGAATTACATTACTACTTTAAACTTAATTCATTTCAGGTGGCTGTATTTGCTGTTTAAATGTATTGAAATGTTTAGGGTCTGGGAATGGATTAATTCATTTCCCATCATTTCTAAAGGGGAGAATTGATTCTGACTTTGAACAATCCAGAGATCAAGCAGCCTCCTGAAGCAAATTATGTTTGAAGTACAAGGCACCACTGTATATAGAAAAAATAAAATAAATATTTAAACAGTAATACAAGCTAAAAGAAAAGAATTGCAAAATATTGAAACTGACAAAATACAGAAAGCTTAATATACTTTATACTTAAAAAGGGAATATTTTAAATTTAATAATAAGAATTTGAGATTGTTGGCTAGAGCCACACAACAAAAAAGGGTAAAAATTCAATTGGGTTTGTGAAAGATGAGAGTGGTAAAATGTGCAACTTAACAAAAGATAAATTAGGAATATTTTTTTGATTTTTTTTTTCTAAGTTGTATTCGAGCAGTAAGTTGTCATTGGATAAAATAAGATCATAAACAGAGAAGAATGTTGGAAAGAAACTACAGCAAATGGATAGGGAGTTGATGGAACAATTTTTTAGAGGAGAGAAGATAGAAGATATTATCAACACGTTAAAAGTAGGAAAAACTCCTGGGATAGATGGTTTATGTCCAGATTATTATGTCCAATGTTTAAGATGTTGATTCCAAAATGAAAACCTTTATTCAATAATATATTGGAAGGAGGTGAGATGCCAGCACCTTGGAAATACTCTTCAATAGTTTTAATTCCAAAACCCAATAAACATTTGACTGATCCTGGAGCCTATACTCCTATATCTTTTATTAATCAAGATGTGAAAATTTTTACAGTCATATTTGCAAAGAGGATGAGTAATTTTATTGATAATTATATTAATGTGGTCCAAATCAGTTTTATAATAGGTAGTCAGGTGGCAGATTTGACTAGAAGAGTATTAAATATAAACATATATAAATGTGTGTGTGTGGAAAATTTAAAAGCTGGTATAAAAGCATTAGATATTTTCAAAGCTTTTCACTGTGTGGAATGGCCCACAATAAAGATATTAATAGAATAATTGAGTTTTGGTCCACGAGGTACAAACATAATAAATCACTATATTCAGAAAACTTTGCAAAGGTGATAGTGAATGATGGCATAATAGATCAAGTATCCCTAGGCTGAGGTACTAGAAAGGGTTGTCCTGTCTCTCTGATATTGCTTTAATTATAGAACTGCCAGCACATAGTATTAGAAATGATAATTCAATAAAGGTACAGGAGTTGAGAATAAAATTAAGATTCATTTATTCAGATGATAATTATTAACAATAAGGGATCTAGTTACGGTTTTGGATAAACTACACTTAACGGAATTTGGAAAATACTGGGTTCACAAATCGCAGATGATGTTATTTAACTGTAATAAACTAGAAAATAAAATAGAAAAGAACTCTAAAGTACATTAAAAATAGAAATTAGGGTTAGTAAAGTTATCAAGTATTGAGGTATAAATATTACAAAAATTGCAATGTTGAAAAGAGAATAAATTGGTAAGTTAAAATACAAAGTGAAAGAGAAGATGAATGATTTTAAGAAGATTGGTCTATCATGGTTTGGTAGAACAGCACCATTCAAATTGAAGATTTCACCGAAGATTAATTTCTTTCTTGTGATGTTACCAATCAGTTTAACAGAGAAAGATTTAAAAGAATGGCAAAATAAGATTAATAAATTTTGTAACAGGGATAAAAAAGCAAGGATTAATTAAAAAAAGATGGCACATGCTCCAGAGCACAGGGGGTTTAGGCATCCCCAATGGGAAATTTTATTATCTAGCTAATCACCCAAGGCATATACCAGATATTACATTACAACCAGTTATGATAATATAGAGTAAATTAGAATATCAAGATGTAGGGGGATCCTTTTTAAATATTTTTCTTCAACAAGTTAATAAGAATGTTATTTAAAAGATAGAAAACTTCCCTTTTAAGAATATGGTTAAAATTTGGAGTAAATATAAGGGATATGTTTATCCCATTGATTTTGCTGCGATACCCAATTACAGAATAAGAAAGATTCCCAACAAATCTGAGGAGTAATTTGAAGAAAGTATTGAAGAGTAAACATGTCATTTTGTTGAAAGATTGGTTAGAGATAATGAAAAGAAATAATACAAGCAACACTGGGACAGGATAAAATAAATTGGTGTAAGAAAAATGGTAAATGCAGAGAATATACTAAATTTGAAGATATAATTTTACAAAAAGAAATACAAGACAATATGTGGATGAGAGGAATGATATGTAAAATTTACAATATATTACTAGAAGAGGAAGATCACTATGATCCTCTTAAAGAGTCTTGTGAAATATAATTAAAAAGAAACATTTGTCCTGGAGAATGGAATACTATATGGGATAAGAGAACTTTAAAATTTATGTCAATAAGAAAGAGCATTTTAATAAACTAGTTTGGTAATGGTAATTATCTCTGGTTAAATTGAATTACATGAATAATGAATATTTCACCATGTGTTGGAGATGCAACCAAGACGTGGGCACATATTTCCATATGTGGTGGAAGTTAATAAATGTGGTGGAAGTATAACAATGAGTTTTGGGAAAGTATCCATCAATGGGTCCCAGCAAAAGGGGCTTTTCCAGGGAGTCCTTCCTTCTCATTAGGTGGCCAAAGTACTGTATTTGAGTTTCATCTACAGTATCTGACCTTCTAAAGAGCAGTCAGGGTTGATTTCCTTTAAGATTGGCTGATTTGATTTCTTTGCAGTCCAAGGGAAATGGAAATAATTTGTGATTACAGACAGGTAAACAGGTGGATAATAGATTTAAGGATTTTTTAAAATGAGAAAATTTTACAAAAAAATGAAAAAAGAAGTAAAAGAAATATGGGAAATAAAAGAAAAAGGAGGTAGCAATATAAGTGTGATACAATGAAAGCAGTGGTGAGAGGGTTAGGAATAAAATATTCATATAATATAAAAAAAGAGCAACATATAACAAGTTTAGAAGAGGGAATTAAAGAATTAGAGACCAAGTATATGAAAAGCAGAGAAAACAAAATTATGTTAGAATTAACAGCTAAAGGAAAAGATTACAAAATATTGAAATAGAACAAGTTCAAAGTAATTTATTTGAAAAGAGAATTTTATGAAAGTAGTAATAAAAATTCCAAAATGCTGGCCAGAGCCACACAAGTCAAAAAGGCAAAAAGTTTAATCGGAGTAATAAAGAACAAAAAGGGGGAAAGATGTAATAAGATGAAAGAGAAACTTTTATTTTTTCAAAGGTTTTTCAAAAAGTTATATATGGGAAATGAAATAGATTTGAAAGGAAGTCAGATATATATAGAAAAGAATTTAAAATGTAAAATTTGAGACAATAAAGAAATTATGGAAACTCAAATAAAAGTAGAAGAGGGGATCTCTGGACTCAGCTTCACAACACAGGTTTGCCTTTCAAACTCGGAAACCACCCCTGGGACCTATTGGGTTAGTAACCAGAAGGCTTTCAAGACTTTCCATATATAAGGACATTGTTCACAACCTCCAAATTACTGCAGAACTCCCTAAGTGTGATTTCCCAAACTACAGAGAGATAGTTCAAACATTGGTGGAAGACATTGGAAAAGGGGGGTTCAGTATTACTTGAGGAAGAGATGTGTGAGAAACCCACAGTGAAAGAACTACACGGCACACTGAATAACTCACTGTGCCGTGAGTTATTTTCCCTTGTTTGATTGGCCTTTTGTCACTGAATTTTCAGAGACAAAAGCCCAATCAAACAAGGGAAAGGATAGCAAAAATTTGCAACAAAAGGAGAAGAGTGCTAGTTGTGGCAGATTCTGGGCAGTTCTGGGCACCAAGATTTAAGAAAGATACAAGTAAATTGGAAAGGGTCCAGCAGAGGGCAACAAAAATAATCTAGGGTTTGGAAACACTACCCTATGAGGAGAGACTGAGAAAACTGGGCATGTTCAGCCTTGAGAAGACTGATGTGGGACATGATATTCCTCTATAAGTACCTCAAAGGCTGTCACAAAGAGGAAGGTCAAGATCTCTTCTTCCTGATGCCAGAGTGTAGGACCCAGAATACACAAATCAAGTCAAAACAACCCAAGTTCAAACTAGATATCAGGAAAAGCTTCCTCACTCTCAGAACCATATGACAGTGGAACCAGCTGCCCAGAGAGATGGTGGGCTCTCCCACACTAGAGACATTCAAAAAGAAACTGGACAGCCATCTGAGTGGGATGGTGTAACGTGGTGTCCTGCAACAGCAGGAGGTTGGACTCAATGGCCTTCATAATCCCTTCCAACTCTACTGTTCTATTATTCTATGATTTATCTATTTATTATTTATTTATTTGGAGTTTTTGTATTCCGTCCTATTCGCATAAGCCTCAGGATGACTTCCAGCATAATAAATAAACAATCATATAAATAATACATATAAAATCTGGATTCACCCTGGCTATAGAAATTAAAACCAATAAATATTATTAACAATTATTAAAATATTGTTTAAATAAAAAGGTCTTGGCCTGGTGCTGAAAAACAAATAATGATGGTGTCAGGCGGACCTCTCTGGGGAGCGCATTCCATAGGTGGGGCACCACCGCAGAGAAGGCCCTCCTCCGGGTACTCACCCTCCTAATGTCTTTCACAGAGGGTTCCCGGTGGAGGGCCTCTGCCGCCGATCTCAAGGGGCGGGAGGGCAAATATGGAATGTTAACTCAACTGTTAACCTCTGATATTCTTTTTACTATTTTTGTATCTTTCTGAACTGGTTTAAGAGCTGTACTATCTGTAGTTAATTAATTATTGCTGTATCATTATCATTAATAAAATGTATTGTTTTAGTGTATGTGGAAGTGTTTTATATACTTTTGATATGTATGATCCCACATTCATATCAATTTGACTTAAAGACAATCTGAATAATAGAACTCATTCTTAACTTATGGACCAGGTATACTGAAATCCCCCATTCCTGTTTTGCTGCCTGGAAAATTGGACTGACTGGTCAAAGCCAAATTCAACTTTCTTTCCCCTACTTCCTGATCGTGTGTCAGCTATGTAGGAAGTGGGGCTGTTTCCCAAACAAACAAATTCTATTTATGGGACTAAATATATGCAAGGATTTAGCCACTTTTTGTTTTTTTGTATGAAAATTTGTTATCCCTCAGGTAAATGTTAGTGAGCTTACACTGAACTTAGCATACTGATGATAAACGGCGAGAATTCAACACCTACAACAATTTAGAAGTACAATGTTAACAACTGTAAATTCTAACTAAAACATAATACTTCTTTGGAACATAACATGTTGAACATTTGCTACAATAATTAGTTATAGCTAAAATGGTTACCAACCAATCTAAGAATTAAAACCTTTTGCCATTCATTTAACCTTGAAAACTTTTTGAAAAGATTGACTTATCTGAATTTTATTCAGTCTGCAAGCATTGGCAGCTCTTCTCCTTTGTGAGCTGTTAAAAGCTTTTCATTTTTATTTTGTAGTGAAAGCAGGCTACATAGGCAAAATTGGAAATTACAGAATGGTGAAGAATTGAGGGATACTGCTGCTGAATCATTAATACACTTAAAACTATATTGCAGCTAAAGCAAGGTTACCAAGTACAATTACAATTACCAAGTATTTCAAGAACATTTTCCATTCTTAGTTCTCCTGGCTGATAAAGGAACGCTGTCCTTACATATGTATACACCTAAACAACAAAAAGTAGGCTTTCTGTATAGCACAGTTGTAACATATTTTCTAGGAGAGTTAAAAATATCACAGAAGAAATATATGTATCTATAAGCACTTATGGCAAAATCCCATGCATATTTAGACAGAAAAAAAGTCCTACAGCTCCCACATGAATGCATCGGAATCCCAATAAAATTAACTTAGTTAATCCATAACTGACATAGATTTAAAAAAGAGCTTATAAACCAAACCTGTGCAATGCATTTCTGCTGTTTGCAACTGATTTTAAATAGTAATCTTTTTCCTACTTTTGCAAACTTTTCCACTGAATACAAAGGAGGTAAGACATACTGATGCAGTTTACTCCCAGCTAAGCAGGTTTAGGAGTATAGTCTCACAAGAGCAGCACTGAAATCAGCTCTTCTACCTAATATACTGGTCTCATTTGCAGGTCACAGCATCCACCATGTTGAAGCTAAGCAGGACTCCAGCTGGCCTGAGCTTGGAGGGGAAACCACCTGGGAACCACCTGTGGCCACCTTTAGTTCCATGGTGGGAGAAAGATGGGATATAAATAAATAAACTAATTCACCTGAGTCCCTCTCGGTGCTGGGAAAGATAAAGAAAGATTTGGGCTCTTATGAAAGTGATTGGTAGAAAAATGAAAGACAAAGAGTTCATAATAGCAAGAGATCTAGTAACCCTAGGTAGGGAAGAAAGGATGGCAGAACATGAATTCTGCAAAAACAGCTCATGTCAGATGAAACTTGTGGAATTCTATGACAAGGTTTCAAGGTGAATAGACAGAAGGGACATGGTGGATGTTGTTACCTGGATTTCAGCAAGGCCTTTGACAAAGTTCTTCACCTGATTGAGAAACTGAGGGGTTTTGGGATAGACCAATGCAGTGTCCTATGGATTAGGGCATGGGTCCTCAAACTATGGCCCGGGGGCCAGATCCAGTCCGTCATGCCCATTTATCCAGTCCGCCATGCCCATTTATCCAGTCCGTCATGCCCATTTATCCAGTCCGTCATGCCCATTTGGACCCTCTGCGCGCCTGCTGCTGCCCACCTCACCCCACACACAGGAGGTGCTTGCTCACTCAGAGAAAATGATCTCCAAAGCGAGCAAGCTGCTGCCTCATGTGCCTGCCTCATGGCGCATGCCCGCCCCTGCTTGCCTACCCTCACTGTGCATGCCTGCCTGTGCCTTACTGCGCGCCCCACCCCCACCCCCTCACCGGCCTGCATGCACGACCTGGAACCACCTTTCTGGCCTGCACGCAGCACCAGAAGCTTTCAACTGGCCCCTGGTCAAAAATTTTGAGGACCCCTAGATTAGGGCATAGTTGATTGACTGAAAGCAGAGGGTAACCATTAGTGGGGAATCATCAGGATGGTGGCCAGTGACAAGTGGGGTCCCCCAGGGCTGGGACTGATCTTGTTCAGTCTTTTCATCAATGACCTGGGAGACAAGGTGACCATGATACTAAAAGGGGGGCTGTGGCCACAACTGAGGAACATGTACTTCAGATCCAGAAAGATCTAGACAGACTGTGGAAGTGGGCAGGTGACAATAGGGTGGTGTTCAATGTGGGTAAGTGCAAGGTCTTTCATTTGGGGCATAGGAATGGTTGTCATAAGTACAGGTTAGTGGACAAGTGGCTGGAGAGCAGCACTTGTGAAAGGGATCTTTTGGTACTGGTCAGCTGCAGGCTAAACATGAGCTGGTAGTATTATGCAGTGTTCAAGAGGCCAAACACCACCCTTGGCTGCATACCCAGAAGCATGGCTTCTAATCTGGCTGAGTCTGAGCCATGACGACTCAGTTGCAGGCGCACCAAATTGTATAGAGATACATATTACTACCACTCTATATTGTGTTCATTTCTGGGTTCCACATTACAGGAAGGATATAGCCAGGTTAGAATCAGTGCAGTGTTGGGCCACATGGATGGTGGCTGGATTGCCACATGAGGCAAGACTGAGGGAGCAGGGTCTTTTCAGCATGGAGGAGACTCCAAGGGATCTGTTGGTGATATATAGGTATGTGAGGGGATGTCACACAGAGGTGGGTAGAGACCTGGTCTTCCCTGCAGTGGAGGGCAGGACACGCTCCAGTGGAGCAAAGCTCAAGGAAGCATAGTTCAATTTGGATACCAGGAAGTACTTCCTGACAGATCCCTAGGGTATGGAATGAGCTTCCATGGGAGGTGGTTGAAGCTCCACTGGTGAGGTTGTTCAAGGATAGCCTGGACATGCATATAATAGTAGCCAGCTGGAGCCAGGGTCAGACTATATGGCCTGAAAGGCCCCTTCTGACTCGCTCTGTTTCTAAAAATGATTTGAGTGGGGTTGTGCTGCTCTGGTGGCAGTTGCAGGGGTTGTTCTGGGGATGCCAACCCCCCCTTTCCCTTTTGAAAGGGTGGGGGACCTATTAAGATGATATACTTCTGGAGTCAGATGGATCCAGATGGTTTTCTGAGCTCTGAGGCAATATCTTCCTGATATGGTTAGAGCTTCTGTCAAAACCCAAGTCACCCTGTGAAATATGAAGATGACTCAGGTGGTTGACAAGATCACACCATGTCCACCCTAGCATAGCCTGACCAGCTCTATAGTATACTTCTGAACTTAGGGAATGAAGCAAGAGGGAAGACAGCTACAGCATGGGTGGAGGAGATCCCACAATGACCCTGACTGAGCAGGGCTTAGGGCTCATTACCTAGCCTATTCCTTGGAAATGAATCTGGTAAATGTTGGTATTTTACCTCCTCCATTGCATCTTCACAGTGTCATCTAGCTGGGTTCTTCAGATTGGTTCAGGGTCTTTTATATTTTGGACCATCACATGAGATCACAGACCCCTAAGTGGCCCACTATTATAGCCATTTTTTTTTAGAATTCCCATGAGAGGCAATAGGAAGCAAGAAAATTAGTACTTAATCTGTGCATACAAAACCTGAGTTGACATAAACAGAACTCAATTATTTCCCAAAGTATGAAACTGGGGTACAAATGAAAGGAGGTGCCAGTGCTTACTCCTAATCTTTACCTTAGTAACAAACCCCATTGACTTTCTTGATAGGTTAATGGTAGCCAGTTGAATTTGAAATCAAGTGCACCTACCAAAGCACTCTAGGAGGAAGTTGCATACCTATGGCTAGAGATAAGTGAGCCTTCTGAAGGTGTAAAAAAAATCTATTTTTAATGGCTCAAGTCAGAAATGTGGTCCCCAACTCCTTTCCCCCAAGCCTACCAAAGACCATGTGTTGGTGGGTGGGTGTATACCTCATCATAAACTGGCATCATCACCCAAAATTCTCCCTGCTGGCCTTTCACACTCCCAACACATACTCAATTACTTCCTTTCAAATACTTCCTTTCACTTACTTGAAGGTAGTGGCAATGGGAGAAAAAAGCAGGGGAATGCGATCTGAGACACAGAAAAATTGGGAGCCTACAACTACTCACTTTTCTTTTGAGACTAGCTTCAACGAGCAGCCAACATATCTGAGCTTGGCTGATGGGAACATACTGCATCTTTTTCTATCTCTGATCTGTATATATCATAGATGCCGTCCTTTTTGCAGTACAGTCATTAACATGCATTCTTGGAGCACCTTTTTTTTTTAACAGAAATTGAAATAAGCAATGCAACAAGGTTTGATCTTTTAAAGAGTGATTTGTGCTATACTGGTTTGGTGCAACACATCCAACCACTTCTAAAGGAAAGACAGAAAGTGTTTGGTGCAGCTAAAGGACATGTGAAGGATAAATTAACAATGGGGGCCAAGGTGCATCAAAGCAGAGTCAGCTTGGTGTCAGAAAGCTCACCCTAGCAGCTGGCAAAATGGGACATGTTCCTTAATATATTTCCTAACATAAAGCCCCATATCTTTGGCTTCCTTTATATTAGGAAATAATAAGGGTATCGATCACTAATATTTTTATTAGTATTGGACAGATAGAAATACATTTGTAAATAGTAAAAATGTATGGATTTGCATTATCAAACCCGTGATGTTGTGTAACTTTTTTTCCTCTTGTTGAGGCATGCCTGTACAGACTGCCTTAGATTTACTGAAATTAATTGTTAATCCAGAAAATAACATAGTTCCCCTATCCTCTCATAATTACATGGTTCTTTGCAATGTAATTGGTGAAGAACCAAATTTTATAAGCTGTATCTTACATTGTAATGCTACTTAAAGCTGTTTATATATTCTATTAACAAAAAGTTCAAATGGAAGAACAAATGATGTTGAAGATAATGGACATTCTGATTTAATATCTTTATTAACTTCATTTTTCTTGAATCAAATCCCTTAATTCCAATCAAAGCTTGAGAATGTTCATATGCACTATGAATTAGATAAAAAACTTGCCCTTGTTTATTTTTCTATATATAGAAAAGCTGGTTTAAATTGTCAAATGCATTTTTGGTTTTTTTGCTTTGTTTTGTTTTTAATAATAATGGATATCATTCCTAACAGTACAAATGTTTTAGATAACTGTCTAGAAGAAATAAATCAAGATTGATTTGAATGTAAATGCATTTATTCTGTGTAGAAGCCATAATATATAGCTGTAATGTAATCAAAGTTCATCAGTATGATTCAACTTTAAGTCAGTCTTCGCCCAGTTTGGGAAGCACAATAAACCAAAACAACTTACAGGTCTCTGGTATTAGGCACCCTTTAAGTGCATTACTAAATACTATCACTAATTTTGGTATTACAAGTTCCTTCTTTCCTTCCTTTTCTTTCTAATGAAATTCCAGAACAAATCTATCAATACTTGGGAATTTACAGTTTTGTACTAGCCCTCTACTCTTCACCAATAGCCCATTGGTTACCTTCCAACCTGAGGGGCTCATCTTCTGGTGTCTTATCTTTTAGCCTTTTGGTGCTGTCCATGGGGCTTTCATGGCAAGAGTACTGGAGTTGGTTGCCATTTCCTTCTCCAGTGGATCAGCTTTTGTCAGAGCTCTCTGCTATGACCTGTCCATCTTGGGTGTCCCTGCATGGCATAGTTCATAGCTTCATTTAGCTACACAAGCCTATTCACCGTGACAAAGCAGTGATCCTTGAAGGGGTTCCTGCAAGTACTCAATGATTATGTTTGAAACACAGAGAAATATTTGGAGGCTGAAATTAGAATTTCTTTGGATAAATATAAATTGCATTTAGAGGTAACTTACTTGCCATCCTGGGTGTCTGAAACTGCTAATCTAATCCAGCATGTTTATTCTAATTATAAATTCCATTTACAAGAAAATGCTATATAATTTGTATATCTAAGTATCAGCATAGCTAAAAGTTCTGATTAGGTAACTTTCTTCTTCATTATTAGCAAAATGAGAAGCAGGGGAATCAAGGAAAAATGTGTATTCAGTGTAACTTTGGCTAAGGTTCTAATATATTGCTTGTATATTTTGAAAAACCAATCTATTATGTGATGATGGAAGAAACATAGTCATGTAATATTGTTTTTTTTTCAGACTGGATAACCATTCCATTTCAAAAGGTATAGGGACATGAATATAATTACTTTTAAAAACATCTTTGGAGCAGGGTGAAAAAGGGTCCAGAGGGTTCAGAGGAAGGCAACAAAAATCATCCAGGTTTGTAAACAATGTCCTTTGATGAGGGACTGAGAACTGTGCATGTTCAGCCTTGAGAAGAGAAAACTGAGGGGGGACATGATTTCATTCTATAAGTACCTCAAAGGCTGTCACACAGAGGAAGGTCAAGGTCTCTCCTCACTGATACCAGAGTGCAGGGCACAGAATAATCAAGCCAAACAGCAATAACCCAGATTCAGGCTAGGTATCAGGAAAAGCTTCCTCAATGTCCGAGCAATACAACAGTGGAACCAGTTGACTAGAGAGGCTGTGGCTCTCCCACAGTAGAGTCATTAAAAAAGAAATGAGACAGGAATCTTCATGGCCTCATTCAACAATACTATTCTACAATTTTATGAGCAGGCTGATTTGACCTGATCAGATCACTTCTTATTGAGATTTGTATTTTCAGCAGCCTTTCCCTTCTGCAAGTGTGTGAAGGACTAGGCAATTTAGGTGGACATCCTAAAATTGTAGAAGGGTCTCCATGTATCCAGTGGGAGAAACAAAATGAAAAACTAAAGATGCACATGCAGGAGCAGGAAGGAAGAAGAGAATATTATCCTAGTCAAAAAAGTCATCCCCAGTTCAGAAGAACAAATAAATGGCCTATAGGTCAGTCCTAGTTTACTTTGCGCTAGCTAGGAAGCACACTGTGTATTTCTTTGATTGATCCTGCTAATGAGTTGCTTCCATTCTCTTCAAAGTGACAAGTGAAGCATTATAAAGAATTAGTCTTCTTGTCTTCCTTAAGAGAAAATTCACTCACAGATTTAATAAGCTGAACATGCCCTCCCCCATTAGTTATTCCAATGGAACCAATTAATTAAGCCTATTTTCCTTTATTTTTCAAGGAAGTGGTTGTCAGGGAATTACTTGCCTTAATTGCATTAGGAAATAATCTGTTCTGGAAGACTGCCATAATGCATAAGTGCATTAAACAGGAGGTGTCAAAAAGATTCTTTTTAATTGAGCTACTGTTCCTCAGCTGTTCTAATTGAATGACAGAAAGCTTTCAAAAGGCACTTTTTATGGCTTTCGAGGACAGCTTTCCATTTACATGTAAAAGCTTATAAACCTATTGCCCACACTATCTATTTGCAAAGCATCAGGATAGGATAATGTGTAGATAAAGTGCCTTTAAAAAGACTCAAGCAGAAAATTCACAGCCAAATGCAAAGCAATGACTTTTCTTTAAGTAGTGGGGAACTTGTTTGTTGGAATGGAAAATTTCAGCTGCCTATTACAGGAGTGATACCTACAAAAGCAAAGATTGTATGAGTAAAACTTGGGAAGGTGATTTGATTAAAAGATAAAGATTTTCAAATCTGATGTGTTTTTGAAACCTAGGTTAGCTGGAATGCAAACATATAAAAATGGATGTGTAGCTATGATATGGGTCAAACTGGTGGGCCAAATTGTTCTGCTGTTGATAGCAATGGGAACAAATTCAGAGTTCATAGTCTGACTCTGAGCATTTGAATTGTTTGTACAAATAATTGATATCAGTTGTACATCGTTACAAGGATATCTTCCTCGAACATTGAAATAATCAGAAATAAAATGCGAAAAATGTTTGCATGCATATTCATAATATAATTATGCATTCACATTTAGATGCCCATTACTTTTAGTAGGGGCAAGGGAGAAAGAGAGGAAACAGTAGCACATACGTACAGTATTTGAAGTGAATTCTCTTCAAGAGTTGCTGTTTTGCAAGGAATGGTACTTCGGTTTCATTGTATAAGCAACCTTGCATACATGTTTGCTACTGTACAGTTTGTGAAGCTGTTCTTAACACTGCCACACACAAAATAAGCTAACCTGTTTAATTCTATCTTTCACCAGTTCAAAACTTGGGAAGGAGTGGATTGAGAAAATGTTTAGGCCAAGGAAAGGCAACCAGATGTTTTCTAGAAGGTTTTCTAGATGTTTTCACCTCTAATATCCTAGCTAGCCTACTCAATGGTGAAAGATGTTGGGAGTTATAAGCCCAGACATCTGGAGGGTCACAGCTTGCCCACTCCTGCTTTAGAAAGAGATGAAAGCTGTGAGACTAGAAGACAGGTGTGGTCATTATGGTGTGAAAATCCTATTTAACCCCACCACCACCACCACACATGGAATGTACTGGGCACTTCACAAAACAGATTCCAATACTGTTTCTGTCAGAAATCTTCAGACAACAGAGCCTCTAGATAGGAATTATTCTGAGGAACCTTACTTTGATGTTGTCATTGTTTGTTACTTGAGATAAGAGACTTCAGAGCAAAGGAAACTCTGTCTTGTTGGCCAACTGCTTCCCTGGCATTTTCTGTTCTTTCTGCTAGAGGAGGAGGAGGAAGACAAAGAAACTTTAAAAGAAATTGTAACATAAGGTTGATCTTGGAGAAGGGGGCTGCTCTGTATTGCTGTGTGCATGCTTCAGTAAAGAGCTTTCCTAGCACACCTTGCTGGAAAATGTGTGTTTTAATCAAGGATGGAGACAGATTCAGGGATCAGCTGAACTGCATAGTCCAAAAATAGTGGGAACACTCATTGCGTGTTTCTTCATTTCAGCAGTCATAGGAACAATTCTGGATGCAACCTGAAACCATCTAGCACTCATACAGCTCAGTATGAACATATGCAACCTCCTCCCACTTTCCATCTTGAAATCAAATCAAAATTCCATGGCTTGAACTTCTCTACCCCTCTTCCTTTTAAAACTTTTTTTTTAGATCCTGCCCAGTTAAGAGTTTTGGGGAACTTGACTTCTTGTAACTTATTTTGTTGCCTTTGATTTGCTCTAATAAATGTATTATGGTGATGCTAAAAATAAAAAAGAAATTGCTACATGAAAGTATAGAACAGGCCTCAGACTTGAATGAGAAGTGCAAAAGTCAGTAAGACCAGCAATGCTTGATAGTCATAGAAAAACAGAAACAGAGCAAGTCAGAACTGGCCTCCTGGGTCATCTAGTCTTACCTCAGCCAGCTTCTCTCAGGAAATGCCTACCATGTGCATGTCCAGGCTATCCTTGAATGCCTCACTGATGGAGCTTCAACCACCTCACATGGAAGCCCATTCCATACTCTCGGGGTCCTAACTCTCAGGAAGTACTTCCTGGCATCCAAATTGAACCTTGGTTCCCTGAGCTTTGCTCCATTAGAACGCATCCTGTCCTCATCCTCAGGGGAAAAAGGTCTCTACCCACCTCCATGTGACATCCCTTCATGTACCTATATGTTGCCAACAGATCCCCTCAGAGTTTCCTCTTCTCTGGGCTGAAAAGACCCAGTTATCAGTCTCACCTTATAAGGCTTCCCCTGCAATCCAGGCACCATCCTTGTGGCCCTACTCTGCACTGATTCTAACCTAGCTATATCTTTCCTGTAATGTGGAAGCCCAGCATTGAACAGTCATGATGGCCAGTATCACTTCTAGTAGTATATGAGAGTAATATTATTATGTACTATTGTATTTCAATGTATTTTATCATGTTGTAAGCCGCCCCGAGGTTTTGGCAAGGGGCGGCGTAGAAATGTTTAATAATAATAATAATAATAATAATAATAATAATAATAATAATAATATGAGAGGTGGTGTGGCTCTCAGTACTTTTTGCTGGGAAATAAGAGAGGGGAGGTAGATGAAATGAGATGGGCCTTTGGTGTGACCCATTATTGCTTCTTTTATTTCCTTAACTGACCAGAACTAGACTGAACTGTCTATCCCTAATGATAGCCATTGCCTTTCTTTCTTTCTTTCTTTCTTTCTTTTCTTCCTTCCTTCCTTCCTTCCTTCCTTCCTTCCTTCCTTCCTTCCTTCCTTTCTTCCCAGGAGGATGGGGATGAAAAGGAATACATGATGTAGAATTTAATATTTAAATGTCACCCACAATCTTTGGTTTCACAAAGTTAAACACATTTAACTACTGCTCTTTTTATGAGGAAATATAGTCAAGTAGCAAAGTGTGTGTGTGTTAGAAATTCTAATTTTGCAAAAGGTTTATTTTCTTCAAATCTGAAGACTACCCAAGTGGGATTTTCCCTCTTAAAAGTCTAGTTAGATGGAAATGTCATATGTTGGATTGGAAAGTGCCTTCTCCATTTTTTAATGTTCATTGTTATGATGAGATTTTCAGAAGGGAATGCTTTTGAGAATCTATCAGAAAATTTTATGTTTATACTACAATTCCCTTTATTACTTTATGACAGAATCTGACAGTTACCATAAATTCTTATTAAGCAAGTATTATTGCTGCAATGTAGTTTGAATTTTACTCTCAAAATGGGGAAAATATTTTAAAGAGTGTTTCTTTCTCTTCCTGCATAATAGAAACAGTGAATTTACCTTTAGTTCTATGTAGCTGTACCTTTAAGCATTACTTGAACCTATGTCTGAATAAAGATAAGCAGAAGGGGCTGTATGTCTATTCTGAGGAGAAACAGTTGCCAGCTTTCTCAGTGCCTCTGTTCTGTGTAATTCATTGGTACATGACACAACAAGATTTTCCTGGATAAAGATGAAAGAGGAAAGGAAGGCAGACTGGCAGGCAGGCTGGCTGGCTTTAGCTTCTTAGCCAAACATCTAGCAGTCATTAGCCATTACTTAAGGAAGAGCCTAACTTAATCTGGCTCCAAATCAATAAATTAAATGTATGTGCCACCAATGCAGTATGGAGACAACACTGGCAAGTTCTTTCCCAAGTGGGAACAGTTCAGGAATTCCATGCACCAGACGGGAGAACAGTACTTGATTACAGAGAAAAACAGTGCAACCGTTCCACATTCTTCACCCCAAACTCCCTTTTCTCCCCATCTTTCTATGTATTTAGGGCAGGTACTCAGGTAAATACCATAAAAAACTGCTGCCATGACAATAGTTTTGCCTCACATGCCAATCAAGTGGTTTAGCAGAAGACTCCTAGATCCTATTAATAAACATGCAGCAGTCTATAACTGCTTTCTTGGCTCTTACTCTTCTTAATCTAGTTATGGATGAAGTGTTTCTGCACAACCAGAAATGCACCTGAAATTACACCTGTCTGGGAGATGGTGGAGGACAGGAAGGCCAGAAGGAATATTGTCCATGGGGTTGTGATGGGTCTGTCATGACTTCGCAAGCAACAAGGCAAGTAAAAAGGAGAAAGCCTCGGAAATGAAGGTAGCTAAATTTTACCAGAATTAGTAAAATGCCTTTTTTTACCATTGTCATCAGACTGCATTTTTGAGATGCAACTGTAACCTCATCACAAATCTAGCTGAAGTTATCTGTGTTGTTTACCCAGTTTCAAGGCATCTTGGCTTCTGAGGGAAAATATCATGCAACTGTTGCTTGGAAATGTTAGGCAATGACACTTTCGCAAGCCACCAGATGTAACTGTATGATGCATATATCTGATCAAGACAAATGTATCTTGCAAGAAAAGAACAATACAGTACAGTTAGGTAATAATCTTTAGTCTCAAAGTGAAGATCAATTTATACACTTCCACATAGTACAATTTTCATTTTTCTACTGTATTTTGTCAAGAAGTTATGAGGCATCATGATCATCAGACACCTCCCTCCCTGGTACGCAAATATATTCACCTCTGTATAAATTTTTACTGTGAAATATTTTGAAAACTTTAGCCAACCAGCACCTTTATCACCTGTTTTCTAATATATCTAATCAAAATATGTAAGAATTAGCACATTTTATCTCGGAGGTCAATAATTTGTAGACCAATGTTATTAGTTCTCCATGCTGTGGAGAAGTTGGATTGCATGACCTATAGCATGAACAATTTCAAATCTTCCCAGGGGAGAGACAAAAGAATTAACTTACGTTTTATGCATTTTTCAGTATTTCTTGATTTTCTTGATTTCTTGATCTTAATTTGAGTATATTGAGTAAAGGTTCAAGATTCAGTTCAGTTGAAACACAGACATGGACTAAGAGCTTTTTTTGTAATCTGAAAATGCTGGGCCTGGTCCAGAATAAACTGTACCTCAGCTGTTTGAGGATTGAAAAGCAGTGCTTATGTTATAAACACCTCGGCTTCTTGTTATACAAAACTTGAAAGCACCTAGTAGAATGGGGGGAAAGGTGGAGGTTGTTATTCTTGAATGATTGATAAGAAGAGATTTCCCTCCCTTCCCCCACACAGCTGGAAGGCCAAGAAGGTGCTGAAAAAGACAATATTTGGACAGAGCTGTGAGGAACATGTATCAAAGTTAATTAATGTCCCAGGATTAGCTTCTCTGTGTTATTTTGCTACTACAGAGAGAAGAGATAAGAAACAATGAAAAATAAATAAAAAGAAGAGGAAGTGATGTATGAAATATATGGTGTGAGAAAGAAGAAAAAATGCATTAAATACTGTATTTTGCTAATAGTAATACTTGAGCTTCCTCTGCTGGCTAGATGTTAAATTGCAGTTGTTGATCTATATACTGTTTGAAAGCTAAACTGCAATTGTGGTCTGCAAATAAGATACAACTAAAGTCAAGCGCTCTCTCCTCTAGTTGGATGCTAAATAACAACTGTAGACTGTAAATCTAAACGTAGTAAGAGTGCAGAAAGTGTCAGGCAAGAACCTAAAAGCATTTGGTAAAGACCTAAAGTGAAACAAGATACTTCTCATAAACTTCACTCATCAGACTTGCGGTTGAAAAGAGTAGAGAAAAGTTGTGAAATGAATGGGAAAAAGAGATCTGCACCGGAAAAATCAACAACTTCATCAGCATCTCAATCATCAACATAACCAAACATTTCTGATATATTTCTACATGAATTAAGAGAAATGAAGACAGATTTAAAAGATACGAAAGATGAGATGAAGAAATTAGATATTAAAATGGATAATATGGATAGAAGAATAAAGATTTAACTAAACAAATTCAAGAGAATATTCAAACAATTACAGAAGTGAAAGCTCAGATGACAGAACAAGATAAAGAGTTAAAAAATCAGATGACCAAGATAGAACAGGTCTCTAAAAGCATGATTGAGATTTGGGATAGGCGACAAAAAATGAATTTACGCCTTAAAGGATATCCAGAGGATGGGAAAGAGAATGAAGATCAATTGATTCAATCAATATTGGACTGGGCTAAATCTATGTTAAATTAAGAGCATATCACAAAAACTTTGTTTTCACATAAATCACATACGTGAAATTACACAATACAGCTAGGCCAGATATTTTCACATATCTGCACCTGTCACATAGAGCATAACACTACCTTCAACTAAATGATAAACTAATTCCAGGTTTCCAAAGTGCAAGTCAATATTTGAAGTATAAATTAAGATTTCTCATGCGCTTCCACACATGCACACACACACACATAAAGTTTCCCCACATCTATTTGAAATGAAAGATGCAGATAAGGATTTAAAAGGCTAATGCATGATAAAACTACCATAGTTTCACTGTCACTGCAGAACTACTGACTTTGCCACTCACTGCATTTTCTCTTCAATATAAAAAATAGTTATCCCAGCAAAATGTTCTATTCAGTGATTGGAAAATCTCTATGAGTTTACATTACCAGTTCAAAAGAGCTGCTTTTCGTCTTCTTCTTTTCACTTGCAACTTTCTAAGCTGCTGTGAAAATAAAGGATGTTATAAAGGTGTTTATTTCTGGATGATATTTGGGTGACATTAATGACCTCATGGTCCCTGGTAATAAGTGAACTAATGGAGTATTCTTGTTGAATGATGAGTTCAATGTATTCTCGGTATCGGGTTGATTTGCTATTGATGTGGGTAATTTAATTATTTCATTAGCTAATGACACTATCTGAGGGTATACATGCAAAATTTCAAATATGTGTGATCATTAGTTCCTTAGTAATCTTCAGTGAAAGACAACCATGATGAGTGATGTGACAATGTTGGAGAAAATCAAGCACCGCGCTGTGATTAAGTTCCTTACAAAACAAGGAAAAAGTCAAAAAATCATTCATGAAGAGATGGTGGCCATTTACCAGGACTCTGCACTTGCAGTATCTACTGTTCGAAAGTGGTCAAGTGAATTTAAAAGGGGCAGAGAAAACACTGAAGATGACCCTCGCTCGGACAGGCCAGTTACTGCCACTACGAAAGAATTTTATTGATCGAGTACATGAAAAAAGGTGAAACCATAAATGCGGCATTTTACGCAACCACTCTGCGTAATTTAAGAGAAGCAATTAAAGAAAAAAGGTGGGGAAAACTGTCCGCAGGTGTGTTGCTTCTTCACAACAACGCGCCCGTTCACACGGCACGTGTTTTGAAGACTGCTGTGTGAGACTGTGCTTTTGAAGAAATAAGCCAGCCACCCTATGGCCCGGACCTGGCCCCCAGTGACTACTACCTATTCCCAAATTTAAAAAAAGATCTTCATGGAAAGTGATTTTCCGACGATGAAGAGCTCAAGGCGGCAATTAACGCACATTTTTTAGACAAGGAAGAAGGGTATATTTTTTCAGGGAATTGAAAAGTTAATTTCTAGATGTAATAAGTGTATTGAAGTTATGGGGGATTACATTGAAAAACAAAAATTATTTCAATTTATTATTCCTTTTTCTTCATGCTGATACTGAGAATACATTGAATGCCCATCATATGTTTTCATAATCTGAAAAAAATTTAGGAACAACATAAACACCATTGTTTGTTGTTATGTTCTGTCAACCTATGGTGGCCCTATCAATGAACACCCTCCAAAATTCCCTGTCCTTGAAAGCCCTGCTCAGCTTTTGTAGACTGTGGCTTCCATTATGGAATTAATCTATTTCATAGTTAGTCTTCTTCTGTCTTTGGCTTTCCTAGTATGATTGTCTTCTCAACTGAATCTTGCCTTCTTATGCTTAAAGTGTAACAGCTTCAGTTTTTTTCTTCCAGGGAACTATCAGGCTTGATTTGATCTACGTCACAGTTGTTCATCATTCTGTTGGTCCAGGGTATTCACAAAGCTCTACTTCAGCACCATGTTTTGAAAGCATCAATTTTCTTCTTGCCAGTTTTCTTCAGCTTTCACACCTATACACAGCGATGGGAGATACAATAGTTCAGATGATCTTGACCTTGGTCACCAGTAAAATGATTTTTTTTTTCTGCCTTCATTGCTGCCTTTCCATGTCTCAGTCTTCTAATTTCATATCTGGAGTCTTTGTTTGAATTGATGACTGTGCCAAGGTATGTAAAATCTTTCAGTTTTAATATCTTCCATGTTGACATTAAAATTTATTTCTTTATTTATTGCATTTATATATGACCCCAACAATGGTTTATAAATGATGAAGTTGTATCATTCTTCTCTATTTATGATTTTTGTTTTCTTAATGTTCAACTGTAACTTGCTATTTCATTTTCTTCTTTTACTTTCATCAGGAGTCATTTCAATTCATTGCTGTTTTCTCTCAGTAAAATGTTATCATTTGCATGTCTTACATTATTGATGTAATTTCCACCAATTTTCACTCTTTCTTCCTCTGCTCCTAATTCAGCTTACTTATTCTGCATACAGACTGAACATATGGGTAAATAAAACATACCCTTTGCCTAAGAGAAGCCATTATGTTTCTACATGTTCTGCTGTAACAGTAGCTTCTTGTCCAGAATAAAGGTTGTACATCATCATGATCAATTGATGTGGCACACCCGTTTCTTTCAGAACCACATGAACATTTTAGCAGGACTAAAGGACCTTGGCTATGTCCCAGATTTTTAAAAACCTTATTTAAATAAGATATTCTAAGCCATATTAGAAAGTGCTTTTGTAACTTCTATCTGCTTCAAAAAGAATGTGTTGCAGTAGTACAGTTTAATCAACAAACCTTTCCTAGACACATGGGGCTTAGAAACTGTTCTAGCTAGGTCAGTCTTGTTTGGCCATCTGCCATTTGGCCATTTTCCATGGTTATTGACTGGGTTCAAATAATGCAATAACCAACACCCAAAGGCAAAGTATGGCTTGAGTATGGGTTATTGCATGTGTTGAGGATTGGGTTATTGTTTTATCAGACTCCAATCATGTTAAAAAGTCTTGGCTTGTTAACCATAAGCAACCTATCAAGTGTTTGTTGTGTGTTGGTTTGTTGTTATGATGTGAACTGTGAATTGTTCACCGTGCTTTGTTAGTACAACTATATTCAGATAGCCCACATTTCCGCAACACCCCATACTTCAACAACATCTCACATTCAACCCATACACAGTCTTTCAGTTGGGTTATCACGTTGCCTGAACTCAGTTATTGTTTAAACTGACTTACAGAGTCTCTCCAGAGTATGACAGACCAGCTTCCCCAGGTCCTTGTCCCCAGGAGGTTTGTGTTCTCCATCCAGGAACTCTTCCCCCTCCTGTCCTTTGTCTGCTTCATTCCCACAGGTAGGAGAAATACTGGGCCCCATGGCTGTCCTTGAGCTACTTTCATTCAGAGCCAGCAGAGACCGGCATGGTGCAGAGGGGTGGAGGGGTGGGATGTGTAGGCCTCTCTGTAACAACAATTCTGTTATCAGCACATGAGCTCTGAGCCTGTCCTGTTCAGCCAGTTCCCCATCGTCCTCGGATTCTGAGCTATCAGTCCCCGCAAAAAGGGCTGTTTCTTCTGCATTCCTGGGAATCTCATCAGAGTACGCACGCATGATAGTAACTATCAAATTAACAACTAAGCATGTGCACAGTAGCCTGATTACTAGGTGACAGAGTGAGGAATCAGGTAGTTTAATTTCAAATTTCAGCTTTGCTTTGAAATCACTAAGTGCCAGTAGGAAACTCTTATGTTTCAGCCATTAGTCCTCTATCTGACACACATCTGCCAAATGGGCACCAATAATACCAACTTGCTGCAGAACAGAGAACTCAGACTATGGCAGGATTCAGATTTGGAGAAATGATCTGTGGTTGTATTCTAATGGTGAGTGGGACTGAAGGAAAAAGCAGCCAAAAAAGTGTGTGGAGGAATACATACATACATACAATACCAGAGTACCAGCATAGTTTAGTTCAAGCTCTTTCAGTAACTTTAAACTTTAAACAATTCAGCCCTTTGGAATAGAATGCAAAAGCCCAGAAACCCCCAAGCAATCAGAAAAGAGAATATGGTAAAGGTTGGGGGGGGGTGGTAGAATAAGTGACTGGAAATAAACTTTTTCTGCTGAAGAGTTGCATATTTTCAGGTTTCTTTTGTTCAATCATTCATGAATGTATGGACATGGAATTTATGCAAATTGATTCCTGTGGATTTGTACAAATTTTCATTTGTATCTATATACACTTCTGAAAATATGCAAATGACAAAATGTGAAAATATTTTCACATTATTCTACATGGTGATTTGAACATGTATGATGGGTATTTTATTTTGTTTTGTTGTATAGTTTTCCACAGCTAAATTTGCACACACATTTTTTAAAGGTTTGCAAGTATAGAAAGGTTTGCCCATCTATCACATGTTGTTGTTGTTGTTGTTGTTGTTGTTGTTGTTGTTGTTGTTATAACATTTCTATGCCGCCCCTTGCTGAAGCCTCGGGGCGGCTTACAACACATGTTACAGTCTTCTCTGATAGATTCCTCTGATTCTGAGGAGGAAGGAGGGCAGAAGTAGGCAGATGACTTGGCAGTTTCAAGGTTACCTAGAAAAGATTGTCAGACAGAGCATGAGGATCAGTCTGCCAAGGGAAAGGAGAGAGACATTTCAGATATGATGAGGTGGTAATGGAAAAGGAATTCCTTGACCCAGTCAGGAGACGACAGGTGAAGTATGCAGACCAATTAAGGTCTAACATTCTCTCTGTCTAGCCCCCAAAGTTGGAATTAAAAGCATTTTTTTCCTGGAAGGGATGGAATGAAAGGAAATTTCCATTTGGATTCAGCTCTTTACATGATCAGATGCATCTCCCACATCTCAAGGAGAACTTCATCTGCCTTTATACTGCTTTGTAATCTGTTGAACTTCGACAAAAGGATAGTACTTGCAAAGTGTTATTTGAGTCTGTTGGCAGCAAAAGTGGGAGTAAGAGACCTGCTCATATATTATTTAGGTTGGGCTGAGAGTCTGTAAATGGTGCAAAGTCACCCAGTTGGATCCATGGCTGAGTGGAACTAGATTGCAGATTGCTTAAGTCCCAGTCTTGCACTCTGAAAGACTACTCCACACTCATTCATGACAGTGAGCCTGATATTCCATACCTACTGGGGAGAGGGGGGCTGGTCTAGTCTGACATTCATAGAAATGGGGGCTTATTCGAATCTGGTGCAGATTTCTCTGTGCATCCTACAAAAGAGTGTGGCCACATGACCTGGATTTGGCCTGTGGATCTGATGTTCAACACCCCGCTTAAGAGGCTTGCTGGAAGCACTAGAGCATGTGGAGCACTTTTAACTAATAAAGGCACTAAACAAATGTTAAATGTTGTTATCGCTTTTGTTATAAAAGCAAATTGCATGTTGTGAAGTTTAAGGATTTGGATAATGTTGGGAAAGTCCAAACAAATTCTCAAATGAAATGATATGCTTTTGTGTGTTCTTTAATATAAAATCTGGCACCAGTGCCCTTACTCCTCCTCTCCTTCTGCAGGGTTTTTCCTTTCTAGTTCCTTCTCCAGAGGAAAAAGGAAAACAGCCCCAGTCTGTTAGGCATGTCATGAGCAGAGCCAGGTGGAGCTGGGGGTCAAACTAGATGGCCTGGAAGGCACCTTCTGACTCACTCTGATTCTGTTTCTGAGTTTCTATGTTTCTACAGTAATGTTTCACCTGCTGTCAGATAAGGCAGCAGCTGAACTTCCTTTGCATGTAAAAATACCTACCCAGCTCATGCTTTGTCTTAAGGAATTTTGTATCTCTGATTGCAAAAACTAAACATTGAAGGCTGTTAGATTTCTGTAACTCCTGATTCTTTTATTTGTCATCTGTTACTCTAGTCTTTGATGGGTCATGATGTTTGTCTTGATGCCTATAATGATTTCTCAATGTTTTTGTACTATTCTCCATTGTTCTCACCTGCTCACTCACCAAATGTAGCATATTCCATGTGAACATACATCCTCTTGGTTCTGTGATTCTGAGCTTTGCTGACGATAACAATGTGAATGAACAGAACAGAAATGGAAACAGATAAACAGAAGCTTACTTGAATCTGATACTTTACAGTACCATCTTGAACTGCAAGGGTAGAAGGAGTTTGAAAGTTCTCTACACATTTAAAACTAGAATATCAGGGATAAGGTTCAAAGTTATTTCCTCTTTTTCTTTTTCTTCTTTTTGCAACATTCTAGTTCTGTATATGCTTCAGGCATTCCATCCTCCATGTCTAGGCTAAAATGGTACAGAATAGCAACTGATGACAACCCCTGAGGCCTCTCATCTGTTTCAGCCCCGAGGCTCAGTATAAATAGAATATTGCCTTAATCTTACTGCAGAGCTCTACACATTTGAATAAGCCTTGCAAAACGTATGGCTTTTCTTCTTAATAATCAAGCGTGCTAGCCAGATGTCAGGATCCTTTGTTACATTGCTTCAGGTTAGTGTGGCATGACTGAGAAAACATATTTTCCAAAAGTGATGTGATGGACAGGTCTAAATGAAGGCATTGTCTTCCTGGGATTATATTTTTAAAGATTCATTCATCTAAGACTGCCCTTTGCTGACCTTTTACTATGAAACATGAGAAAATAGTGATTGAGTTCATTTTAAATGAAGTATTTGTCTTATGAAAGGTGAATGAGGCTGCAGGCGAGGTGGCTAAAGGACTCTCTTCAGCTTCTTTGTAGTTGCAATTACATAGCTATGACATTAGGAAATGATACTAGGTGGGGAATATCAATAAAATAAAAGGCAAAAATATCACATTTCCATGGCCAGTTGTAGTTATGTTCAGACAGCAACAAATTTGCTTGTTTCTTATTTTTAAACAATGCCTGGATGGAGATGAACAACATTGGGATTCCTAGTACAGTTACAGTTCATTAGACAGATGCAGAACTAACTTTCCAGTAGCAGCTGTCTAACTTTTGAAAGTGGGAGCAGCCATGGATTAGCCTCAGAAGATTGATCATCATTGCTCAGCAAAAGATAATACTCTGGTCTTAGAGAACTCAGAGAGATTGGCAGGTAGTTAATCATGAACCCTAGAATGTAGGCAATATCACCTAGTGAAAGAGATTCCAAGGTGCCATCGCATGTCTCTTTCAGGTGTGTGGGAACTGCTTCTTTTCCCAAGTTATTTAACTATCTGAGTCATGGGACCCTGGAATGGTGATACTTCAGCTGTTTGCCTCCTTTTATGGCTGAGTTAGACTTAGAGCAGCCAATTGTAGCCATGAACTTAAGGTTGGGGTGGGGGAAATACAGCAGCACTGTACCCAGGGAAAAACTTCTCAGGAAGGGACAATTCTCCAGACTGTTGTCTCAATAACTATTCTCTTTCCAACCACCATTCAAAGTAATAACAGAATAGCTTTCTCTCTCCCATGCCTTTGTGTGTGCATGTGCATGCACATACATGCATGATGGTAGCACTTCAACTGGGGCAGGGGGGAAAGATTTAAAAGGTGAATGTGTAAGGGAAACCTTTTAAACATCTTATGGTATCATATTTTACTAGCTGTTACTCAGGAGGGCCCGTACCAGTTGCATAACTTAAGGTCAAATGTGGACTTAAGGTATACATTTAATCCTTGCAATAATTTCCTACTCAAATGAATCCATAATATTTGCTGCACACATGGGGAACATGTGGCTCAACAGAACTGAAAAAGATCTTGGAGTAATTGTGGACAATAGGCTAAATTTGAGCCAACAATGCAATGCAGCCACCAAAAGGGTAAATGCTTCAAAATCATGAGAAGCAGTAGTTCCCCTATATTCCTCACTAGTCAGACTTCACCTGGCATACTGTGTCCAGCTCTGGGCACCAAGATTTCAGAAAGACACAGAAGAATTAGAAAGGGTCCAGAGGAGGAAAACAAAAATGACCCAGGGTTTGGAAACAATGTCCTGTGAGGAGACGCTGAGAGAACTGAGCATGTTTAGCCTTGAGAAGAGAAGACTGAGGGGGGGACATGATATCCCTCTATAAGTACCTCAAATGTTGTCACAAAGAGGAAGGTCAAGATCGCTTCTTGCTGATACCAGTGTAGAACACAGAATAATAAATTCAACTTGTGACAACCCAGATTCAGGCTAGATATCAGGAAAAGTTTCTTCACTGTCAGAGCAATATGACAGTAGAACCAGTTGGCAAGAGAGGGTGTGGCTTTCCCACACTAGAGACAATTCAAAAAGAAATTGGACAGCCATCTGGGTGGAATGGTGTAAATTGGTATCCTGCAACAGCAGCAGGGGATTGGATCCAATGGTCTTCATGGCCCCTTCCAACTTTAGTATTCTATGAGAAGAGAGCAAAAACAGCAATCCCTCTAGTTCTCCATTACCTACCAATGTTAATACACCCACACAGTCATTAAATTCTCTGTAGCAGCTGACCATGTCCCAATAAAATCTACCTACCTATCAAAATATCATGTTGATAATTGTTTGCAGATTAGGGGGCATGCTAGGGCACATGGGTTGCTGCTTTGGCTTTTTATCCAGGCTTCTAGCTCAGGTATATCTGCTATGATTTTGCCAAGAAATTTTGCTAGTCTTTTTGAAAAGTTTCTTCACTTGATATTCCTCATATATGTCTCTCTGCAGTCCTATCTGGCAACAACACATAATTATTATGTTTTCTGCTTGGTGGGTCAGGCAGAGTGACTTTATGCATGGTAACTTGTGCACATTTCCTCTGAAAAACTTCAAAAGCCTTGCTGCAACTTCTTTGCTTTTGTTGAAATCCTTAAGAAGTTTCTTCTGAACAGGAAGCTTCACATTCAGCTCTAGATTTCAGTTTAGGAAAATAAATATGGAAACTCTGTGACATGGAAATAAAAATTGCATCAAGAAAGTCAGAGGGTCAAACCAGAATGTGACGTTAATTGCAAGAATGCAACTAATTGGTCCATGATTAGCTCTGCAAATAGCAGATTTGGGTTATAGCTCTTTCTCTTCCTTCCATAGTTCTGGCAAATGGTTCCATAGTTCTATTGGCATTTCAAAGCAAGGCTCCATTTGTGCATCTCTAGCTAAAAGTTTCATACCTAACAGCTATAAGAAAGATTCCTGTCTGAGCCCCTGCAAAGCAACTGCACATGTGAAGAGACAGAAAATCTGGGCTAAACAATTTGTACATGTTCAGTTGAAAAAATGTTACAGGAGTTCTACAAAAGAATGTAGAATGGCAATTGAAGATTCTATGGGGATGGTTTTCAGTCTTGGGTACATACAAAGGAGAAGGGAATGGACATTCATGGAACTGTAACTAAAGAATGTTTGATTTAAGATGATTTCAGAATTTTGTATCTTTTACTTGGGATGGTTATCAGTCAAAGAATGGTTCCCAAAGAAGTGTTAGGGTGTGGTAATCTAATACTGACATCCCAGTAAGAAGTGCAACCCCACTTCAGGCCATGGTTAACAACACTCTTTTCAAATGTTTTATCCATGAATAAACAATTCGCATCTTCAGAAGCGTGATTGTATATGGCAAGCATAAGCCCTAATTTATTAGATATCTGAATGCAAAATCATATATATGCATGTATATTAAGAACATGCCTGCTTGTTTGGCTACAAAGTGGGCATGGTAGTCACCATTTTATGGCTTTCCTGGTTTGCACTAGTTTGAGCCCTTATCCCTTGTAATATATTGAGCCCAATAAATTACAGTATATATATGTACTGGATATATTTCACTCCTGTATGATTCAATGTGAATTCACAATTATGCCTTATTTCTTTATATACCTGTTTATATACTTCTTTAAATATACTTCTTTTTTACAATATATTAATTAAATACAGTTCTGTAAGGTCAGCTGCACTTCATTTTTGCTGAACAGTTTTTTTGTTCCTTTTTTGTTTTGCAGCAAAAGACTCTCATCACAGGAATGAGAATTGTGTTTCTGCAGTTTTCTTTCACTTTTAAATTAATTGTTTTCTAATGACAGAAAAAACTAAGAAGTTTGTTAGCATTTATATGAGGAACTGATCCCAAATCAAAATAAAATACTGTACTCTGCATTGAAGGGAAAAATAAAGACATTGAACTGTGTTTGTCAGACACATTAAACTGCAATAAAAGTTAAAATTAGAGGAAGCAGATGACAGAAGGTAGAAATGGGACAAGAGATATGTGCTACTCCAGATTTTGTTGGATATCAACTCCCAGTGTGCCTTGTTAGTATAGCATAGTAAGGAATTACAAGAATTGCCATCCAGCAGCATCTGGATCACCACAAAAATGTCCATTCCTGCTGCTTTTCCACTGAACTTACATTCCATGGGGTTGGGGTTGTTTCATTCTGGTGAAAGGTGGGAAAGGTAGAATCAGTGAAACTTGAGCTCAACAGGATTCTCTGGCTTTGAGCATGATCCATGTTCCAGCCATCTTTAGTTAAAATCTGATTTACTGAGTATGATCTAGAAGCAACATTGGCTTGTATCACAGCTCAGTGCACCCAATTTTGAAATGGAAAACTAACAAAGTATTAGTTTTGCTATTAGAAGTATTAGAAGTGAGAAACAGTGAAAACAAAAGCTTCCAAAGAATATTGATGTGATCAAGCACATAATTGCTTGCACAACAATAAACCATTCAACTGTGCACATGTTTTGATGTGCATGATAATTTGCGCAGCTGGCTAAGATGAAGAAAATATGAAGAACATGCATGTACCGGGAATTAGGATAAGTGTTACACAGTGAAGGGTTGAGTAGGGGATTGAAGGTTTTACTTTTTCTTTTCCTCTGTCAGAAGGAAAAATAGCTTAGCATTGAAAACTTTCTCCTCTCCAGTGGGGCTAAATACGCTGTGAGTATTGGGAGCAGCAATAAGAACAGACTTGCGGCATTTGCCACAACCTCCATCACCAGTTCAGCCTGTCAAGAGATAGAAAGTAGTCCATTAACTAAAAACCCAGAGAATGCAGGAAAGCAGAAAACTTTAGGACAAAAAGTAAATAGTCTGATGATAGAATGCTCTTTCTCCTCACAGCCAAATTGCCTCTCTCAACAGTTAGGCGAAATCTGATTTAAATCTGCAGAAACTCTAATTTTGGTTCTAGAGCATTTCAGAGCAAAAAGGCAAGGAGGAGGAAAATGCCATCGTTCCTTCTTTTTTTTTTTAATATATATATTTTTATTAACATTTTAGACTAACACTAAAAAACATCAAAACATGGAAAACATTGGATTTACTGGGTCAGCCTCCTACTACATATTTTTTAACATTCTAAAGTCAAATTTCAAATCAATTTATAATAATTTAAAAAACATTTCTAAATTTACGCCAGGTCCCGTTTCTCCAGCCAATTATAGAAAGAGTCCCAAGTTCAATAGTCAGTATCCTCTCTCTCCTTCAACGATAAAGTCAATCTATCCATTTCTGCGCCGTCCAAGTTCTTTCTTATAATCAATCCATCGGTGGGCAGCTCCTCACTTTTCCAGTATTGAGCAAATGCAATCCTCGCTGCTGTGATTAGATGCAATATCAGATACATTTCCTGTCTGTTAACGTCTTCCGGTATGATGCCTAACAAGAAAACTTTGGGTTTAAAGACAAAGGGTTTTTTTAATATTTCCTTCATCCATCTATGCATTTTAATCCTGTACTTTTTTGCATTATCACAAGTCCACCACATATGATAAAATGTACCCACTTTATGTTTACATTTCCAACATCTATTTGACATATTTGGAAGCATCTTAGCTAATCAACTTGGTGACAAATACCATCTATAGAACATTTTATATAAATTTTCTTTATAAGAAGTTGCTAATGTTACTTTAATATTTCTGTCCCATAGTTTTTGCCACTTTTCTAGTTCAACATTAAATCCAAAGTTTTGTGCCCAAGTTATCATAGTTTCCTTAACCTGTTCCCCTTCCATTTTCCTGTCAAGTAAAAAAATCATATAGTCTTTTAATAATTTTCTCATCTGTTTTAAGCATCACTTGATCAAATTCTGTTAGGTCTTTGTAGGACCCCCATGTTTTACAATCTTTAGCATATCTCGATTGCATCTGCACCTTAGATCACCAGGAGATATTAAATCCCTGTTCTTGTATTTCTTGCTCCAGTTTCAGGCCACCATCCTTATCCAAGATATCGCGATCCAAGTTCAATACATTTGGATATACAAAAGCTTCCATAGGCGAAAGCCATCTTGGTAATTTATTATACAGTTTTAGCTTTAATTTTTCCCACACTGATGTTAATGATCTTCTAATAAAATGACTCAGAAATGACCCATGTGACTTAGCTTTTTCATACCACATATAAGCATGCCATCCCATCATTAAGTCATGCATGACCTTCAAGATACAAAATTCTCTTATTTCGCAACGTTATCCATTCTTTTAGCCAAGCTAGAACAGACGCTTGGTAACACAAGATCCAATCAGGAAGACCAAAACCTCCATTCTTTTTAGCTTCCTGAAGCATTTTTAATTCAATCCTTGGTTTCTTTTTTCTCCAGATAAATCTCAAGATATGAAAGTTTAAGTCATCAAAGAATTTTTTATCAATTTTTTTGGGAATCATTTGAAACAGAAACAGAAGTTTAGGTAATATATTCATTTTAACAAGTGCTCTTCTTCCCATCAAAGATAATTGTAAATTGGCCCATTTTTCCAAAACATCTTTAATGTCCTTCAATAATTTATCATAATTATCTTCTTTCAAAGTGGTACATTTAGCTGTAAGATAGATTCCCAAGTATTAAACCTGTTTAACAATCTGCAAATCTACTTGTTCCTGGAGTCTTTCTTTTTGTTCTCACATAAGGTTTTTAACTAACAATTTCGTTATTTCTCTATTTTTATTCCCGTAACTTCACCATATTCCTCCATCCATTGTAGAAGTTTAGGCATTGTTACAAAAAGTTCCTCCGTTGTAAAAACCAAATCATCCGCAAAGTCTTGCAATTTATAACTTTCGTCCCTAATTCTAGTTCCTTTGATGTTCTTGTCATCCCTAACACATCTATTCAGTACCTCTAAAACCAGAAAATGCCATCATTCCATGTCCCCATTCTCTTAACTTTGGGCAAATGCAATTTGCACAACATAAGACTGATGGGACAGTACAGAGAATATTCTAAATTTAGTCTTAGTTCATTGTTTTGGGGATGTGACAAACACTTATATCCAAGGCAAAATCAAATACCCATTAGCCGCCAATGGGGATTAAGATAAGAATAACTGTTTTTGCTTAATGTGCATATCATGGAAGTTGACCACTTTCTCCCATACTAAATGACCTCAAGTGCTGAAAATGATTTGGTATAAATCATTCTGAAAATGAATGCAAATACCATAACTTTCTGTCATGTTATTTCAAAAGAGTTCCCACATATGCTACCAATGCCTGCACACTTTGTGGTTTACTGGCCTCACCTTGAACCCTTAGCTAAACAATTGAGTTTGTTCCAGGAAGAGCTGCAGAATCAAAGGCTTAAAGGCTGCCAGGAATGAGAGAAGAGCCCTAATTGGCTGTAGAGAGCTAGAAATTAAAAGCACTTATTCAAATGATGAACTGATTTTTAAAAGAAAAGAAAAAGCAGTATAGGCTAGGGATGTAGAAACAGTGAAAAAGCTGCTTTATGCCTGCTTTGCAGAAGTGTGAGCAGTTTTTGCTGCATACTGATTGATCCAGAGTTTGTATAAATGTATTTATATTTATTTATGTATATTTGCATTTTCATAGGCATGACCTCCCAAAAATGTTCAGGTCTCTCAAAAATGCATTTTCATGTTTTAGTCTATGGGTAAATTTGCACATTTTTGGGCTGTCTTTCTATTTTGTGTGATTTTCTTGTACTAAATTTGTGCAATTTTTTTTAAAGTGTCTGGAAGCTCCACAGAATCCACATATCTTGGGAAACCCTGGCTGTTACAGTTTCCCTGGGGCAGACTCAGAGCAATCTTGACTCTATTGCAGAAATAATAAACAAAAGAGACAATGCTTCTATGGTACTGCAGATAAATGAAACTGCCTACCTGATATCCAGGTTACTGCCAAACTGGCTACACCTACAGGAGAAGACTCAGTATTGGTCAGCCCAGACCAATGTGGCCCAATGCTGAAGTGTCCTTAACTCCAGAAGAGCTCACCCTATTTAAGGCACCAAAGTTAGTTGAAATGCACAATAATGTTTTGCATAACTCTACTCATCACTGTTCTTCTGTAGACTCACAAAACAGTTTTCAAACTAACAAGCAAGCAGCCTATTTAAATAGCTAGGAACCTGCATGAGATATCTTCTCTATAGTCCATATATTGATTTCTTTGTTTTACCTCTCCTTAGTCCAGCCTCAGAGCCACTGGTTCTTTTAGTGACTCAATCCTATGCATATTTAGATAGAGAGTGGGGAGTTCTAGAAAAGGGGGAAGCCATTTCCTGGCTGGGGAATGCTGGGAGTTGTAGTACTTTTTTTCTAGACATGCATAGGTCTGTGTCCCTATAATATTTGTTCTAAAATTTATAAAACTAACAATTGTAATAATGAAAAAATCATAAAATTACCAACAATTTAAAGTAAATTTGCTGAAACCTTTTGGTTACATACCAAATTAGCAATAATTCAAAATAAAATTGGTCATACCTGATCCTATGCAGTTTACTCAGCTGTAAGTTCTGCAGAAGCCAAAGGGAGTAAGTATAGAAATTATTGTACTCCTAACTCTTAATATTTGTACTCCTAAATCAATAAAGTTAGCATAATTTCTAACTAAACATAATTTTAGTTTAATAATCATATATTCACTTTAACAGAACAAAATAAAAACAAAACCCAAAACAGCTCCAAACCATTTCCATAGCATTTCCTCTATGTAACTTTCCAACATGCCAAGGATAAAGTTGCTTCTACAATCAGATGGAATTCACAACTAGAATAATATCCTATTCCAGTTTGGAAATATGACACACAGCATGGGTATTAGCAGTATTATAGCACACATCTCACAAATGAATCAGACATGCATATTTTAGCCAAACAGCTGGCATCCTCCCAGAGCAAAGCAGGTCCCATGCTGTAAATATCACATTTTAACGGAAGTCATGTGAGCTACACTTAAGTAGTACCTTTCCATGAGTGCATCACAACTTCTTTTCTTATGACAAATATCCTGGAATTTGACTGAAGCAAAAATAATCCTCTTGTATATTTGCTGGGCTTGATGCTCTTGTCTTTTATAATAACATTCAAAGATAAACGAAAGGCAAATAGTGATATTTGACTTCATTCCAGACTCTTTTTGCTATATTAAAGCTGTTTTACTTGCCATATTCTACATTGCATATTTTACTTGCCATATTCTAGTGGAGGGCTCCAGGTTTGAACACCTGGTGTCTGGAGAGTCTTAGAATATGGGATTAGCTTCTGCTTATTTTCCTGTGGGCTCAAACCTAACCCTTCATGGATCATTGACTCAGAGATCTTGTCTGCGGATAAATGCGAGGACTTTTCTCTTGTACAACAGATGTTTCAAGTGATCATAAAAGGGATTTATTCTAGCCGTTATCTTGCCTTGAGCCAATGCCTGCCTTCAGTCTCCTCCAGCAATAAAGTGACCACTTTGAGAATGAACATAGAAGTGTTGCTTTCATGATCAGCTCAATTAGTATACCATTTGATTGGTCCAGTTTAGTGCCACAAAGCCACTGTATTTTCATGCAAGATATTATACATTTAAGAAAGTTACCTGTCTTTTTTCCCCTGGCCAAAGCAATTATCCCATCAGGAACAGGAGCCTTCACCATTACACTCTGGACCAATTCTTCAATTGAGGACACTTTGCACATATAATTGTCTCTGTATTTGCTCTTCTGAAATTCCCCCTGCCCCAGTTAAATCAACTTATTCACACTGTACATTAGTTTAGTCTGAAACTGTGCACCAGGATGTTTCAGTATTACTTTAGATAATACTGAATGCTTGGTAAGAGATAAATTAAATCATTAAAAGCTTTCAGGAGGCTCTGCTACCTTTGATCCTCTCTGAGTGCAGGTAATGTGTCTGTGTAATAAGTGAAAGATTGTATTTGTGGGGAAAGTCCAAATGAAGCCTTTTATATAAGCAACATTTAAGGTGTCTTTTTGATATAAAATTGGGCAGCAGTGCCCCTGCTCCTCTTCCCCCAAACAGGACTAGAACTTTTTGGCCAGGCTCCCTGTGTTTGGAAAAGCCATCAGTGCCAGAAGCGCCGTTATTCATCTTTCTTTCAGAGGTTGAGGCATGCAACCCACCTGAGGCTGCTCCTACAATGTTACAAAGTTAATCCTCTCAGGAATGCTTTTGCATGGCTCTAGTTATCAGCTTGAGCAGCTCCCTAAATTCCTGATCTTGAAAAACTGTATCCACTGTAACCTTGTGTATTACTATCTCTGTTAACTTTACATTGTTCTGTTTGAGCCTGTATTGTTCCTCCCGATGTACCCATTCTTCCCTCATCATCACCCTACTAATGTGTATGTGATCAGCAACCTAAAAAACATTTTGATATGCTCAGGGAACCTGTAGCCAGTTTGGTATACCAACTACTCAGCAGCACATCTTCTGTGTTGCTCCAAGCATACATTCTCCTGTTCTGCTAATTCAAGATTCCCTGACACATCAAAAGCAGACCTTCTGCATGGGAAGGTGGGCATCAGTATACAGTTCTTCCTCCTAGACCTACCAAGAATCAACCTGTGAGAACCACATTCAAATAAAACCAATAATTTTAGGCCCAGTTTACACAAATGATTTTTGTTGACATACCTAGTTCAGCCCTGTATAAACTCAATTTTATGTGTAAATATTACTCCCTTGTGTACATATCTGGGAAGCTGGAGACAGAAAGGGATGACCTCAATAAGAACATGAAATCTTGCTTCACTACCATCGCACAACTGTAATTGTTGATGAACTTCATCCAGAATGGTGTTGATGCCAGACCTGGAGCCAATTGTTTTTATGTTCCTAAAATTTAGTTCAGTCAGTCTATGTGTCCTCAGACAAGGTTTCCTGAGATGTTGTAAAGGATGGCATATAAATGTTTTAAATAAATAAATATGTGAAATTATTTTTAAGGTATAATCTAGTGCCAACTACTTGTTTTTGAAAATAAAAGCTTGTTTGATATAATTGTTGGGAGATGATAAAAAGATTTTAAAAACATGTATTAACAATGGACTTTAGCAGAAATATGAAAGTATATAAACATGTTATCCACATTAAATGGAATTTTAGGATCACCAATACATTTTGTTTAATTGAACATTTGTAGATGAATTGGGTGCTTACTGTTCAGTTGAAACATGTAGTATTTCAAAGACAGCAAAGAGTTTATTAAGACTAGAAATACTTTGATAAAGTATTCAAAGAAGGATTTTCAGCATAAGAAATATGGGTGCTTTGTCAAATTTAATTGGAAGAGCAAGATATTTCTTTCGAACATAGAAGCAACATTAAGAAGGCCAAAAGGCCTGCCCTTAGATACATTCAGGGATACATTTTGAAATAACAGTTTAAGAGGATTTGTTGGATTTATTTTCTACTACTATTTCAGAGAGAGGCAGACCATAATATTTTCTGAGAATGCATATCAATTTTGACAATAGATTCTATTTGTTGCTACTGTTTCCTGTCTTCTGTTCATGTGATGCCATTTTTTGTACCTTTCTCCTGCGGAATTGCCTTATTCGGATCAATCAGGGGTCGCACAGTTTTATAATAATTTTGCATGCATATTTAAAACCACTCCAATAAAAGCAATTCAGGTGCCCCCCCCCCAAAAAAAAATCACTGGCTTTTTGCTCTCTTTAATGTCTAAATTAGAGTATGCTGTCTGGAGATTGCGGAAACCATACCACAACAAATGCTTCAAGGCATGGCAGGCAGTAATGGGTATCTCTGCTGAGATACTAAAAGTGTTACTAACCTGAAATTTACCATTTAGGCTTAAGTAGGGAAAGTATGGGAAAGCACTATGCCACTCAAGTATGACCTAAATCATATTACTGATGAATATACAGTAGAGGTGACAAATAGATTTAAGGAAGTAGATCTGATAGAGTGCCTGAAGAACTATGGATGGAGGTTTGCAACATTGTATAGGAGGTACCAACTAAAACCATCCAAAGAAAAAGAAATTCAAGAACACTAAATGGTTCTCTGAGGAGGCTTTAAAAATAGCTGAGGAAAGAGGGGAATGGAAAGGCAAGGGGGAAAGGGAAAGATACACCCAACTGAATGCAGAATTCTAGGGAATACCTAGAAGAGATAAGAAGGCCTTCTTAAATGAACAGTGCAAAGAACTAGAGGAAAAATAGACTGGGAAAGACTAGAGATTTCAAGAAAATTGGTGTTATGAAGGGAAAGTTTCATGCAAAGGTGGACATCATAAAGGACAAAAATGGCAGGGACCTAACAGAGATTAAGAAGAGGTGGCAAGAGTGCTTAGAAGAAATGTATAAGAAAAATCTCAATGTCCCTGATAATCATGATGGGGTGGTCACTGACCTCAAGCCAGACATCCTGGAACATGAAGTCAAATAGGCCTTAGGAAGTCTGAGTAACAACAAAGCTAGTGGAGGAGACAGTATTCCAGCTGAGCTATTCAAAATCCTAAAAGACGATGCAGTAAAAGTCCTACACTCAATATGCCAGCAAATTTGTCAAGACATTTTGACTGTGTGCTTTTAAATTACTGAATGAATGTCTATCAGAGTTGTATTCATTTCTAAGGAACATATTCAGCTCTCTATTTCAAATTACCAGGTTTAACAACTGTGATTATATATTAGTATTATATATAATATATAGTACTACACAGTTTAATATAATTCTAAGTATTAGTTAATGTGCATCCCTAAACTTTCCATTAGAATAAAAGCGTGGGGAAGCAAAATTAAAAATTTTCATGTTATGGCGGCATCAACAGCTGCTTTCTTAATACCTTTCTTATTCTTTTAAAGGCATGACATTTGTCTAACAAGGTACAATGGCTAGGCAAGGAAAAGAGAAGTGGAAGAAACAGAATAATACATTGCATTTTTCTTCTCTGGGATTAAACCTACACGGGAACACCTGTGATGTGAGATTTGTTGCTGAAATTAATCTCCACTAGATAGCTGCTCTCCTAATAAAATTCCCACACAATGGACTGTGTGATTAGCAGAGCTGGGTCAGATAAGGTCTAGGATTTCAACAGCAGGTCTTTGGTTTGCTGAGATAAAAGGCATCTAGCATAAAGTGTTGAGGAGCTTTTGTGGTATTGCCAGCCTTTTTAAAACTAGCACTGGACACATATAGGTCCATATATGATTCATACTTTGCAACTAGTGATGTACAGATTTTATTAATCTATTCAATTTTTGTTTAATTGATCATCAGACTGCTTGCATTCCATCATCCACTAACTGATGGACTCAGCCATTTTGTATGAGGACTTTGACTTGACTGATATGTCCATGTGTGCAAATAAACAAATATGAATTAATTAATATGAGTGATCACTAATGGGCATGATTCAGTGGGAATTTATGCAAATTTTCCCCAGAGTGGAAAACAATGAAAAATGTATAGATCCCTGCAAAACCTGCATTTTCATGCTTTAACCTGTGTGAGAAAAATGTGCATTCTTGGTGGTTTTCATCTTCATATTTTGCATGGCTATATGCAAATTTACAAAGTCCTGGAAGTTTAAAAAACAGTCTGGAAGTCCATGCAATCTGCATGATTCAGAAAAACTCTGATTACAGCAGAATCCCTGGATCAGATTCATAGAAATCCAAACCCATTTGAATACATCACAGATTTTTCTGACATTCTTTCCTGGAACATTTTGCAAATAAAAGAGAGTCACTCTTTCTCATGCCTCAGAGCCTTATTCTGACACTTACAATCCCATGTTTTTCTAAGGCTGTGCTGCTCCACACTGCATTAATTGGCCACATCATGTTCCAGTCAGTTGATTTTCAATACAGCTAAGTTAGGCTGTGGGCATTTACTTAGCAAGAGCCCCTGCAAAGTGATGGTACTTCTAGCATTAAAAGCAGAAAACAATCCAAATCAGATGGCTATGTCCCAACATCTTATGCTGAGCAAGTGAATAATCAATTCAGGGTATGAATTGACTTGGAATATATGTATATGGGTGCCAATCATACTGGTTAAATGGAAATATTCTTCCAGGTTATACAGCATACTAATAGTGATGAGAAAAACATCATCCAATATTATGGTTACCAGATCAGTTTCCCCCACTCCTTGAATTTTATGAAAATGTTGACACAGTGTACCACTGCTATGAAAAAAGCTAATATTATGCTAAGGATTCTTAGAAAAAGAAACCAAAATAAACGTGCCAATATGAATCTATGATTCTAAAAGTTCTGCATGAACCAAACTAAAGACTGGAGAAATGCTGAAAGTTTAAGATGAACAAGATTTACGATTGGAAAAAAGAGAAGAAGGGAGGGAGAATCTAAAATTGACAGATTAATCTTTCCTATTGTGATCTGCCATGAGTTTCTTCTGTTTTTATTTTCATGGAACTTAAAGGACATTTGGGAAACAACCCATATACTTATTACCCTGAGCATTTCTAATTCTCATACCATATTTATTTTTAATCAGGCAAGGAGTCATGTTCTCTAATTTCATTTCTTTGAGTGTTAAACAAATGTTGCTGTAGACCATAAAATCTCTCCCATAAAAGCTTACCCCCAAAGTGCTCATTTTATTCTTTATGCCACTTCTTCACAGCCATTGCTTTCCCCCTTATGGTGACTTTTTTATCCCTCATATAGTAATACTAACCAATCCAGAGTTGCATATTGAATGTGATGACTCCCAAATATTATCAGGCCAAACTGATTGTTCATTTATTGATGACAGTTTCTGTTGATTTAGAATTAAGGAAAAACTCCTTGCAATAGTCAGATGAGTGATTATAGCCAACCAAAATATGAAGGGCAAAAATGGTGTGGGGGGATTCAGGATAATGCCCTTAAAGAAGTGAACACTTCCATTTCATTGTCAAAGTTTTCTGGAAGATGGTCAAAGGAAGAAGTACGAGTACCTTTTGACATCAGTAGTTTTTTTAAAGGTTTCTAAAAATTCTCTTCCCACGTTCAGTTCAGCCCTTATTGCTAGCTCATTATTGCATGAGCCCTCTTCTAAAGATGCATTTGGTAGTATTTTACACTATCTCAGGGAGTGGCTTTCAGCAAACATCCTCATCTTGCTAGAAATTTAAGTGCAGTTACTTTCTCCCAGTCCAACTGTCAAAGTAGCTTGGGATGTGAAGAGATGCTGGCAATTTCATTTGGAAGCAAAATCAACATGAATGAGCAAGGAAATGTCCTTTTCCAGATGCAGTTGCTGTCCAAGTGGCCCTTTGACTGTAACAGAATTCACAAGCGGAATTTGACTGCTTTGAATTGCAGCCAGGAGTAATTCCTAATGTGGCACTGGTGAAGATAAACATATGACTGTTTGTTTGTTTTTGGCACTCTGGGAAGAGCTTGTGAAGTATAGTTCTAAGTGAGTCCTTTTTGCAAGTGTAGAAGAATAGCCAACTTTTCATTTTCCCTAGCATAGTTTTAAACCCCCACCCCACTTCCAGATTAAAGGTTTGGAATATAGTACAAGAAAGAGATCCAGTTAATCCTCATTGGTATTTACCATGAAAATGCTTTAAAGTGATTTATGGGGTACATAAATGCATGCATGTGTTTGCAGTTTTTCTAACAGGGGCTGCCAAACTCATTGCTTTTAAGAAATAACTATGGGTTTAAATTATTTGCTACACCCAAGAAAGTTATGGAAGTCATATAGATTTGAGTTCATGAGATGGTGCTTCCACATGAGGGGTACAAGATTAATGTGCTCTCAAGGCACTCATGTGAGGTTTGCTCCCTAGATTGAACTGACTCAGGAAGCATTAGATTGGCATTTATTTATTGATTTATTTAAGAGGAAAGAGCTATGGTATCCAATATCTTATGTTTAAATGAGGTCAGTGCAGTACAGCTGATTTCCCCCCTACGTTTAAAGATGCCTGCAAGGCATACATTCTTTATTTTAACAGGTTTTTAAGACCTGTTCTGGATTATGGGCAGGCAAATAGAACATGGGATTTGCCCAGTCCATACTGGCAAATATTACACTTTAAATTATCCATTCATTAATTGGAAACATTTAGGGAGGTTGTAGACTCTCCCACACTACCGGTATGCAAGATGCAGTTGGACAAGGATAGTTTAACTTGGAATCCTTCACTGAGCAGAGGGTTGGATCCAATAGCTTTCTTGGCCCCTTCCAATTCTACTATTCTGTGATTCTATAATTCTATTATTAAACTTTAAATTACTTTTACTTGATGAAAGTCATTCTTATGCTGATTGAAATTTCCTGGAAGAAACATTCATCCAGAATATTCAGCTTTCATCTGCAGCATTTCCATGACTGAAATGCTTTTGTCTGGGGTGATGAAGGCACCCCAAATTTGACTCACTAGGTTTCATGTTGGCATGGGAGGTGGGTAAAAACATATGCAGTTTGCTCATGCATGCTAATCACTGGTAAGATATGCTAAACCTTGCTGTTTCCAATAATAGGTTGTGGGTTCTGAGAGACTTGAAAAGATATAGGTACACACGATCAAGGGAATGTGTGGATGCCTGCAGACCACTACGAAAAATAGTTCCTGCTTAACTTGACAAAATGAAATAAAGTGAAATATTTGAGTATCAAACCATTTTTGATAGCCAGGAAATAATGAATGCTCACTCCTTACAAAGAAAGGACAGAAAAAATGAAAAAGGAAAATGTTTTGTCATTTCACTGAGTGTACATTCCACTGTAAGGATTGAAAATGTTATCACCCCAGTAAATACCACATGGTATGCTAAGAGGCAAGTATTTTAAAGTTAAGTATAAAAAACAATATAACTTTAGAAGGGTTTATCATTTTCTGCAGTCTGAAATAAGCATGCAGTTCCAAGAAATCAGTGTTCCATGGTGGGATAAATTATAACAAAAAAGTATTGAAATTGTCAGTTGGGGCTGTAGGGAAACACATCATGGAGCATGTGCATAAAGGCACTGGGTTGTGAAATAGAATAGTTTGTTATACTTAAGTTCAGCATTAAATAACCTCCTGAAATGACTGCCAGAATCAGGCTGAACCAAATGTGCAGCTGTGGGAATAAAGATAAAATTTCTGATGGGGTGAAACAGAGACTGTCTAGTGAGTGCTCAGAAACCCTACTCTTGCACTACCCCTGGGTCCACGGGTGTCTCATTAAAATATATGATACAAAATTAATTCTGAAACACAGTATAAAAAAATACATGAATAAAATGACACTCTACTAGCCATAACTGTGGCAGCTAGCTGTACTAAATGTACTCATGGACGCTGATCCTCTGTGCATTTCCATTTAGCCCCAAAGGCATATCCGAATAGTTATGTTCCATAAGACAATTAGTTGGAAGCTCAGGGCACATCAGAAATCAGAATATGGACAAATGCACACCTAAATGTATATGGATGCAACCTCTGTGCATGACAAAAATGAAATAATTGCTACGATTTTGCCTGGTTTAATATTTTTTGCAAAATAAAGGGATGCCATTTTTTCCTTCAACAAAAATCTAGTTCAGTGAATTACACTATCCTGCAAGCATCTGAAATAACTGAGTTTATTAAAATATTCTGCCATACATTCCTTAGCTTTATCCCTTCCAAGATTTGTTCTGAATAAGATTCTAATCACCGTGAGCTGCTTCCAAGAATGTGTGCTTCTTCTGCCCCCTCCCCCCGTTCTTCCCCTGTGTACTAAGGAAGGAACTAAAGCTGTTTTAATTAAAGAAAATATATTGATGTTTCTTTAACATTCTGCTTCAGCAGAGAAGCCTTCTTGGTAAATGCTAACAAAGCAGAGTGTTGGTATCTGTTATGAATGGATTAGCATTTAATGAGATCAACTAATGCATTTCATGCACTAGCAAAGCACCAGTCATCTTTATAAGTGATGCTGTGCTCCTTAATTATTACAGAACCTCTGCAAAATGCGTAGTAAGACTTTTCCTCCTCTGATTCATATTTAATTATTCTTGTTTTGTTTAATTTTTTTTTGTCAGATAGAAAATAGTCATAGGCTTCACTGGTTGTTATACCTGGCTATGTACATGAGAGGTTTGGGACATGAAAATACGTAATGGAATTTGTTTGCTGCTTGCCTGTAGCTGCTCCTATGTCCCTCTGAGTAGTATAGGGGACATTTTGAGATTCATAGTGCTTATGGTCTGTCTGCCTTTTGCATATTTCCACATTATTTTTTGCTTTAAAATAGCTTCTCTCTGTGCCTATGTTTACATGCATAGTATTTTAATTTTATTTCATTGTGTATTATCTCAAAATATTAAAGAGATGAGATTTGCTTTGTGGTCTTAGATGGATAGTTGTAGAGAAAGTGCTATATTATGGAGGCGCTGTGGTTCTGTGGTGCCCCCACAACAGTTCCAAATCAAATGCATTTTGTTTGCTTGCTTAGAAAAATGTAGAATACCTGCTGATGTGCTAGCCTGACCTGGTGCTTTCTCTGCTGCTTCCTGGTCCTGAGTTATAGTTCTCCCACACCTCTTCCCATACCATCACTGCTTTGTTTGTTTGTTTGCATATAAAATGTTGAGTGCATCCAAATACACTTGCCTGGGATCAGAATTTTCTCTCCATCATTCTGGTCATGGTTTAATACTGAACATGTGTATGTTTCCCTGTTCCAGTCAGCACATCTGGGAAGAATGCTTTTTCCTACTACTGAGGGTGGAATGTGGGAAGCAAATTCAGTTATCCCACATTTGCCCAAGACCTGGGTTTTTGCTCCAAAGATGAGTATTCATTATGGACATCCATAGCCCATTGGGGTTGTTGTTTTTTAAATGAAGGGAGCCTGCCTACATAGAGAACAATGGATCCACATTTGTCATTGCTGTTTTTCCTTGTGCTTTGTCAAAAGATAGCAAGTCCACTGGATTGAGTTTCACAGATTAAAAAGAAAAGCTATATCCCTGGAAATGAGGATGTATGTGAGACTTAAAAAGCTTCAAATAACAGCTTTCATGTGAATTAAGATGATGACAATGTTGATGTCGATGACATTTCATGCAAAAAAGTGGATGTTAGATGCTGTCAAAACTTGTTGGCTTTCGATGACTGTTCTTTTTGTTAGGGGTTGAAAATATTATCGATACCATTGTTATTATTACATGTTGATGTGTATACTCACTGATCTGCTGTTTTGCATGTTTTCTTAGTTCACTGATTGTCAGTGCAATGGGAATTGCTGCTAAAACATGCACCCAGGAAATACTTACGTGTAGCTGGGTGATTCCCTCTTCGCCTCTGCATTCATGCTCTTAAAGGTAATGTGTCTCTTTAAGTTAAGTCTCCATTTCTGTGGCATGGTTTGCTGGCTGATAGGGTTGTGTGAAATCACACATGTGCCTATAACACATGTACATTCTCTAGAGCTAGGTAGAATTAGTCTACATATGGGCTTTTGGTTGTCCATCACATCTAAAATGCCCACATAAGCCATCATTATCCAAGATGTTATTGTTGGCAGGGCTGAAAATAAATAAATATTTTGAATAATTCTACTAGCATACTATTGACAGTGGAGCCACATTCACTCTTTGTGGTTGTTTTGTCCTTTATAATGAGAATACCTGTGGTCTTCAGGTAGGATGGTGTAGGTCTAGCTCCATAAAAGGAAGATCAATATAGTTTTCACCTTGTGAGTTGAATATTAGGAGTAGGCAACTTCCTATCAAGAAAAGGCTTTTGAAGAAAAGGGTTCCTTTTCCTACCGTATGTCTTTATGTGAAAGAAAGGGGAAGGGTGTATACACTGCTGTTTGCAGGGTTGGAACAAAAATGTCAAGCCACTGGAAAGATGAGATAAGTGATCCTAGGAGGAGGAATACCTATGCAAATTCCACTCCTGACCAACAAGCTTGACATTTGTGCATGTTCTCTGAGTTGTTTTACCAATTCAGCTCCATTAACCATAGAGATTGCTTAGCTTGGGCTCTTCCTGGTCATGCCTAGGGATGTAGTTAAACCTGACATTTTGTATGCATCATTGTATACAAATGAGTGTAAGTGTGTCAAACAGGTGTCTAAAAAGGGACTTACTAAGAACAGTGGTTATTCTTGAGTAAGAACTAAATGTCAATTGAAGATGCTTCAGCTGTGCCATCAGGGCAGGAATCAAAGTTTCTCATGGTTTCTCCCACTGTGGGCAAGACATTGCTGATAGGATGAAGGAAGAACAGTAAATGTCAGTGTTTATTTGTTCATCGACTCTCTGTCAATTAAGCAGGTGGTAATAATTATAAGAAGGTGGAGGAAGGTACAATCACTAAAAGCACATTCCCAAAGCCCTCTAAAACATGCAGTTGGCACTATATGCAATTCATGGAAAGGCTCTGAGGAACCTTTCTTGGAGCGTCCAAAGCCCAAGGCAGACAGAGGATCACTCCAATTGCAGAATGAAATGCATAAGGAATATGCACTGCAGATGTCACATTGTAGCAAAACATCAGATTCCTTGGGTATGTATTTCACTGGACATAGTAAGTTGAGCAGTACGTGGTCTTTATCTGAACTGTTAACCAAATAATTTCACTGAGTTTAAAGCAACAACAAAAAGCCATTCTCAGTTAGGATGCCAAAGATGAAATGTTGTATTTGGGCCCCACAGTAACAGCCATTTTTTTTTACTGCAATTACTTTTTAATCTAACTTTCATGTAATGCATGTAATCACCTTAATCATTAAGCATATAATCAACAGGGTGCAGTGAGTTGTGGGTCTCTGTTTAACACTGAGGCTGCTGTGAGGACTGAAAGGGATTTATAAAAACTGAGAAAATTACTGAGCTCATAATGCAAAGGAACCATAACCTTTGTGATGTGAGCCACCCCGAGGCTTCGGCGAATGGGGCGGCATAAAAATGTTTTAATAAATAAATAAAATAAATAAATAACAAGAAAGTTGTTTTGCTGGGATTAAAGGTTTCAACCCATGATTTATTAGCATCAGAGAAAGAGACAACGTCTTCTTTCCTATCATGAAATAGTTCTTCTGCAGGTAAAAATTATCTATTTTGTTCCCAAGAAAATAGCTTTCATTTGATTTTCACTAAGTAGATTAATTGACCTATACAACTGCCCCAGGTCTAGTGACTTGGATGCTTCCCACTACTGAGGACAAAAAAAGAGAAATCCTCCTTTTCATTGTCTGACCATGAGAGAGAAAGACAATGCCAGCAAGACTCTTTATTATAGGTGCACACTAACAATACAGGAAGCACTTCTCCATTTGGGACCAACTGCTACAGTCATCATACTGAGTGAATATATACATTTATCTTCTTGCAATGATTAGTAACAGAAAACATCATAAGAGAAAAAATTCAGTTATTTTTGTATTTATTTATTTAAAACTTTTCTATACTGTCCCATCACAGATTTCTGACCAACTTGTCTCTTTCTAATAGAACAGTAGCTAACTGCACCTTGTTTGGTCATCAGGAAAGATTTATGTTCTTCACCACTATCACTACATGAATGCCTAGCTCATACTTTCACCGACCCTGTTCAGCATAATGTTTTCAGCCATGCTGACAGATGCCTTTCAGAACTAATGCCTAGGGAGTCAGCCTGAAATACAGGATCGATGGGAAACTGTTCAACCTGCAAAGACTCCAGGCTGTCACCAAGAAAAAGGAGACTGTGCTACAAGAACTCCTTTTGGCTGACAACTGTGCCCTGAATGCTGGATCAGAGCAGGAAATGCAAGCCAGCATGTACAAATTTGCAGTAACATGCGACAACTTCGGCCTCCTCATTAACACAGAGAAAACCAAAGTGATGCATCAGCCAGCTCCGAAAGCCCAACACCAAGAGCCCACCATCACAGTGAAGGAACAAAAGCTGCAAGCAGTGGACCAATTTACATACCTTGGCATCACCCTTTCCCGCGCAGTGACAATTGACATCGAGGTCAACTGCAGAATTGCCAAGGCAAGCTCTGCATTCGGCAGACTGCTAACGAAAGTGTGGGACCGCCATGGAATAAGCCTTGCTACAAAGCTTAAAGTCTACCAAGCAGTAGTGGTAACTACCCTGCTGTATGCCAGTGAGACTTGGACAGTATACAGGAGGCACACTAGGCAACCGAACCACTTCCACATGACTTGCCTCCACAGACTTTTGAGGATCCGGTGGCAGGATAAGGTGCCAGACACAGAGGTCCTCTCCAGAGCAGGTCTGTCATCAGTTCACACCCTGCTGATGAAAGCCCAGACATGCTGGGCAGGCTATGTTGCAAGGATGCCAGATCACCGCATCCCCAAACAGCTCTTCTATGGTGAGCTGTCTCAAGGAAAGTGATCGCATGGGGGACAAAAGAAGTGATACAAAGACACACTGAAAGCTGCTCTCAAGTCCTGGTTATCAACACCACCTCCTGGGAGACCCTGGCACATGACCGATTAACATGGCGCACGCTGATCCACCAAGGCTGCCAAACTTCTGAAGCCAGAAGGACAACCATAGCACAAGAGAAGCGAGCACTCTGAAAAGCCAGAGTTGCAAATGTTGCAACAGTGGTGCCCACATATATTTACCTGACATGTGGCAGAACACTCCATGCCCATATCGACCTTATCAGCCACCTGCAGACACACCGTGGACAACTCACAACCTGTTAGATGTCAAGATCCTCATCCTCATCGAAAACGATGCACAAACATCATGTTGTTCTTGTCTTTTGAAACCTTTTCTGGTTTGGATTGATTCCTCCCTACCCTTTCACCATAGATTATGGCCTTCCCATTTGCTGCCTGAATCACTTTTTCACATGACTATGATGGACAACTGAAAAGAGATAGTAGTAGAAAAGAATAAAGAGAAAATAATTTGTATGAGGAAGAGCCTGTAATATTAGAAAGCAAAGTAAAATCTTATTTGAAAGCACTTAAAAGCATAGAAACAGAATGAGTCAGAAGGAGTCTCCCAGGCCATCCAATCTGATCGCAGACTCCAGCCCATTCTGCTCATGACATGCCTACCATGTGCTTGGCCTATCCCTGAACACCCTCACCAATGGGGCTTCAACCACCTCCCTTGGGAAGCTCATTCCATACTGTAAAGGTCCTAACCATCGGGAAGTACTTCCTGGCATCGAAATTTAACCTTAGTTCCCTGAGCTTTGCTCAATTAGAATGCATCCTGCCCTCTTCTGCAGGGGAAAACAGCTTTCTACCCAACTCAGTGAGACACTCCTTCATGTACCTATATGTCACCAACAGATCCCCTCAGTGTCTCCTCTTCTCCAGGCTGAAAAGACCCAGTTCCCTCTGTCTCACCTCATAAAGCTTTCCCTGAAATTCACCTACTATCCTTGTGACCTGATGCTAGACCGATTCTCACCTGGCTATATCTCTCCTGTAATGTGGAGCCCAGAACTGAACACAGTACTCCAGTTGCGGGTGTACCAGAGTCGCCTAGAGTTGTATAGAGTGGTAGTAATACCTTTCTCAATCTAGAAGCCATGCTTCTGGCTATACAACCAAGGGTAGTATTTGCCCCCTTGACTGCCGTGTCACACTGCTGACTCAGTTTAGCCTGCAGTGAACCAGTACCCTGAGATCCCTTTCACAAGTGCTACTCTTCAGTCACTTGTCCCCTAACCTGTCCTTATGACACCCATTCCTATGGCCCTAGTGCAAGACCTTGCACTTATCCACATTGAACACCATCCTGTTGTCCTCCACTGACTTCCATAGTCCATCCAGATCCTTCTGGATCCAGAGTACCTGCTTCTCAGTTGTGGCTACTGTCCCTATTTCAGTATTGTATGTGAATTTGATCAGCAGCCTGGTCACCTCATCTTTCAGGTTATTGATGAAAAGATTGGAAAGGATCAGTTCCAGGACAGAGCCCTGGGGACCCCCTCATCACCGACCACCATTCTGATGATTCCCCATTAATAGTTACCTTCAGCTTTCAGATCATCAACCATCCTGTAATCCATCAGACAGTGTATCAGTCTATCCCAAAACTCCTCAGTTTCTCAACCAGGATATCATGCAGTACTTTGTCAAAGGCCTTGCCAAAATTAAGGTAAAACACATCAACCACATCCCCTCCAACTAGCCACCTCAAAACCTTGTCATAGAATTCTACAAGGTTCGTCTGTTTTTGCAGAAATCATGTGGCATGGCACCAACCTCGCTTCCCTAACTAGGGTTATGAGATCTCTAGCTGTTATGAGCTTTTCCATTGTCTTTCCTACAATGGACATAAAGCTAACCAGTTTGTTATTCCCCATGCCCCCTCTACTATATTTTTTTCGAAAATTGGGACCCCTGATGCCACCCTCAAGTCCTCTGAAACCTCACCCATTCTCCACAAGGCCTCAAAAATGGAGGCCAGCAGGTGTGAGAGTACCCCGCTAACTCCCTAAGTACCCTCGGGTTTAACCTGTCAGGGCCCGGTGCCTTTGTAACATCCAGTGATCTGAAGAGCTCCTCAACTTCTAACAAGGTAACTCTAATATGTGCTGCTCAGTCCCCTACCTGATCTGGTCCCCATGTAGACCTTCCTCATCCTTTTTGAAGAGATCACAGAGGCAAAAGAATCATTTAGCATCTGTGCCTGTTTCCTCACATCAGTCACCAAATCCCCTTCTTCCCTATTAAGCTGTCCCACTGCCTGTCTCCCCTTCCACTTTTTGGAAGACATTTTTGTTGCTCCTGATGTTCTTTGAATGCTTCAGCTCATAATCAGTCTTAGCCTTGCCATCTACTCCCTTGCATTCCAGTACGCTCTCCCAGGAGACTTTTCCCAGTATGGCTTTCAGTTGGCCAAAGTTGACCCTCGTGAAGCCCTAGCTTCTAGTACTTGACCAGTTGCATGTCCCCATTCCCCTGATCTCAAAGAAAAGGATGATCACTCACATCCAGAGCTCCCCTAATCTGTACCCCATCTATTAGTTCCTCCCCATTGGTCAAGATCAAGGCAAGGATATCCCCCTCCCCCCACATCACCTCTGCGTGAGAAACCCTCCCTCTGTAGCATCTAGAAAGCAACATGACTTGGCTGTCATCACCAAGTGAGTCTCCCAACTAATATCTGGAAGACTGAAATCTCATAATTACTGTGCCCCTCCCCTAAGATATCCTTTGAATCTGATCTGTCAGGGCATTGTCCAGGGTCTCAAGTTGACTCAGAGGGTGATAACATACCCCTACAGTCAGACCCCTCTCTCTGTCAAAATCCCTTAGTTTCACCTAGACTAGGCACACTGCCACCTTAGCTCCTCTTAGCAAGGAGTCCAGGATGACGATCACCCACCACTGTCTCTTCCCGGTGGTGGTAGATGGCCATGCCTTGACCCTCGCCTCCCCTGCAGCAGCTCCCTGGCCACAAATGACTCCAGGCTAGAGATCCAGAAAAGGTCGTTCCCCCAAGTTCTCATCTTCCTAGCCTCCCGAAGCAGAGAAAATCTGGGAGGAATAAATCACTTGGAGCAGATGGAGTGCCAATGCAGAGACTGAACTGGTTTAAATCCTAACAAGAATATGCCAACATATATGAAAAACAAAACAATGGTCCACAGTGTGGAAACATTTTTACACATTCCAATCCCCAAGAAGAGACATTGCAAGTCTTATTGCACTAACTTTTCATGCAAGGAAAATTATGTTAAAAATGTTGCTACAAAGAATTTTACCCAGGAATGAATGAGAAATGTCTGTTCTTCAAAATGAAAAGGAAAAGGGAATCATGATCATAACACAAGTTAATGGAGTATACCAGAGAATTTCAGAAGTTAATCTGAAATAAATTTCAGAAGATAATCTGAACAGCAATACATTAAAATGACTCCTGATGAAAGTGGAGGAAGAAAGTGCAAAAGCAAAAAAGCAGCTAAATATGGAAGAATTACATGTGTTTGAGGTCAGTAATGATGCCATTTTCCATACCTTGGGTTAATCATCAATTCGAAGGGAGAATGTAACCAAGAAACTAGAAGACAACTGAGATTTGGAAAGACAGAAATGAGAGTTAGAAAAGAACATCAAATGTAAGGATGTTTTTCTGAAGGCCAAGACCAAACTCATTCACACTATTTTATACTTGATCCCTACGTATGGTTGTGAACTATGGACAACAAAGAAAGCTGAAAGGAAGAGCATTGATACATCCAAAACATGGGGCTAGAAGAGAGCTTTGTAAATACCCCAGATGGGCAGAAAGATGAACAAGAGTGTGCTTGAGAGGGTTGGATTCTGTGAGATGGATTGATTCCATAAAGAAGCCACAGCCTTGAGTTACAAAAGCTGAGCAGGGTTGTGAAGGACAGGACACCTGAAGGACTTTCATTCATAAGGCCACTGTAAGTAGGAAGCAAATTGATGGCACATAACTACAACCCTCACTTTGCAGAAGGATATGTGAATCAGCAAAACTTGAGCTCACTGAAGTTATCTGAATTCCATCACTAAGGTCATTCTGAACTGAATCTGTTTCAGATTGCATTTTATCTCTTTCCATAGAAAATCTATGTATATTTTCATGTGTATTTCTCCAACTATATGTATAAATTGTATACATATTTGACTTTTATGCATTTTCTTCAATTATTTGTGCACAGCTTTCATGAACATCTTTCAAAAGTAAACCTATTGAGGGGTTTCCATGCATGGCCCTGCAAGCTGAAGCATGCATAACTACATTTGACTATTGCCTCTTAGTCATTGTTTAGTGTGGAAGATGCAAACCAGGTACCTTCTGATCAACAATGTATTGAAATAAATCTCATACATAATTAACTTTGATACACTTCTTCTCATAGAGATCTTCCTGCTGCCTTCATTCAAGCACTGGGCAAAACAAAACCTTCAGTCATGTCATTGATTCTTCTTTCATCAATCCCCACCCTCCTCTTCTGGGTAATGATTATTCTGCTGCTGTTTCCTTTGGGGTTTTCTTTCTTTTTTAATTATGGGGATGGGAGGGGTGTACTACAAAAGACAATAAGGAAACAATAGCAAAGTCTGTAGCAAAGAGAAAATGTGGGAGAGGGGAGAATTCTGTTATTCCAGAATGCATCATATAAAATACATTTTTCAGGCAAGTATCATCATGTACCCATTATTATATTCCTCATGACATATGCTAATCTATATCACCACAGCATTGCACATTTATATAAAAAAGTAAGATTTTCTTCAATAACTCAAAATAAAGATTGTTTGAGCAATTTTCAGGTTAATCTAAGTCTAGATTCCTCTTGTAAGGAAAAGAACCATTTCAACTGAGTTTTGTTTTATTGTGAACATTTTCTTAGGTACCTTGAAGTTTTTGTTTTGTTCTTGTTGTTTTGGAAAGACAGTGCATAATTGTTAAGAAAATGATAATGAGTATAAACTTGCTAATTCACATGATCAATCTGTTTGATGTTTACTGACCCCAAAACATACATTTATGGCTGTCCATATGCCTTTCTGCAAACAGAACTGGATGCTTTATTACACTTATTTTATTTATTTATTGCCTGGAGTCTTTCTGGGTGGCTCACCAAAAAAAAAAAAAAAAAACAGAAAGAATAGTATAACATTAGTATAATAAAATAAAATAATAGCATCTGTAACCACATCAAAATCCAACTAATATAAAGTGAGAAAACAGGCAACAATATAAATAATATAAGCAACAATAAACAGTGACATCAAATAAAACCATGATTCTAAAAACATATACTAAATATTAAAGTCTTTACTTGGAAGTGAAAACAGAAGAATGAGGGTGCCAGTCACAGTTCCTTAGGAAGAGAGTTCCAAAGATGAGGTGCAATAACAGAGACGTCCCTTTTGTTTGCCATTTCCCCCTCATTTCATGGGGGAAGTGTTTCACAAAGGAAGGCTGTCATTGACAATCTAAGTGGTCTGGTAGGGAGATATGGAGAATGGTGTTCCTTTAGTTATCCCGGTCCCAAAATGTTTAGGGCTTTGTATGTTAGTGTAAGCACTTTGAATTGGGCCCAGGCAATAACAGGCAGCCAGGGCAATTGGCAGAGAACTGATATGATAAGTTCTCTAGGACTGGTCCTTTTTAATAACTGTGCTGCACTGTTTTGAATTAATTGAAGTTTCCAGACCATCTTCAAAGGCAGCCCCACATAGAGCACATTACAGTAATCAGAGAAGAGGTTACCAGTGGTTGGATAAATCTAGCAAGACTCCACAATTATATCATGAAGCAGCAACAGTATAAGAACTTACAAGCAACATTTTAAGCTGCATGCGTCAGCTTCCAGTCTTTATGCAAGAATTTGCCAAGTCTGTACTGCTGAACTACAGAGAGCTATGAAAATAAAAACCCAATAAAATAAGCCGGCAGTATCCCTTAGATACCATTTTATGACAGAGTTGCCACCTATAAATATAGCCATGTTTTCAGTTTGTCTGTTTTCAAAATGAGCACAATTGTCAAGTTTTAGACATAATTGCCTACTGACTTCCTTAATAACTCACCACAAATCTGATTCTCATGGCTTCATCTTAGCAATGAAATGCCCTACGATCTATCCTGAAAGGCAAGGAATTGTCACTATAAAATTATTTAATGTCTTGTTTTGTTGCCTAATAACCTTTCTTCTATCCAAGAGTTATGAGGTATTGGTCAGCTGCCTGCAGCCCAGTGCCCTTGAAATGTTTGGTCTATAGCTCCCAGTAGTTTGACCATTGATTATACTGGCTGATTGGAGCTGAAGTCCAAAAACAAAACAAAACAAAAACCCAAAACAAAGCAAAACCGGGTAAGGTGAGGGGATCATGCTGGAGAGGGTTGCTAGAAGTGGGTTCAGTGTGCTTATAATAGATGCTATAGTTGAAAGTTATGTGTAGAGAGAATAAGGGTGAGGATCCAGGCCTTGAATTCTGAATTCAAATTCAGTTCTCCACTTTGGCCTTTCAAAACGGTTAACAGAACAGAAAGAACTGAGTGATTGGCCAGCTTCATGCATTTCATTTGAATAAAGATAGGACTGGCACCAGAAGGCATGATTGTAAAAGTATGATTATAAGCATGGTGGCTTGTCCTCTACTATGTCCAGTCCTTCTCCCACAAGGGAGATGGTGAAACAAGACGTAGCTTTCGTGAGCAAAGATCTAGCTTTTCTGGTTGTCCCAGTGCCAACCAAACCGGCAGAAGGCAAAAAAAAATAGCTTTTGAGATCCAGAGGCAACTGAACAGCAAACCTACTATTTTTAGTTGTGGTGGAGGGATTAGCCAGTACTACAATGCTGTTGAAAGGGAATATTAATCTCTAGCTCTATCTCTCTCCCCTCCTCCCTCCTTCAATCTCTCTCTCTAACACACACACAATCAAATGGAAATCTTCCTCTGAATTGACAACATTTTCCAAGATGAGTTAAATAGCATTATGATAAGGAAATAAAGGAATTTGCAGGAGGAGGATGGGCTAAACCACAATTTCCACAGTGCTATTGTCCCATTGATTGATTGATTTAAAGTTTTTATATCCTACCTTTTACAGTGTGTCGGGGCAGCATTTCCACCATGGCCGCCTATTAAGTATTAACCCTATTTTAAAAAGTAGAGTTGAACACAAATCTTCCAGAATCATGTGTATTTGAACCACAGGAACTCACGGTTCTTTCAGTCTTAATGGCATCTGTAAAATAATAATATTGGCCTACATTACAGAACTGTATTAAACAATGCTGACATAATGTATAGAAAGTGTTTAAAAGGTACTGAAACATATTAACATCATGAACTGAATTTGATTTCCTTTCTAAGAAAAAGAGTAAGCATACTGAAGCTGACTATCAATAAAAATGTACAATGTTCAACAACAAAAATGTTGCACAAAATATCTACAATACACTGAACCAAACCTCCTCCTCTTTATCATCATCATTATACCTATACTGCTCAATAGCTGAAGCTACCTGGGAAGTTCACAGCACAGAGTCTACAGGGCAGTATCAAAATGAAATAAGCAATAAAATAAGAATACCATGCCTATGTGTAAATGATAAATATGAGACAGACAGGAATGAGATCTGACATTATTAACAAAAGAGGAATGTCCTATCACTTAGGACTGCTACATTATTACTTTTTGAAATATAGTACATATCCTGTAGCTCTTGGGACTATATAATGCTTAGGATTGCTGTCGTAACACTTTCTGAATCATACAGCATCTTACTCTGCAGTCCTATACACCTGGGAATAAACTTCACTGTATTTAATGGGCCTTATTTCTGAATAAACCATTAGGTAAGACAAAACACTTATGGATGGCACAAGCCTTTGCAAAGAGTGGTTCTGAAGGCCTCAGAAGAAATTATGGTATTAATTGGGCTATGCCTGGATGGAGTAGTGGTGAATGGTTTAGAAACATATTGATAGGTTTTCAGGTGAAGTACTACAAGTGGCACTTCAACTTTAATTAAAAAAAAAAAATCCACTAATACTTTTTTGTAATATACCCTCAACTATCTTTCCAACTGTAATTCTCCATTTAACCTATCTTTTTTGTCAAGAACACTTGGAAGCTCTTATCTTTGTTGGAGTAATTAAAGTAGAGCACAAAATTGGCAAAAGCTCCTCGGTTAAAGTAATTTCAAATATTCTTTCAGGAGCAGGATAGGTAGAGAGATGTAATTAATAAACTGGCATGTGCTATTCCAGGCTCTTTCATTATTTTAGATGGGTGTAAATGATTTTCTGGGAAAAAGTCATCAGACATTTTCAGAGAATTTTGAAAAGGTGTTGTCTTTTGATAGCACTGTGAACAAAACTGAAGCAAGATAAACAATAAGTCTCTCTCCTTCCTTGCTTCAGTGAGGGCACAAAATATAGTTCAAGTTTGCAAACTTTCAGGTAAACTGAGAATGTTTCAGAGAAAAGGCTTATATTCCGGTGCTGTCCCACTATATTGTTGTTCTTCATCATTAACAGAGCATTCCACGCTTGTTTTGTTCCCTTTCTTGCACTATGCCATGCTGCACTTTAAACACTTTCTCATGGCAATGGAGCTTTCCAAATGCATCCCCATGAAAACACAATGTAACTTTTCACAGACAGGAAAATCCAGATTCACAGTTATGATGCCTCCCTCTTGGCCCTCCTCCTGAAGAACACAGCACCCATGGCTGAGCTGTGCTTGACTTTGAAAACTCAGCTAAGTGGACCTTTGTGCCACTACACATGGCACTTGTTCTAGGGGTCCTGTGCAGGTTCTCTTTCATCCTCCATGGAAGTAAGCTGTCCAGCAGATAACCTGGGAAAGCCCCACAGCTTTCCTCACCACTTCCCCTATTCTTTTCCCATGAGTGCATATGTGTAGAAGGGAACTATCTGGAAACTGTATGGCAATATTTCAATACTGTGCCATTTCTCAGTTGCAGGTTGCTTTCCAAATGCACCTTTATGCAGGGAGGGGGAGAATATTTGGATGGTATCAGTTACTACTGCTAATATTCCACACAAATACAGCCATCATCCTGAAGATAGTACTGCAGACTACTTCCCTGAACAAGTTAACCCCTTGGAGACAATAATAATCACTTGTAAAGCCAATAAAGGGACTCTGATTTACTTCAGAGTAAACTTGTGGTTAATCCAGTTGTTTTCCAAGTAAAAAAAAGCAAGGGAACCAATCAAGAATACATGAAAGTACACCACAAAATTTAGTTTTCCAGAGGGAACAGGAGACACAATCTGCAAGTTAGAGAGAGGAAAGGGATGGGAGGAGGAGCAGGGAAGCAGGAAATGAACTGAAAGATCTCCTAGGTGCCCAAGACCCTTGAATTCCCTTGCCTCATTCCTCCTACACACCTCCTTCCCTCTTCCTTTAACCCTATATATCCAGCAGGTGGAGGATTGCCTGTTGCCACTGGAAAACCAGACTGTCCATTTCTGCAATAGAACCAGTGTTGAAAAAAGAGGAGAGTGGATAGAAATAGCAGAGCCCTCAAAGCCTGTTGCAAGCACATGGAGCATCAGTGACAGAGTGGTGGAGGGCAAGTATGACAAAGGTAGTAAAAGGCAACTGCCATGTCACGGTCAACATCACAACCCCTACATTCCCCTTTCCAACGGATAGTGGAACATAAAACAATGAGGAGAGAAGACATGAGTTTGGAGATGATTCAGAGTGATACTAAAAATAATAATTGGGTTCTAGAACTTTTCCTATTATGAACCTTTCTATTGTCTTTCCCAGAATGAACACAAGGCTAACTGGCCTGTAATTCACCATTTTCCCTCTGCTACCCTTTTTGAAGATTGGAACCAGTCATGCCACCCTCCAATTTTCCAGAACTTCTTTCATTTTCCACAAGGCAGTGGACACGAGAGTACCCCTGCTAATTCCTGAAGACACTTGGGTGTAGCCCATTAGGGGCAGATGCTTTTGTAACATCCAGGGGCACAAGGAGCTCCTCGAGTCCATCAGGCCTTGGAGATATGAACGTGTTTATGCCATCAAGTTACTCAATGACCATTTATCTGACAATCTGGGGCTGTCTGTGGGTTGCATGAGTTGTGTAAACTTGTTGGCTATATCTGTAATCTTGACACCAGGGAGACAGCATAGTTGGTTTGAAGCACCAATGCTTCTCTCCTTTCAGTGCCAGGTGGAAAGCTTTTTATTCTCCTACTATTTTAACTATTTTGTTTTAATCTGTGGCTTTAAACCTATAATGGATGCTGTGCTACTCTTACTTTTATCTGTATTCTATTTTGCTGTTGTTGTTATAAACCATAACGAGACATTTGTAATGGGATGGTATACAAACGTTTTAAATAAATGAATGAATAAAATAAATAGCATGAATGCATTTTCAAAACGCAAGCATTCAAAACCTGTACAAATTTGATTTAGTATTGGTAAAGAAATGTATACATCTCAAAACATGCATGGAACTTCATGCAACAAGGAAAAAAGTTTGCAATCTGATATGGACTTGAGTGAGAAAAAGCTTGAAGAGGGAATGTGGAGAACTCACTTTCTTTTGCTTGCCTCCATTTACAGTCATCACCATCATGCTTTAAGCTAGCTGTGTACAACAAAAGTAGGGATATGTGAAACCTGTCCCTTTTTTCTACAGAAGTTTTCCTTTACCACGTCATAGTCCTGAATATATATGCATAAATTCCTTTGTATATCAGCAGTGTAAATTGGATGTGCATTACAATGCTCACGGGAATGTGTGATCAAATACAGATGTCATCCAGCTATTTCACTGCTTTCCAAAAGCTGTGTAGAAAGATATGAATTAGGATGTGGATCCACAAGCATGTCTTATTATGCACCCTTTCCCAGCTCCTATCAGCCCCAGGCAGCATGTTCAGTGGTCCAAAACACCTGGATGTTACCAGTTTGGGGAAAGCTCTCATAATTTGTTTAAAAATTCCAAGCTACCATTTCCCCTCTGACAAGCTTAAAAGAGTATTAGTGTATACAAGAACTTCCACCTTCTTTTTTCTATAATTAAATGAAAATAAGATTTGAAAGGCATAAGGAGAACTGGGGATTACTGTCTGCATCAATGAAAGTTATAATTCCATGTTAAAAATGACAGTGGCTTGATTATTGCAAATTCCAAATCTACTCCAGTTCCCCACTTCTACTGGCATGTAATGCTGACATCATAAAATACTTTTTTAAATCCTAAGAATTTAAAAATCTGTGCCAGTATGTGTTATAACAAATATTCAACGGTAGTTTGAGTTGTGTGTGTGTTTTTTTTTAAATGTCTGAAAAGGCCAGTAGCACATTTATTTCTAGATTCCTTTTATACATTTTGACTGTATACAGCGTTTGCTTAATCTGAGGGTATTCTTGTAGTAGTTAGCATAATGCTACATTTGGCTAAATTACTGTCAAATTAACTTTGCATTTAATGATAAATGCTTAATTAGGAACCAATTCAAATGTCTGACAATGTAAACATTTCACAAATATTGCTGATCAGTGGTCCAACATTAACATACCTTATTACATAAGTAATCAGCATATCAGGAAATGCACTCTGTGCTGTATAAATTTGTTAAGTTTACTGAATATTATGAAGTTAGACATTGGTCAATGCACTACAGAAAGTTGACCAATGAAACAGAAGGGATAATGATGTATTGAGCATGATCATATTAATTCATGGAGACTGGACCCCTAAATGTTTGGCTGGGGAAAAATTCAAGGTTTCACTCCAGGAATGTCAAGAAAGATAGAAAACCACTATTTGGCAGTAAGGGCATCACGCATCCATGTTTATGTGACTTTTAAATGCTGGACAAGTTGATTCCCTAGAGATAAAAAAAAAAATGTTGTACTGCACAAATATTGCCTTGAGCCACTGCAGTTGGCTACAGAATAGTTGAAATGAAACTGTACTCTGTTTATTTGTACAGGTACGATCCCTAACATTCATTTACCTTGTTTGAAAGTTACAACAAACCATGACTTTACTAACCATGGTTTGTTGAATCATAGGTTATTTACATGTAAACATGGAGCTATAGTTAACCATGAAGGATCACCAAGAGAAACCAGGGTTTGTTTGGGTGGCAAGGTGCAGTTTGCTAAATCGAGGAATTCTCATTATATGAAAAGCAAAATAATGGATCAGTTAAGTATTCTGTTGCACAGAATTGGATCAGAATTGGATCACAGAAATGGATCAGTTAAGAATTCTGTTACACACTGCCAAAGGCAGTGTGGCAGAATGGTTCAAAAATGCCTCTCCATACATGCCAGTAGTGAGATATTGTGAAGACATTTAGGATACAGGGAGAAGAATGTGAAGGAACAGGCAATCAACCCAGGAGCTGGGAAAAGGAACAATGGCTCCGTCTTCTTCCAGTCATACCCTGCTTAGGCTTAGTATTACAAATGTTTCAGGTCATCGTATCAGCAGAATCGTGGAACAGTAGAGTTGGAAGGGGCCAGAAGGCCATCATGTTCAACTGCCTGCTACTGCAGGACACTAAGTTACACCATCTCATTCAGACAACTGTCCAGATACTTTTTGAATGTGTCATCTACAAATTTAATTATCTTTCCTTGAAGTTCCTCATCAAAATCATTAATAAAAACTTTGATGAGTATTTGATCCAAGACAGAACCCTGTGACACTCCATGTGTCACCTCTCCCCAGTCTGAGAATGTGCCATTGATAAGCACTCTTTGAGTCTGGATTTCGAAGCCAATTACAGATACACTTAATGGTTGCACTATCTAGCCCACGGTTCTAGAAATCTTTCACAGACACAGCAACATCAGAGCCCAGGAATTCATGTGGAGTATTTCTTTCCTTCTGTCTTTTCCTCTTCCACAAACTGGAAGGATTGAGGAAAGAACCATTTGCGCTCCAGTGTTCATAAATTTATTCCCTAAGGTTTCTAAGTCTGCTGTTATTTCCCCAAAGCAGCTGTTGGCAGTGTCCTTAGTTCCCCCATGAATGAGAAGGAAGGGATGTATGTCACTGAGTTATGTAAAAGTAAGATGAATGAGTACTGGTAGTCTGATATTATATCATTCAGTTTTGCTCCAGGGAGAAAGCGCACCTGATTCCAAGGGACTTCGCAACATATGAGTTTTTCCATCTCACACATCAAGGAATCTCCAACAATGATCACTCTTTTCTTTTGTTTGTCACAAACTTTGGCATTTTTCAGTTATTCAGTGTGTCGTGTAGTTCCTTCATAACAGGTTTCTCACTCACCTGTTCCTCAAGTAATGTACAGGGGTTTGAGAGCTCCACTGCTTCCACTGGTGCAGACTCTTTTCTAGTTCTTCTGCACCTGTCACCCTTTTCCAAGGAGTATCCTCATTTTTCCTTCCCTCAAAGTTTTCTTCTTCTGCCTTAGTTTGTTGATGCACTTCTTGCTTCTGTTCTACTCTTAGCTCCTGCTCCATCTAAAAACTCTTAATTTTCTTGAGGGTGGTCACTCAGCTCTAGCTCTCTCACCTTTTATTTTAACATGGCTACTAGCTTACATCACTACTGTGGAGTCTTTTTAGTCCATTCTTTGTGCTACCTTTGCGATTCTGTCTTGGGGGGGCTGTTGTGACAACCACTGCTTTCTCCTGTCTTCACTAAGGGTTAATAACACCATCCTACCAATGAATGGGGATGTGTTGCAAGAAAGAAAATAAATGTGTGAGGAGAACTAAGGGGATAAGGAGGAAAAAGAAGGGAAAAATGTTTGCTCAGTCGGGTCATTTGCTCCCTGGGAACCTGGCTGCTTGTATCCCAGAGTACCTAGACCAGCTGCAGCAGCTTCCTCTGATCTGCTCAGCTAGAAGTCAGGAATTAGAATGATTTATTTATTTATTTATTTATTTATTAAAAACATTTCTATGCCGCCCCTTGCCGAAGCCTCGGGGTGGCTTACAACACAATAAAATACAATAAAATACAAAAATAACAATATAAAATTAACAATATAAAATAAATAACAATATAAACGAATATAAAAGAAGTCACCCTGGCCAGATAAATAAGCAAATATTGTTAACAATTAAAATGACGTTTAAATAAAAAGGTCTTCACCTGGCGCCGAGAAACAAACAATTTGACCAAAGGGTGACTTGTGATGGATAAAGATCCATTTGCTTCTTGTTTGATCATAGATTTTTTGCTTATCATCTGATATTTCCACTGAAATGGTATTTCACTCTTTAAAAATATGACAGCAAAAATTAAACATGTTAAACAATGTTTAATTGTTTACCCCTTCTAACTCATGTTCATGGGTATTCTCTCACTGTATGGGTACTAGCATGACTTGAATATATATGGGTATCTGTGGGTATGTGGGTATATGAAGAAAAATAAGCATAATGTTATTTGGGGTGAATTTATTTAAGTGTGCATTTTCCCCCTTAAAAGGGGGGTGATTCAAATCTTTGAAAGAATCCTTACCATTTGGGAAGGGGAGAATGTCCTGAAATGTATGAAACAGGATTTTTTTCCCCAGTTGCAACATGTATTAATTGTCCTGGTGGTGGGTGGAACTGTACCGTAAGAATTATTTTAATTGTATGTTTAATTTTATGTGTTCTATTTTAGACGTAAGTGGAGTTTTTTATTGTTGTTTTGCTTGTATTTTAGATTTTTAAAAAACCCACCTCACCACACTACCAAAGTTGAGGAAGAAGCTTCTGTCCATTGAAAGAGCTGAATTCAAACTGAAAACTTGCCTTCTGTCCCTCTGTTTCAGTAAAAGGCTCTGACTCCACCTTCAGGGTGGCTCTTAATGCTTTAGGTGCTCCCATTCCCGTCCTGTAAACTCTTTGTTCCTTTCAAAGCAGGCTAATTCTCATGTTTTGCTTCAGAACCTTCACTAGGTAAGCTTGAAACCTCAAAGTCCTCTCCCATGCCCCTGCTCCTCCACCTTCTCCCCAGAACCCAACAACAAATCTTTCTGAATAGTCTGCAATCAGTGAAAGACTAACACCCCCCACCCACATGGATAACACAGATGGTGAGTTCAGTTCATCTTACATAAAACTATTACATAAACGTGCCAAAAAATCTCCTTCATATTTGGGAGAGAGCACTTATGATTTGGGGAAAAACAAAGCAAATGCCTCAGAAAGTGAAACTGATTTGCCTACCCTTAGTGTAGCATAACATCCCTAATGAGGGTTCTTCAGATTGCCGCTTGTTTTTATTCCCCATAAAACACAGGCTATTGCCTCTTGAATAGACACATTTTGTGCCAACCTTCCAGTAGGCAGAAAAATCCATGGTAATAAAGGAATTGTTTTTGCATAGTAGTACATTCTAGAGCATGGGTCCTCAAACTACGGCTCGCGGGCTGGATCCAGGCCTCCATGCCCATTTACCTGGCCTCCCTCAGAGGTGTTGGACTCCCTGTGCCCACCGCCACCTGCCTTGCCATCTGTGCAGTGATGCAGAGTTTTCTCTGGACTCACTCAGAGAAAACGATCTCCGAGTGAGCAAGCCAGAGCCTTGCCATGCATGCACCTGCCACCACCCCACTGGCCCGCACCCACAGGCACTGCCGCGCCCGCCGCCTTTCAACTGTCCCCTTTTGAAAAAGTTTTAGATCCCCTGTTCTAGACTCATAATATTTTTATTACTGGTCATTTTCAAAAATATCCCCCCACCCCGCACAATAATCTGCCTTTCCAGACACTAAAAAAGATTTACTCAAGAAGTAGAGAACAATATGGTACTGCTTATATTCCTTAATATATGCTGCACGCTAATTTCATTTGCACCTTGAAATAAATATAATTACAACAATCTAAAATAGAGTTGAAAATCATTATTATGGATTGCCAAAACTTTTGACTGCACAAGCATACTTCCTGAAATGGCAGCCTTGCAATTTTAAAACAAACAAACAAACCCCCACTAATGAGACATTTGACCCAGGTGGATGATAAAGCCCTGGAACCTTACAGCAAATGATCAGCAGTACTCATGATGACTAACCTGTCTTGCCTAAAAGTCCTATGGCTCCTTTGAAGATGTTCTGTGCAAGCAAAAGAGCCCCTTTGGGATGACAGGTGAATCACAGGTTCAGATTCAATCATGTTCTTTGTCCCCATTGAACTCTGTTTAGCAGATCAACGAAACCGAGTCAATGTCGCAGTGGCTGGTTTATATCACCTACTTAGCGCTTGCTATTTCCCAAGCCTATATGTAATGCAGAGATATGCAGGCAGTAAAAAAGCATTTGCAGTTAATGAGACATTAGCTGCTTTATGTAAAACATCTCATTCAGGATCCGCCAAGCTGTATTTGCCTTTCAGCGTAGGCTGATCTGACACTTTTCTGCTTTCTGCTTCGTAATAGAAAAAAAAGGAGATCTGGGAAAATGGGGGCAAAGGAGATAGAATTAAGGTTTTGGTGACTGTACTACTCTTGCTGTGTTGTGTTTCTATGTTCTATTGCACAACTGTTCAGCATAATTTAACAGAAGGCAGACAGCAGCACTGCATTGGCAGAAAGCTGATACTGAAGAACCCTAGTTGTCCCCATCTTTTTTATGCTCCACAAATGCCTTTGCTAGGTGGTGGGTACACAGAAATGAATTGGAGTTGACACTTGGTATGTTTCTCCCTCTTAAAAAAAAGCCTGGGCTAGTCATCCATATAGTGAAAATTAGATGAAACTAAATCAACACATTTAGGGAAAATGAAGGAAAATTGCATAGAACATGAAATCCAGCAATTCGACTTCTCAAGAGCATATGCAGTAAATTGATGATTTAATATTGTCACTCTTCTTCTCTGCCCTACTGGAGCCAATTACATTATGAATCTTTATCTGGATTCATTCCATTTCTGTATAATGTTTCCTAATACATGCAGGATAAGTTGGGAGCCTACATAGCACTTAATGGTCTTAATTATGTGGACAAGAGCTACATATTTGTTCTTTTTACCAATTCTACATTTTCTCTTTCCAGATTCATTTCTGAAAATGTGTCTTACTTTATGGTAGATCACTAGGACCCTAGTAATAAGGCACACAGATCCATGGAGATGGGCGAGCTCTCTCAGGTGTGATACAAATTGGGATCAAGTTGCAAAAGTGGAGAATTTGGCAGGATTTTTTTTCCCTGAAGATCTCTAAATTTGATCATACTACCATCAAAGAGGGGCATTCATTCCAAAGTCCCTTGTGTGAGGATGGTTCTGGTTGTGGTGACTGCAGATGCTTTGGCAAAAGTCCATGGAAACATTGTGAGGAATCTCACTTTCCCCTCCTTTTTTGTTTCCTTCTCTTGCATCCCCCCACATACATTGCATCCCATCCTTCTCAGTGCAAAGGAGATAGGTTTTTTTCCTAAACTAGATTTCTTTTAAAAAGGGAGAGAAATATCTTTTTCATGTCAAATTGAGATTGAGAAAAATGCAGAATTCATTACTGGCACCAAACACCAGGATAGGAGTGCAGCCTAAGTCTGCCTTATCCTTGTATTTGACCTAGTATAGAACCAGTAAACATATGCAAGCAGTCAATCTTTCCAAGAACTGCATAATATTTGAAAAAGAGCAGAAGAAGGGTGTTTGTCTCTCTGTAAAAAAATAAAATGGAAATTTGCTGAAGAGTCAGAAAAGCGCCTTCTCCATTGTTGCACCTCACCTTTGGAATTCTTTTCAAAGGGAGATGTGACTGGCACCCACTTTTTCTTGCTTTCAGTGTCAAGTCAAGTCTTTTTCATTTAATATTTGATTTTAGATTGGACTTGGTTTGCTTCTGGCTTATTGTTTTAGAGACTTGTGCTATTGGTTTATTGTGTTTATTTCCTCTTGTTCTGTGTATTTGTTGTATTCATATTGTATTTTAATCCTATTTTTTATTGTTTTTGTTTGCTATTGTTTTTATATTATTTGTATTTTACATTGCACTGTGAGCCACCCAGAGAGCATTCAGCTATGTGGCGAGATACAGATAGAATAAATAAATATTTCTTACACTGTTTGGAGAGCTGAATGCAATGTGTATTTTTTTAAAAAATTGGGATTTTGTCTTGCATTGTTTTGTTTATCATCAGAGTAGATGAAGAGTTGGGCACAGGAAAGTAAGTTTAGACAGACAACAGCCGTAATTATTTCTCCATTTATTGAATGTATAACTACTGAATATTCTTGCCTGTGGCAAGCAATGTGAAACCATAGCTGAGAGAGGCTATAGAATTAGACTCTAAGCTTTGCTTTTCCCACAAACATAAAGGCTATGGAGAAGGGACACACATAAGAAAGTACTGCTTGGAGAAATGGAAATGTTTATCCACCTGTGCCCTTCAGCCAAAGTTTCAGTTAAAATTATTTAAATCAATAATACAGTACACTCTTACCTTGATTGGATCAGGTTGCATTTATTAATCTATACTGGATGACATTAACTGCACTAGTATCATCAGTAGAAGCAGACATGTTGTAATGTTTAGGGCATGGGTACGCAGCCCATTACATGGGTAAGCAGCCCATTACAATAAGCTATGATAGTGTCAAATAAGTGAGCTGTATTTAAGAAGCTAATACTGGATGAAACAGAGGGATGCAACTGGAAGATTATGGGTAGCAAGTATGAATGGACAACCAATAAGTATGTGTTGATTTAGTCCTCACTAGTGCACATGGAATGAAATAAATAGTTGAAAAGTGGGAAAGGGATGCTGGACTCTTCATACCCACAAGGTTGAATCATCTGATCATCTGAATTTCTCAAAAAGCCCTTGCTTCAGGTACATTTACCCTACGTAAATAAGACGCAGTAGATTGGCACATAAGTTCAGCTGCCCACAAGCAAATGTGTGCAGGTCATATGGAAGGCCCAGTTTCATGAACCAATGGGATCTACCAATGTAGTAGCCACAGTGTTCAAGTCTGATGAACATCCGTTGCAACCAGCTGGATGAACCCAAGAGAGCACTTTCATCTAACTCCTATCAGGTTTGTCAGATTTGCACATGCCTGCAGAAAATCATACTAAATCATACGAGCAGAAGAAGAGCCATACTGAATCTGACTGAGGTTCATCTAGTCCAGCAGTCTCTTCACAGAGTGGTTAACCAGCTGCGTACAGGAAATCCACAAAGACAAAATGACTTCAACTGCATTTTCTACAAATCAACCCACTTTTATGGGTTTCTGAGAAATCATGATTTAGTGTTGTTGTTATTTTAGTATTCCTCTTCAAATCCTATTTCTTAGAGGACTGGATGAGCTTACTGACATGTTCACTGCACATGTAGTAAAGGTATGGCAATCCACACCTGTAGTACTGTACTAGGGTTATGGAAAGGTTTCACAAACACCCCTTCTCAGATTATTCTCGGATTTTGGGTAAAGGTGGGAGAAACAGCAGGAACACCCAGAATGCAAACGGAAAGACTAAGGAAGTGTGCCCCCCGCATTGCTGGATTCTTAAGAACTGTACCAGAAGTAACACTTGCACATAACATAGATCAGCTGCTGCAAGAACCCTGTAAGTATTTCCAGCAGCTGCTAAATTGTAGTTGTTTGCCGCTAGCACAGCTTGTTAATGTCTCAAGCCATTGGGAAGGTTTGGTGTCTTTGGCTTCAGGATGCACTTTACTAATGGCTAATGGCTAATTAGTACTAATGATTAATTTGATGAGAAATAGTAATGACTTATATTGCCTATGTTGTAACAAATTTAAATTGACACTATTTCAGATTTGTGAATCAAAAAATTAGAGGTGATGCTCATGTAGCAACGCATTACTCCCCCTGTGCCTGGTTTGCCTAGTCAGGGGAATATTATTGTTGTAGGCGAGATTTTACGGACGAGACCAGAGACTGGTTGGAATTATCGAGAGAGATTTATTTTTACCTGCTGGCAGGGACCATGCACTCGTGAGAGTGTGGTAGCAGGCAGAGGGGAGACATTTGATTTTTATACTCTTTTACACTTATGCCTGAATGACAGCGAACAATAGGGGAACAACAGAAAACAATGGGGGGACAACAGATAACAATGGGGGAACAACAGAGAAACAATAGGGGAGAGCACATTTTGCCCATTTATCATGCAAAAGCAAGCAAGCGTGGGTACAAGGGCATAATGTCTGCGGTGATACTGGTAATGCTGGAGCGAAGCCTGCTTTGTTATCAGCTTAGCATAGCGTGCACATCCGTGTTCGTGTTCTTGTTCTCCATGAGAACAAGAACACTCTGACCATGCTTCTAACTCGTGATGAGCTGTGCCCTGGCTGCGTGTATGATCATGCCTGATCATGAGGGGGGTTACAACAATTATGAGCACTGAGGGGAGAAAGACAAGTGGCCCAAAAGGCATGCAGCTGCATGTTACTTGTTGGCTCAAGGGTGGAACTTGACCAGCATAGCAGAGCCCTCCCTTGGTCTCTTTGGACTTTTAGTTACTGAATGAGGGGGCTGCTTAATACAGCCAAGCTTCTAGGCTTCTTGGCCTGTGATTTATTGGGGGCAGGCCTTTCTGGGTTTGTCAATGGTTTATTTAGTCAGTTTGCACTCCTACAGCACTCTTTGGCTACACTGTGGTGCACTTCCTGGCAATTTCAGAATTAGTTGCAAAGCTGTGGTACGTGCTAGCATGACCAATATGCTGGGATGGCAGTCCCGTTCTTGTTATGTGCCATCAACTTGTCTTTGCCTTATGGTGACCCCATGAATGAAAGCCCTCCATAATGCCCCATCCATGATATTCCTACCTATTCTGAATCCAAGGCTGTGGCTTCCTGTATTGATTCAACCCATCTCATAGTTGGTCCTCCTTTTCTTCTTCTGCCTTTGACTTTCCCCAGCATGATTGTCTTTTCCAGTGAGTCTTGCCTTCTTATAATGTGTCTGAAGTCTGACAGATTCAGTTTTGTCATTTTTGCTTCAAGGGAAAGCTCTGGCTTGCTTTAGTCTATGACCACTTGTTTGTCTTTCTGTCTGCCCGAGGTATTTGCAAAGCTCTCCTCCACATCAATTTTCTTCCTATCAGCTTTCTTCGCTGTCCAGTTCTCACACCCATTCACTGTGATTGGAAATACAATAGTTCACATAATCTTGACTTTGTTCTGTCATTCCAAGTCATCACTGCTTTCTGCCAGGAGAATGGTATCATTTGCATATCTTAAATTCATGGTGTATCTTCTGCCAATTTTCATTCCTTCCTCTGATTCAAATCTAGCTTTCCTTATAATAAGTTCTGCACATAAATTCAACAGATAGGGAAATAAAATACATCCTTGCCAGATAGCTTTGCCTATTACAGTGTGCATGGGTTCCTCAAGGCCTAAGACCCAGAAAAATGGAGAATCAAAAAGCTTTATGGGACTGACCAGGACTGAGTATTTTTCACAGCAAAATGGAGAGGCCAGGAGTGGTTGGAGAAAGGAACATAACAAGATAAAATAAGCGCACCCTGTACCATCCGGAGAGAGAATGGAATGTGATGAAAACCAGCACATTCTGCATCAGCTCTGCTCAGAGGAGTTCACCGTTCAATCCAGTTGGACTAAGCTGCTAGCATCAACTTTACGGTATAAAATGACTGGGCTTTCCAGCTCCCGTGTGTGTCAGAACAGCGCTGCTACTGGTCACCCACAGTCCTGCTGGAGCACTGAGAGGGTCTACTGGCTGCGAGTATGAGTGGCATGAATGTGAATGAGGCCTCTTGATATTGTTGCTGATGATTGCTGAACTTATACTTCTGTATTCTTTAGATCATAGAAGAAATGTTACATTCATAGTGTTTAAAACCAGATCTGGCATTCAATCTCTCTTTGATAAGGGCTCTCCTTGAAAACTTGATAGTCTCCTCTTTACTGCATCAAGGACTGCTTAATTACGGTCACATGCCCATAGGAAACCATTTTCTATCTCCATATTCTGTCCTGTTCTTGTTCATGATACAGGTTATGCATCAAGACAATCAAGTCCTGAGGCACATCCATATCTTCCAGGGTCATCCATAGCTTTTGAATGATCCACATGGTCAAAGATTTTGCTGTAGTCTGTAAAGCATAGACTGACATTGTTTTTGTGAAATCCTTTGGTGTACTTCATTTTTGCAATATGACCTCTAGTGCCTTTTTCTTTTTGGAATCCAGCTTGGATATCCAACATTTCTCACTCCTTATAGAACAATATTCTTTGTTGCCACACTTTGACCATCACTTTGCTTGTGCAGGGGAGTAATATGATATTCCTATAGTTGCTGCACTCTTTTGCCTTTCCTTGTTTCAATACTGGAATATATGTTCATTTAGACTTGAATGTTTCCAATCTGTGGGCCTTTATTTTGTTTTCAGTATTTGTTGACATATGTTTGTTAGGATATTGACTGCTTCATTTTCTCTATAGGATTATCAATATCATTGTGCCTTCCCAATGAGTTTGAATGATTCAACTCCTTCTTGCAGTATGTCCTGCAAGACAGAACCAATAGAGAGAATATAATCTATTACAAACATAGAAACAAATTGAGTCAGAAGGGGCCTCCTGGACCATCCAATCTGATCCCTGGCTCCAGCCAGCTTTGCTCATGACATGCCTACCATGCCCAGCCTTTTCTTGAACACTCTCACTGATGGGACTTCAACCACATCCTGTGGAAACCCATTCCATAGCCTAGGAATCTTAACCCTCAGGAAGAATTTTCTTGGCATCCAAACTGAACCTTGGTTCCCTGAGCTTTGCTCCATTGGAACGCATTCTGCCCTCATCCTCAGGGGAAAACAGATCCTGACCCACCTCCACATGGCACCCTCTCACTTACCTCTATGTCACCAACAGATTCCCTGCGAGTCTCCTCTTCTCCAGGCTGAAATGACCAACTTCACCTAATACAGCTTCCCTTGCAATCCAGCCACCATCCTTGTGACCCTATGCTGCACCTATTCCAACCTGGCCATATCCTTCCTGTAATGTTGAGCCCAGAAATGAACACAATACTCCAGTTGCAGGCACACTACATTACTACAGAGTGGCAGTAATACCTCTCTTGAACAAGAAGCCATGCCTCTGGCTTTGCATCCAAGGGTGGCATTTGCCCTCTTGACCACCACTGGTGAATCATGGCCTGCAGTCAACCAACATCTTGAGACCCTTTTCACAAGTGCTGCTGTTCAGCCACATGTTCCCTAAACTGTACTTCCATAGTCTGTCCAGATCCTTCTGGATCTAGAGTACCTGCTCCTTAGTTGTGGCCACCATCCCCCTTGTAATATCATCAGCAAATCTGATCATTGAACTGGTCACATTCCCTTCCAAATCATTGATGAAAGAATTGAACAGGATCGGTCCCAGGACAGAGCCCTGGGGGACCCCGCCCATCACCGACCACCATCTTGATGATTAATAGTTACCCTCTGCTTTCAGTTCCTCAACCATCTCCTAATCCATCAGACAGTGCATTGGTCTATCCCAACACTCCTCAATTTCTCAATCGGAATATCATGTGGCATTTTGTCAAAAGCCTTGCTGGTATCCAGATAAACCACATCCCCTCCAACTAGTCACCTCAAAACCTTGTCATAGAATTCCACAAGGTTTGTCTGGCAGGACCAGTTTTTGCAGAAGCCATGTTGTGTGGCTGCCAACCTCCCTTCCCTGTCTAGGGTTACTAGTTCTCTCGCTATTATGAGCCTTTCCATTGTCTTTACTACAATGGACAGAAGGCTAACTGGTCTGTAATTCCCCATGTCCCCTATACTACCCTTTTTGAAAACTGGGACCACCAATTCCAGTCCCCTGGAATCTCACCCATTCTAGGCCCGGTCTCGAAGGGACAGGAAGCCCCATAAGGGAAATTGATCTTGGTAAACCAGTGCGACCCCACCTCCCCTCCCCTCTGGGTGTAGCTTGTGCTGCATTGAATATCCAGGAAGGCATAGTTGTGTGGGGGAAACATCTCCCCCTTCTCCCACCCAGGTCTCCATTATACATGCCAGGTCAACCACCCATCCACGATGGCTCTAGATCCAGCCAGCACAACACTATCTCAGTATTGCTTAGTAAGGCGACCCCAATGACAATAACTCACCTTCCTCTTTGTCCAGTGGAGATAATGATTGGGGTCTGTGTCTTGGAAGTCACCTCTCCAGCAGCAGCTCTGTGGCTGCATCTGACCTCCATGTCTCCCCTGCTTGTTCTCTCATGGCCTCTCCCTTTCCTTTTTTGACTGGAAGGGGGTTCCTTCTGGTTGATCTGGAGGACCACCTGGGCAAATGTCTAGGAACTGTTCCCCCTCCCTTATCTCCAGAGGGAGATAATGTCTCCTATAGACTCTTCAGTTTATCCTTGAGAAGAAACACCAGCTTGTACTTGATTGACTTAATTCAGAACAGGTGAGGGGTGAATGACTAAGCAGACACTACCCTAGCAGGGAGGAAGTCACATCTGAAGTTACCTTTATGGTTGTGGTGAATACCTGAGGCTTTCCACTAATGGTCAGTGGGGAAACAGCCATTGCCTCTGAGACCAATTCACCTCACCTGCTCAGAACTTTGCAGTCCTGGAAAGTGGTGACAGGGGAAGGTCCTCCAACACTGCATGATGCAGACCTGAAGGGGGGCAGTAATTGCACAGCTGCTCAGCAGGGCTAGAACAGCTTGCTCAATACACTTTCAGATTAGCGGCATCTGTAAATTATATGTCCGCTCTGATTCAACATGGTCGGCATCTGTAAATTATATGTCCGCTCTGATTCAACATGGTTGAAATTACTGGAGGAATTCCAATTATTGCGGCCCAATGATGTGGACAAGGTGCTTGGAAGAGTACGTCCCACCACTTGCCTATTGGATCCTTGCCCGTCTTGGTTAATAAATAACTCCAAGCACGGGATTGGGACCTGGATCTTGGAAGTGGTTAACGCTTCTCTGATGGAGGGTCGAGTGCCTGCCCCTTTAAAGGAGGCGGTAATACGACCGGTCCTGAAGAAAGCGTCACTGGATCCAGAGATGGCCACTAACTATAGACCTGTGGCCAACATCCCGTTTCTGGGCAAGGTGTTGGAGCGAGTGGTGGCGGGACAACTCCAAGCACTCTTGGATGAAACTGATTATCTGGATCCTTTTCAGTCCGGCTTCAGACCCGGGTACAGTACTGAATCTGCCTTGGTCGCCCTGTACGACGACCTGTGCAGGGAGAAGGACAGGGGGAGTACATCCCTGTTGGTTCTTCTGGACCTCTCGGCGGCTTTCGATACCATCGACCATGGTATCCTTCTGGATAGACTTGCGGGATTGGGGGTTGGAGGCACTGCTTTGCAGTGGTTCCGCTCCTATCTCAACGGTCGATTCCAGAAGGTAGTGCTGGGGGACCATGTCTCTACGTCATGGCAGCTATGCCATGGGGTACCACAGGGCTCCATTCTATCCCCTCTGCTATTTAACATCTATATGAAACCGCTGGGAGAGGTCATCAGGAGGTGTGGGCTGCGGAATCATCAATATGCTGATGATACCCAGCTTTACCTCTCATTCTCCACTAATCCAGGTGAGGCAGTGGCTGTGCTGAACCAGTGCTTGGCCGAGGTAAGGGAATGGATGAGGGCCAATAAACTGAAACTCAACCCAGACAAGACGGAGGTCCTGTTAGTTGGCGGATCGGGTTTCGGAGAGGGTGGATTTGACCTGGTCCTGAATGGTGCAACACTCCCTCTTAGGGATAAGGTCCGCAGCTTAGGAGTACTCCTCGACCCGGAGCTTTCTTTGGAAGCTCAGGTGGCAGCAGTAGCGAGGAACGCCTTCCTTCAGCTTCGGCTGATTAATCAGCTGCGCCCCTACCTGGAGTACGACTGCCTGGCGACGGTGACACACGCGCTGGTGACTTCCCGCCTAGACTTCTGTAACGCGCTTTACGTGGGGCTTCCCCTGAAGACAGTCCGAACACTTCAATTGGTGCAAAATAGAGCTGCCAGGTTGCTGACGGGGACGGGGCGTTATGCTCACATGACTCCAGTCCTCCATCAGCTTCACTGGCTTCCCATTGAAGCCCGGGCCCAATTCAAGGTGTTGATTATGACCTACAAAGCCCTAAACGGCTTGGGTCCTGGCTACCTGAACGAGCGCTTACGTCCGTATATGCCCGACCGCCCTTTGAGATCTGCGGGAGAGTCCCTTCTCCAGGAACCCTCCATGAAAGAAATTAGGAGAGCAAGTACCCGGAGGAGGGCTTTCTCTGCGGTGGCGCCCAACCTATGGAATTCACTCCCCAAAGAGGTCCGCCTGGCACCGTCGTTACTGGTTTTTCGGCGCCAGGTAAAGACCTTTTTATTTAAACATCATTTCAATTGTTAAAACATATGATCTGGCCGGGGCAACTTCTTCTTCCTTCTCTTTCTCCTCCTATATTTTTTATTTTATACTGATAATTTTAATTTTGTATTTGTAAATCAATGTATTTTTTATATTTTTATATTTAATGGTAATTTATTATGTACTATTGTATTTCAATGTATTTTATCATGTTGTAAGCCGCCCCGAGGTTTCGGCAAGGGGCGGCATAGAAATGTTATAATAATAATAATAATAATAATAATAATAATAATAATAATAATAATAATAAAAATGGTCAGTGTTTATACCAACTAATTCTGTACTTTGATTTATTATCTCACCCACTACACTCACACTAAATGCAATGTATGTATTTTTGTTTCTGCATTCCCATTTAATTTTGAGCTGGCTTGGGCACATTGTGTAGAAAACTGGTATGCAAATTTAAATGCTGATGAACATTAGAATGATGATACTGCATAAGGGGGGAAAAATTGGCAACCTCCATAGTGGGAGAAATCACTTGAGTTTCAGGAGAAAAAATCAAACTGGATTTTACAAAGTCCTCTCAGGGCACTTTTTGTCATGTTTAAAACATATTTAAAAACTAGGAGACACTCCAAGTCACCGGGAAGCTTGGCTCCTGCTGTGTGCTTTCAACTTAAGGCAGGAAATATTCCTGGAAATGAAGCTACCTGATGACATAGTATCATTCACAGGAAGATTTCTAGCCTTGTTCTGAAAGCAGGTGGGAGTATCAGCTCTTACCTTTTAAAAAATTGTCAAATGGCGTGTATGTTTGTGTATGGGGGATAGAACTCGAAAACCATCTTGTAACTGCAAACTTCCTGCCCTGTCAGAACTCTAGCTCTCTCACCTGTCTATTCCCTGTTGATCTTTAGGAGAGTTTTCCCTAATCTTCAGTGTTCAGCCGAGGAAAATATTTCCTCACCCCTAAATTTAAAGCCATTCTATTTACCATATTTGTTGTCATGAAGATTTTTTTCCAGATAATACATATATACTGACTATGAGTTGGTCCATTTGTCTTTGATTTATTCATTATAATTCAATGCCACTTTTCTCAGGATAACCAAGTCAAAACATAAAAGACAAATTGACATAGAAATGTAGGAAAAATTTTTAGCAACTAAATAAAACCATGATAACTTGAAAAACCAAATTAAAAAAAAAAATGTATCTTGACCTCCTTCCCGAATGTGGAAGGAACCCGTAGTTGCAACTCCAAACTTGGGAAGCTGCACAGCAGAAAACCCTTCCTCATGCACACAATAACAAATTGGCTTTTGCAGTTGAGGAGCTATCTGAAGGACCTCTCCTTCCTATCCTATTAAATGAACATGTCCACACGAAGTTAGGGGATAAATCTGATAGCTAGATGCAAAGCCATTTAGAGCTTTAAACCAACACCCTGAATTCAGACCAGAAAATAACTAGCAGATCTTTTGGTACAGGGGCATCTTCAGTTGTGATACCATCACAACACTGTATATTTGGTAACAGCCTAGCTGCCACATTTTGCATGCATTGATGCAAATTCATTGCATGAATTTTGACATTTTCAGGGATAGCCTTACAGAGAGCACTCTGCAGTATTCTGTTATGTAACCAAGACATTGATAACTGTAGCCAGGTCAGACTGACTCAAGAATTGTCACAGCAGGCATACTTGGTATTGCTGCGCCAAAAATAATGTGAGACTGTATCTTTAGAATGCCAAATTCCTGCCCTTTCAGAATCTCTCCCTCACTGTTTTTACTGTTGTCATTCAACCATGTTATAAGTCAGAAATGTTGTTGCTGTTCTGCTGTACCATAATCATGGTGCATCTCCATGGCTCTGAGGATTGTTATGGCCCTGGGCGACATTTCTGAACCAGATTTTCACTACTCCTGGACCCTCATTCCCCGGTCAGTGGCTGGCCCGACATGTGCATGTGCATCTTATTGCATTAGAAATTATTTTAAGTCACCTTTAAAAAAGCAGCCCTGCAGGAAAGAACATCCTGTCCCTGTTATAAAACCCTATCAGTTTCTCTTCAGTTTGTGCTGGGGCAGGTTGACATACGTAGCTGCAGGATTGCTTTTCACAGTCCTGAATGTGAGTGTACAGTCCCTGGGTATGCTCTGGCCTGCTGGACCTGTTCCACTGCAGAACTGCTTCATATGCCACCTGGTTCCTGACCTTGTTTAAGCTTGTAGGGACAAGTTGTAGGGAGAACTGAATAGTAGGGGTGACAGAATCTGTAGCAGCACTGAACAAGAATAGATCCTCTGAGAGCTATCCTACAAGACAATTTAAGTAAATAATATGGTAACATTGATATGGGATACATTTACCTATTATCACGAGGATATGGCCCCACTGGGTTCAAAGAATTCCACTGTGAACATTCATGTTTGACCTGAATAATACAATCCTCCATAATACAACTAAGTGCTGACTTTGGCACTGAGTTGGATTTCGAAAAGAGTTCATCTTGGTGCTCCTTCAAGAATTGGTATGAATGGTATGAGATGGTGCTGGTTCTTGCTCAATATTTTAAGTCATTGCGTATTCCATAGTTGTTAGTGAGACTGCTCAGAGTATCCACATGCACAAGTTAGAGTGTCAGATGCAAATTTCACTTGGAAGTTTTTTAAAATATTAATACTTAAAAGAGAGGAGAAAGTCTTTGAAGAAGAGACTTGAGAAACACTTCTAACAAAAAACAGAAAAATGGAGAAAGGAAAACAATATGTAAAGGCATCCCTAACTGAACTGTTATCTGAAGTTGCACTCATCCAGTTTTGGCAGTGTGCATATCCATTTTAATATATCACTTTAAATCTCTTGGCTGTACTCATTACATCATTCATACTTGCTGAATGAGACAAAGAAAGTGTCCCTAGATTTCAGCTGCATTTTAAAGTTGGCAATGTTATATATGCATACTTCTTGCAAACTTATCCATGATCCAAAAATGTCAACACAGAATTGTTGTTGGGAGGATAACATCAAAGAAAATCCATCTTAAAATTGTTGGTTTACAATACTGGCAATGTTTGCTCCTATCCCCCCCTCCCCAAGGCCAAAAAAAAAAAAAAAAAAGCTGGCCATAAATTGTACTTACTTTTATTTATCTATGTGCAAGTGGTTTTTTCCTAGTTGCAGTCATGCCCAGGAATAACCATAAATTCTTACTTCCTTAGTTGAAATGAAACTATTACTAATTTTCTATTTCTGGTGGGGAAAATTGCATATTTGCTATTGTGAATTAGTGTTCTAAACAGGCAACAGGTTTGTGGGTTCTCCATAACAAAAAAGCAATAGGATAAAGCCATAGCTCTGATAAGAACAGCAGTAACAGAAGGACAGATACTTCTGTCTAGACACTATAATATCCATATAAGGATATATATACTCTCACTAGATGTTTCGAATACTAAGCTGCCATAATTATGCTCTGTCCTGATGAAGACCACAATCCTAGCCTAATGTCAATGACTGGAGCAGATTAAGGTAGTGTAACACTGATAGATGGTAAGCTAGTGATCTAGTTTCCAGGGTAGCTAAATGAAGACCCTGAAAAGGTGTTCAAGGCACAGGGAGGCTTCACAACAAAAAGCCTTAGATACATGATAAAATATGCAGAATAAAGGCTTAGAACAGAATAAAATCAGAGTTAAATAATAACACCATCAGGATAAAGTTTGAAAACACAATCACAAGGATTTAAAAACAAAATTGAAGGCCTAACAAAGCCTGAGGAAGTAAAGATGTTTTCACCCGATTGTGTAAGCACAATGTAGGCACCAAGCAATCATCGCTGAAGGGGATAGTTCCACTACTGGAGTTCACCAGTACTGCAGCTGAACATTACAAAAACAAAAATCATGCTCACAGAAGAATCACACAACATTAAGGTAAACAATTAAAAAATTAACCCTGTGAAAGATTCTACATACCTTGGCTCAATCATCTGTTCAAAGGAGACTGCAGACAAGATTGAAGACTGAGGCAAAGGGTAAGGACATTTCACTGGAGAACAAGGCAAAAATTATCCACACTATTGTATTCCTGATCACCTTATATGTGTGTGAAAGCTGGACAGTGGAGAAAACTTGACAGGAAGAAATTTGATGCATTCGAATCATGATGCTAGAAGACAGCTTTGCTGATTCTCTGGACCAACAGAAAAATTGGTCCTTGGTTCAATCAAGTCAGAACTTGCCCTAGAAGCAAAACAAAACAAAATGACAGAACAAAAGTTGTCAGACTTGGGACACATAAGAAGGCAATGCTCACTAGGAAGATGGAAAGTCAAAGGTAGAAGAAGCAGAGGAAGACTAACTATGAAATGAACTGAATCCATAAAGGAAGTCACAGCCTTGAGTGTACAAGAGCTGAGAAGGGCTGTTGAAACACAGGGCAGTTCAGAAGGCATTCATTCATAATGTTTTCCTAAGTTAGAAACAATTTGGCAGCATATAGTAATATAGGAAACTGCCCTAGGTGAATGATCCATGCAGGTATTGACACAGGAGATTGATGGCATGGATGGACTCCACATTCACATGGACCAAGCAAGCATATCTTTCATAGATGCATAAACAGCGAGCTTGGAACATATGTTCCTACTCCTAACTGCTAACCCTTTAAAATGTACTTATGTCTCTTTTGAAGTTCTAATGCCACCGCCACTATCATTTCCTAACATTTCGTTTTTTCATTGTGATACATTGTCTCATGGAGCAGGGTAAGCCAATTCTTAAGGAGCTAACAAGTTGCTTCTTTATATTATTAGAACATTCTTTTATTAAGCTCAATTTTATTTAAAGGAGGGATTAGAAAAGTATTCTCCCTAGAAGCATGACTCATACAAAAAAGACTTATTGGCATATGCAGAGGTGCAAAAATCACCTTGCTGGAGAACACATCAAACTTGTGTCACATGGGGTTCAGAACATGTGGGGAAAAGATTTTTGGGGTTAGTTATAATATGCGTACACTTTGTGGTGGGAATTTCTTTAATATTTCGGGATATAGACATTTCTATCAACTACCAATTTCTTGGAATGTAACATAAGGTCAGGATTCTCTGTGGATTTTGAATGGGTGGTTTTTAAGCATAATTTACAAATGGACAAATCCGTGGATGTTTTGGCTGGCTTTACTGATGTCTTACAAGAGCTATCCCTAAGAATAGTAGCATACTTTGCTATGCAAAAAATATATAGGGATACATTGTATATGTCACAGAATCATGTAAAGAAATTGTACCATTGAATTTTATTCTATTTCACAGATTTTTCTTTTTTACTTTGTTTTGATTTTCAAAATTAATAATAAAATAATTTAAAATGTTCAGAAGAAGGGAAATAAGGAAAATGGGAATTTAAGTGATCACATTCATTCTGTCAGTGGAAAGTAGAGACATAAGTACAGGAATCTGTTTATTTTGTTCACTAATGCTTACAGAAAATTTTAAATTGTTACATCCTGCAGAATGCATGGTCTGGTACCTCTGAGAATCCAGTACTGAGATCCATAGCCAGTATTTTGCTCGAAGCTTAGAGAAAACATAAATGCAGATTTATTGTTTGATGGTCCACTTCTAGCCACTGCAAAGCAAGAAAGGAACCAAATCTGAGCTTAAGGGTATTGTATAATTTCATCTTCATGCTATTGCACTCAGTAGCTCTAATCCACTTTTTTCTCTTCCTTGTTAACTTCCTGTTTTTAATTCCTGTCTTTTAAGTCACTGCTAACATGGTAACTCAGAGCAAGGCTATTTTTTCAGTCCATGGAGCTTGAGATGACCTTTTCCAACACTGGCTTGAATTCAACATATTAACATAAGCAGTCCCAAGAGTAATGATAATTTTCCCACTGTAATCATAACTGATTGTCATCAAGTAGATTACGAAAGTTCTACCCATATATAATATGGAATTTTAAGTGAAGTTTGAGATGCTTTGATGAAATCACCATCTACTAATAAAGTTCTGTATGCTTTCAGCTCATGAAAAATAAAGATGAGGTAAGTAGATAGCACTGCATTGCATTGTGTCCAACCTGCAGCTCACAGGCCGCATGAGGCCCAAGATGGCCATGAATACAGCCCAAAACAAAATCATAAACTTAAAAAATTATGAGATTTTTTTGCAATTATTTTTGTAATTTGATTTCACTGTTCTCGAGCATGAACTTTGTAGATAACAGTGTCATGTCACAATGTCACATAAAATAAATGTATGTATGTTCTGGCTATCTGTACTCATGTGTGGTTTCACTTTTATTGCAGTGTGTGGATTCCAGTATGCTCTCTTTCTTTTTCTTTTCTTTTTTTTTAAGAAATTTTATTAAAATTTTAAACTAATACTAAAACATCAATCATCACATACATCGGACTTACTGGGACAGACCCCTGCTACATATTTTTTAACATTCTATAATCATATTCAAATCAGTTTATAATAACTTAAAAACATCACTAAATCTACGCCAAGTCCCGTTTCTTCAGCCAATCATAAAAAAATCCCAAGTTTGATAGAAGTCAGTGTCTTCTTTCTCCTTCAGTGATAAAGTCAATCTATCCATTTCTGCACAGTCCAGAATCTTTCTTAGAATCAGTTCATCAGTGGGTAGTTCCTCATTTTTCCAATACTGAGCAAATGCAATCCTCGCCGCTGTGATTAAATGTAACATCAAATACATTTCCTGTCTGTTAATATGATGATGCCTAACAAGAAAACTTCAGGTTTAAAAGCAAAGGGTTTTTGTAGTATTTCCTCCAGCCATTTATGTATTTTAATCCAATACATTTTCACATTATCACAGCTCCACCACATATGATAAAAAGTACCCACTTTATGTTTACATTTCCAACATCCATTTGACATATTTGGAAACATCTTAGCTAATCGACATGGCAACAAATACCATATATAGAACATTTTATATAAATTTTCTTTTTACGAAGTTGCTAATGTTACCTTAATATTTCTGTCCCATAGCTTTTGCCACTTTTCTAATTCAATATTATATCCAAAGTTTTGTGCCCATGTTATCATAGTTTTCTTAACCTGTTCCCCTTCTATTTTCCTGTCAAGTAAAAAATCATATAACCTTTTAATCATTTTCTCATCTGTTTTAAACATCACTTGATCAAATGCTGTTAAGTCTTTGTAAAACCCCCGTATTTTACAATCTTTAGCATATCTCGATTGCATCTGCACCTTAGATCACCAGGAGATATTAAATCCCTGTTCTTGTATTTCTTGATCTAGTTTCAGGCCTCCATCCTTATCCAAGATATCGTCATATCTTATGATCCTTTCAAAGTTCAAAGCATTTGGAAACACAAAAGCTTCCATAGGTGAAAGCCATCTTGGTAGTTTATTATACACTTTTGACTTTAACTTTTCCCACACTGACAGTAATGATCTTCTAATAAAATGACTCAGAAAAGACCCATGTGACTTAGCCTTCTCGTACCACATATAAGCATACCAACCCATTTGCAAGTCATGACCTTCAAGATACTGAAGCATTTTTAATTTAATCCTTGGTCTTCTTCTTTCTCCAACTAAATCTCAAAATTTGAAAGTTTAGGTCATCAAAGAATTTTTTATCAATTTTTACAGGAATCATTTGGAACAAAATCCAAAGTGTAGGTAGTATATCCATTTTAACAAGTGCTCTTCTTCCCATCAAAGATAATTGTAAATTGGCCCATTTTTCCAGATCACCTTTAATATCCTTCAATAATTTATCATAATTATCTTCTTTCAAAGTGGTACATTTAGCTGTAAGATAGATTCCCAAGTATTAAACCTGTTTAACAATCTGCAAATCTACTTGTTCCTGGAGTCTTTTTTTTTTTTTTTTTGGTCTTGTGTGAAGTTTTTAACTATTTCATTTTTTCTCTATTTATTTTCATCCCCGTAACCTCACCATATTCTTCAATCCATTGTAAAAGTTTAGGCATTGTTACTAATGGTTCCTCCGTTATGAAGACCAAATCATCTGCAAATGCTCCAGTATGCTATCTTTCGACCACAGACAGTCGGATTGACACCATCAGATGTTGCATGTGCTCATGGTGACTTGAGCCCATTATCAATAATATTTCAACCTACCATTGCAAACAAAAGGTGTTTTGTTCTGCATCAGCAGCTCAGATGTGGAAGGGACCAAATATTGCTTTCTATTTTCCTGTCAATTAATTTTCATAATAAAAGTAACTATAGACCATTACCTATTTTTATTTTTTTAATTCCAGTATGGCTTCTACAATGTCTCAAAAGAAAACAGAACCCAAACAAAATTACAAATGAAGGAAGATTGTTCAATGAAAAGTGGACAGATGACTACTATTTGTTGAAACAAATACTAAGCCACTCTGCTTAATTTGTAGGAATTTGTGCAAATTTTCAAAGACTATAATTTGAAAGACATTATATGCAAAAACAAGCTGCCAAATTTGGTGTGTATCAGGGATTGCATTGTAAGGACAAAACAGTGGAACTGAAAAAAAGCCTGTCTTCTCAACAATTTTTTAAAAAGTTATAATTCAGACAGATTCTATTGTAAAAGTTAATTATGCAGTAACATATTTAACAGCAAAAAAAAAAAAAATCAAACCATGTACTGATGGTGAGTTCATTAAGCAATGTATGGAAAGTGTGGCAGTTATAATTTTCCCTGGAAAAAAGGGGAATATTTCTTAAATCAGTTTGTCTCACCAGACTATAGCCAGGTGAATTGAAGAAATTGGAAAATGTATTGAAAGAAGTTTTTAGAATAAAGCTGCTAATTTTAAATTTTATGCTTTGTAAATGGATGACAGCACTGATGCTACAAATACGGCTAAACTTGCCATTGGTATGAGAGATATTGATGATGAATATAATGTCACTGAAGAAATTGCTTCTTTGGTGCCATTAAAAGACAGAACAAAATCAATTGATTTATACAAAGCAGTAAAACATATCTTAAAGCAATTTTCTTTGTCCATTGTCAACATATCTGGTATAATTTTGTTGTTTGTTTATTTTAAGCTTTTCTAACCCATTCACCACTAGTGTCTCAGGACAGTTTACAATGAAAAATGAATAAAATAAAACAAAGCAGCACAGCATCCAACAACTTAAGATAATAAAACCCCAATTAAAATCATCTAAACATTAAAATGATGGGAAAATAAAAAGGTTTTCATTCCATAGTTGCGGCATGACCACAGAGAAGGCCCTCCACCAGGTAGCCACCCTCCTAATCTAAGGGAGTATAGGTAAGAAGGTGTTCCTTCAGGTATCCTGGACCCAACCCATTCAGGGCTTTATAGGTCATCACCAACACCTAAAATTGGGCCCAGACTTCCATTGGCAGTCAGTAACTGATAGAAGACCAGTGTTATATGTGAGTACCTGCTGGTCCCTGTTAACCTCCTGGCAGCTCTGTTCTGATCCAATTGAAGTATCTGGACCATCTTTATGGGCAGCCCCATGTAGAGCGCATTGCAGCAATCCAATCAGGAAGTTACCAGAGTATGGGTCACTGTTGCCAGGCAGTGATCATCCCAGAAAGGACGCAGTTGGTGGATCAGCCAAAACTGAAGGAATACGCTCCATGCCACTGCTGTCACCTGATACTCCAGGAAGCACTCCCAAACTGCAAACCCTATCCTTTAGGGGGAGTGTAACCCCATTCAGGACTGGGCTGAAATCACTTACCTGGAGGGCTGAACCACCTACTAGCAGGACCTCCATCTTGTCTGGATTAAGCCTCAATTTATTGGCCTTCATCCAGCCCATTACCCTGGTCAGGCACCAGTTAAGAACAGCCACTGCCTCATCTAGACTAGATGTAAAAGAAATGTAGAGCTAAATGTCATCAGCCTAATGACGCTGCAGCCCAGACCCTCAGATGACTTCTCCCAGCAGTTTCATGAGGATGTTAAAAAGCATGGGGAATAAGATGGATCCCTGTGGCACTCCATGGCAGAGTTGCCATGGTGCAGAGCCACACTCCCCCAGCACCACCTTTTGGAATCGACCAGAAAGGTAAGTGTGGAACCACTGCAAAGCAGTGCCTCCAACTCCCAACCCAGCCAGCCTGTCCAAAAGGATACCATGGTTGATGGTATCAAAAGCTGCTGAGAGGTCCAGGAGAACCAGCAGGGACAAACTCCTGCTGTGTCTCTCCCTGCACAGGTCATCATGTAGAGAGTGACCAAGGCAGTTTCAGTTCCATAGCCAGGCCTGAAGCCAGATTGAAATGGGTCTATATGGTCAGCTTTCTCCAAGAGCGCCTGGAGTTGCCCAACCACCACCTGCTTGAGCACCTTGCCCTATTTTTGGCAGCCATCTCTGGGTCCAGAGATGTCCTCTTCAGGACAGGCCTGATCTCTACCTTCTTCAAAGGGGTGGGAACCCGGCCCTTCCTCAGAGAGGCATTGATGACCTCCAGGACCCAGGTACATATCCCTGACTGTTCTTTAGAAGGTCAGATACTGAAGATGAAACTCAACTACTTGGTCCACCTAGTAAGGAGGAAGGACTCCCTGGAGAAGACCCTGATGCTGGGAACAATTGATAGCAAAAGGAGAAGGGGACAACAGAGGATGAGCTGGATAGATGGAGTCACTGGGGAGGTAGGTGTGGGCTTGGGTGAATTCCAGGGGATGGTGGAAGACAAGGGGGTCTGGAGGGATGTTGTCTGTGGGGTTGTGAAGGGTCAGGCATGACTTTGCAATTAACAACAAATTGTTTATGCTATCAAAACCAAAATTTGTGCCATTACTTGATGATGAAAACTGGCTTACAGATTTAGCATTTTAGTGGATTTAACCACTCATTTAAATGAGATATACATGTGCCTTCAAGGTGAAAACCAACTTATCAATACAGTGTTTCAAACCATAGCAGCATTCCAAATGAAACTGAAATTATGGCAAGCTCAAATTTTATACATTTCAACATGCTGGCTAAACACAGTTCTGTGAACAGCAAAAAATATGGAGCCTTGCTTTATAATTTGATACAAGAATTTGAAAACAGATTTCAAGATTCCTGGGAAAATAATCAATATTTTTGTGACTCAATTTTCAGTCGACATAAATATGTTACCTGCCAATTTTCAAATGGAATGCATAGAGCTGCAATCTGACATTTAACTTAAAGAAAAAAATTGTCTCGTTACTGGACTGTTATAGGTTTTATCTTTCCAGAGACAAATATCCCTCGTTTCACAATCATGCTTTATTCATGCTTTATTCATGCTTTGTTCATGCCATTGCATTTTGGCCGCACCTACATTTGTGAGAAACTACTTTCAAGAATGAAGCACACTAAAAGTAAAATTAGAAGCAAAATATCTGATGAGCACCTTGAGAACTCATTTAGAATTGCAACTACTTCCATTGAATCAGATACAGATGCATTTGTTTCTCAAATACAATGTGAAATATCCCAAATAGTTTTATTTGCCCACTTTTCTTTTACTTTTGTATTAAAAAATATTTTTTAAAAGCAATCATAGAATCATACAATAGTAGAGTCAGAAGGGGCCATGAAGGCCATCGAGTCCAACCCCCTGCTGCTATTTTGCATCTCCTTAGTGCTCAGTGTCTTGCGCACATAAAGTGGTAACAATGCTAATTAATTTGATTTCTATTCCAGGTTATAATATAATAAAATATGGAAAAGTGAATGAGGAGAGTGGGGTTGAATACTTATACAAGGATATGAATTAAGAATATTATTATTGAATATGATGGTTTTGTTTTTATTTCACTACCATACAATGGCTGACACTTTTAGGGTGGTTTTAGAAACATAGAAACAGAGTGAGTCAGAAGGGTCTTTTGGGCCATCTAGTCTGACCCCCAACTCCAGCCAGTTCCACTCATGACATGCCTAAAATGTGCATGTCAGTCTATCCTTGAACACCCTCACCGATGGGATTCAACCACTTCCCATGGAAGCCCATTTCATTCCCTAGGGGTCCTAATTTTCAGGAAGTACTTCCTAACATCCAAGGTAGTTTGTATAATCTTATTGTTGCTAGCACAGTAATTTATGTGCTTTACCTATTATTTCTCCTTGTGATTTTTAGTACCTCTAGAACTGGTTCTTTTCACTGCATTAAGCCTAAGCACATGAAAGAACTGTTCTTGTTTATTCCAGATTTACAGCTCAGTCTTGGCAACTTCTCCTCCATCCCTAGTATCCAATGATTAACTCATCAGTTACTTGTGAAAGTGCCGCTCCTTTTATTGGAGTACATGTAGTGTTAAACTCTGAAGTTATACTGTCATAATGGTGCAGATATAATAAGATGATCATAAAAAACTTATCTTCACCTCACCTTTCTTCCTTTTTCTTTTTTTCTTTCAAAAAGTAATCTTGATATATTTCTGTAATCCTTCTATATGAGAAATCAATATAAAATACTCTGTTTCATAAATGCTTTGCAAGCTAAAATTGCATTATATAGGTTTATACATCAGGGAAACAGGACAGAGCAGTAAAGAGGAGGTGTTGTAATAGTACTGGAATGGAGAACCAGTAACAGATACAGGCATTAAACTAATACATAAAATGCATGTGCTCTAATATATACAATCCGTTTCATTCTTTAAAATGCTGTAGCAGTTTGAATGCTATTAGGAAGAAGGGCAGATTCTACATTATTGTTTGAGGACAATCTATGTATTTCCATCCTCCCCCTCCCGAAAAAAAAAAGGGGGGGGATAGCAAAGGGACCAGTGATTTAGCTTCTCTTTACATGCAAAACTAAATAAATTCTGCTGTCATTCCATGATTGGTCCTTTTTATATGCTTGCAGGAGATGGTAAGATATGTAGGATGAATCACTCAGGAAGTAGTTTGAGTCCATGTGGAATATTCATTCAGTGCAGTTCCTGACCTAGAGGCAAGACCAGAAATAGAGGCTGCATTGCTTTTAAGAAATTTAGCACTGAAGTTTAATATTGCAATCACATAGTTTTAAAGAGGTTAAAATATCTAACTGGTTTATAGGCTATCATTATTATAAACATTAACACTCTTTTTAATTATGTGTATTTTAATGAGTTAATATTGTGTGTCTGTGTGCTTATTGTATGAATGGGTAGTACATTTTTCTCATACCCATATATTGCAAAGTACAATTTGTTGCATTGTGGTATTTTCTCCCCCCCACCCCAATATAAATTTAGACACTGACAATGTAGATATAAATAATATTTATTTTGTTTGTACATGAGAAATGAAAAAATAGACTGTTCCAACTGATTACATGGAGAAAGAAGTACAGGAAGAAGGTCTTCACTGAAAAGCTTAAACACTGTGTTGGGAGGAATACAATATCAATATTTAGAGTGGCTCAGTTGAAAAATTGTTCAGCCATGATGATGTTCAACTTCTGGTAGAAGGAGGAGCTTAAAGCCAATCAAGAACTGAGCCTAAGTTTTCAGAAGATGCTTTTTGGAGAAAATTTCTGAATCATTTTTTTCTTCCCTCCAACTTGAAAAGGTAAACCAACTTGAAGAATTTGTCCCAAATAAGGTCAGCCACAAAATGTTGGAACATTGGAATTATGATATATGCTATCAGATGTCAGAATCAGTAAGAAACTAATTACTGTATATGAATCAGAGTCATTGTAAATGTTAATAATACTAAGAACAGCATGTTTTTTATAATGGATAAATATTCTAGGTTTCTCCATTTTCTTTCACTTGTATATTACTTTTCAGTTCAGTTTGGCTACTCTGAAAGTTAACTGCATGTCACTTTATGTCCCTAGGTTATGAATTCCGAATGTTCACTTTTTACAGAGCAGTAATTCCTCTGTTCAGCTTGTATGCTGAAGTAATCATGAGGAAGATGGATCAAAAGTCAGGATAAAAGCCGCCCCAAGGCTTTTGCGAAGGGGGCGGCATATAAATGTCCCAAATAAATAAATAAATATCAGAGGAAAAACCATCAACAACCTTTGATATGCAGATGACACAACTCTCCTCACAGAAACGCAGGAAGATATAAAGCAATTGATCCAAAGAATTAGAGGAGAGTGAGAAGTTAAGCCTCCTCCTGAACATCAAAAAGATGAAGATCTTGACAACTGCACAGAATGAAAATAGCATTTGATAATGTAGAAATTGAATTCACATTCCTGGGATCACTGATTACTCACAACAGTGAAAGCAGTCCAGAAATAAAGCGACAAATTTCCATAGGTTGTATGGCAATGACAAGCATGAATTAAGTGTGGAAAAACAAGAACATCAGCTTAGCAACCAACTGCAGATTGGTCTGAGTGATCATTTTTCCTATTGTAACCTACGGCTGTGAAAGTTGGACAATGAAAAAGCTAGACAAGAGGAAAATTGACTCATTCAAACTGTGGTGTTCTGTGGTGGAGGCTTCTGTGCATTCCATGGACAGTGCATCATGAACAAGCAGGTGCTAGAACATATTAAACCAGATGCATCTCTGGTAAAGCTGAGACATGTATTTTGGCCACATTATGCAATCAAGCTCATTAGAAAAAAGATAAAATGCTTGGAATGCTCAGTGGCAAGAGAAAACCAGGTTGCCAAAGAGCAAAGTGGCTAGATTCCATCAAAGAAGATGAGGCCCAGAGCATAGTTCAGCTGAATAAGGTAGCATGGGATAAGAAAGTGTGCCAAGATACAGCTCATGGGATCGCTTGCAGTTGGATATGACTGAACAGCTGGACAAAAATTCCTATGTACACAGTCAAGATGTTGCCAATGACCTCACCAGTTTTGCTGCCATTTTAAGTAACTTTTGAGTGGCTTGACTCTAGAATTTTCCATTTAATACTGAAGGGTTGCAAATCAAAACTTCAACATATAATACGTACATGAAGAGAGACATGGGTTAATTGTGCAAAGAATTGTGAGACTCCTAGAAATATTCCATTGCCTGACCCTCTGTCAGTGCCTAACATAGGAGCACATGGATATGCTGCATACTCAGTCAAGGGCCTTGGTCTAACAAGCCTTAAAACTCACTGGTAAGCAGTAGCTTTCCTAGATTTCAGGCAGGCTCTACCTGAGCTTTTTGCAAACAAAATATGTTATCTACCAATGAGTTCCAGCCCTGTCCACTATCCATAGAACATAGATTTTAAATTGTCATCCTACTGTCAGTCTTGCCTAAGGCACTATCACCACTGATAAACATTAACATCAATTTCTAATCTTCAACCTAAAATGTGCATATGAAGCACCATTGCTGCTTACCCCATACCTTTGTACTCATCACCCATGACAGGAAAATTGAAATTTCACCAGCATTTCAATGCCTTTTCTCTCTCTCTTTCAGGCAACTGAACCTATAATTGTGTAAATTTAAAATCAAGTTGGCTCAAGCTCCATGAAGCCAGGAGACCGAAAGCTATGTCTCCTGATCAGTAATAATGTTGTGTAATTTCACAGCTTTTGCCTGCTTTCAGTTTATTACTGTGCATGCATGTGCCACCTTGGTCTTTCTGGTTCAAATCCAGATGAAGAGGACTGAGTGTCTGGAGCCTGTAAATATTCCCCATTTTCCCCTGTAACTTCATAAAGCAACTGAGCGTTACTGTATTATAAACATAGAATGCTGCTATACAATGAGTCAGACCTTTGGTCCATCTAGTCCGGTATTTTTGACCCTAATTGTCATTGGTAATCCAGGGTTTCAGACATGATTCTTTTCTGTCCATATCTGGAGATGCCTGGAACTGAACTGAACCTTCTTCATGAAATTGTGTTCTCCACCACTGGCCCCCTGCTAGATGAATCCTGAAAAGCTGATTCATCTCTTTTTATTACTTAAATAAGCAGCTGCAGGATGAGTTAACTACAGGGATGGGTAATTCTTCTAGCACCATTCTATATGAAACTCCTATGTCACTTTTGCATGTACTTACCTATGAATAATTCAATCTTACTCCACACAAAAAATACGTGTGTACTTTTGTTTAATTTTAAATGCAAAGCTGGTAGCTAACTATGCAGTCCACCTTCAGACTGGATAGTAGGAATCAGATCAGTTCATAATCAGAGAGCCTTTCTGGCTATGGAGCAGGATATAAATCTATAAGTCTAATAAAAACAAATAATTAAATAATAGCATTTAGAATTTAGAAAGATTGAATCCTTCAATTTTCTCTAATTAACATTGCCACTAACTTCAACGTGACTTTAAAAAAAAAATCTGTTACCTGATTCTTTCTTATAGTGAAGACAATGTGTCCAATACACATGTAATGTCTACTTGGACCTTCACATAGAAGCAAGACTGTAAGCAGGATTAATATATTTCATCACTGTGGCTCAGGGAAAGATTTGCGGAAAGATACAGGTTTCATCACTTGCTTCTCCAGATAAGCTAGAAAAATATCCTTCCTGAAACCTTGAAGAGCTGTTGTCAGTCGTGTTGACAATACTGATCTAGACAAACCAATATGCTGACCAGTTTTCCAGGTGTGTCATGGTGGTTAGGGGTCCTACTAGAGCTTTTTGTGATTTTTCCCTTATGTTATTCCCTCTAAAACTGAACTTGTGTTGTGACAAGTATCTAGATTCTCCCCAGCTAATTTTTTTTCTCTTAGCTGAAGAATGTTCAGCTTGCCCTTCCCTGTCTGCACCATTACTTGTCATAGGATCAACTCAAGATTCACCGGATTAGGAGTCTTGCCTCATTAACAACATTTTTCAGGGGATCCAGATGTCAGTGTCTTCAACTGATAACCCTCCAAATAGTTTTAGGCTCTTGTACAGAGACCTGAACAACTTGGGACCAGAATATCTGAAAGAGTATCTTCTCTTTTACCAATCCCCTTTATCATGGAGGTCATTCTCCTTGTTCTTCTAAGAGGTCGAATGACATGTGGTAGCTCCATTTCTGAAGAACTCTGTGATGCTGCAGGCTAAGTGTGTTGTTTTTAGTTCTTGCTGAAGATCTGTGGTTGTGGTAAGCCATGGTTTTAATGATATCCTTTTTAATGTATTATTTTTACTCTTATTACATTCAGTACTCCATAAACTATCTAAATGTGTAGTGGTAAAGAATTACTGTAAATAATTAAGAATGCTTAAACCAAGCATCTGGAAACATTCTCAGTATAGGTGAGAGGAGTGCTGGTAACTCACCCACATTTCCACACAGATGCTTCATTCCTGGTCACCCAAAGCTGTCTTCACATGTCTGCTTTGGGAGTTTTAAAAGATTGTGTGATGTGTTTAGTGTTACATTGTAGTCTTCTGTGTCTCACTGGCTTAGCCACCAAACATTTCAACTGGCAGATGAGTTCAAAAAATTCAACCATCAGTGTTGCTGGATTAAATCCCATTTCCTTCATCTTAATTCTCTTGACAGTCAACTTGCATTTAGAAATAGAAAGCCTTGCACGGCCTGCTGTTATGTTTTCTTTTCCTTTTACAAAAGTCCTATTTTGGTCTAGATTATTTTAATTGCTATACATTACCAAGTAAGTGGCTTAAAAGAGGGGATGGAAGTACCACATTGCCCAGCATGTTTGACAGCTAGTTGTCTATTTGCTTATCACACATCCATTTGAAAGAAATCCATGAAATTCTACCTTTGCCTGCAAATATAAAGCCTTCTTATCCTGTCAAGTGAATGCAGCTGAGACATTGTACTGGAGCCAGCACAGTTGTACTGTGAAATCCCAATGTTCTGGTATTCATCTGTGTCTGCACAGTATAACATATGGAAAGGCCTTCATTTTATTTATTTAACATTTTATGAAGGAGCAAAAATATAACATATTTTATTCAATATCATATAAGTGAGAAGTATAAACTCGGACAGTTATGAAATTAATCATTTCTAAGGGATGGCTACCTTTTTTAATGCTTGGTGGCTTTAAGGTTTTAATACGTGGTGGCTTTAAGGTTGTTCTAGGCCCCCAAAACCCAGCAATTACCTGGATTCAAATGAAATGCCTGGAAGAGGTTGAACAACTGTTGGTTCGTATTAGCAGCAATAAGGTGGTATATTTATATATTTATTTCTAAATAGGTAACTGTGCCATCTAGGAATATAATGTTGTGAAATATATGTGCATGTACATTTTTAAAAGTATTGCAGAACATTCACAAATATTACATAACCACTGAAACAAAATTAGACAACAACAACTGAAACAAGATTAGACAATTAGAGAACAACAGGGACACACTCCCCCTGTCTTTCCACAGGGCATCCAAGGCAGTTTCCATTTGATATCCAGGTCTAAAACAAGACTGAAATGGGCCCAGTTTCTTCCAAGAGCACCTGGAGTTGTCTAGCCACCATCCACTCAAGCACCTTGCTCAGTTATAGGGTATTGGCTACTGACCTAAAATGACAAACATCTTCTGGATCTAGGTTTGTCCTCTTCTAAAGGGGCCTAATCACTGACTTTCTATCAGGGTAGGGACAAGTCCTTCTTTCAGAGGAGAATTCAAAATTTCACAGTCCAGACTCATGTTCTTTCCTTAGACTGAATGACTGGCCAACTTGGGCAAGAGTCATCTAAACAGGTGTTAGGCCAGACTTGTCCAAGTATCTTGTCCATGTCATCAGGCCTCAGTAATCTAAACTGAAACCTATTTGATTATAATTGCTGGTCTATAATTTGATACAACTACCAATACAAAAATCAGTAGTTCTCTCTCTAGCATATAACATGGGGTGTCTTTGCACACTGCTGAACTTACAAGTTAAGACTGCTATAAAAATACCCCCTCAATTTTCACCACCCAAATACATGTGGGAAAAAATGAGGATTTTGATGATTTGAAAGAAAAGGTGCAAAAAAAACAAAACAAAAATACTCAAGAAAAGTTTCTAATATGAGCTACCATCCTGTTTATGGTGTTCAAATTTAGGCAAAAAGTACCAATGTGAATATGTCTAAGGAATAATTTTTTTTTCTGATGATCAAATAACAAAGATCAGTTACTAAATGTTCTTTCAGAGAGACACAAAAGGGTAAAAGATTAAAAAAAATCTCTGTCAAGGTGTAAAGATAACCCTAGAAGCAGATGTTTAATATCAGATATCTGAAAGGGTGACGTGAGTCAAGATAATCATGTAGAAAAAGTAACTTTTTCTTGCTGATTATGTTTTCCCTTTACTTTTGTTGAGTAATGTTTCCTGCCATGACATGTTCGGTTCCTCTGTGTGTGTGTGTGTGTGTGTGTGTGTGAGAGAGAGAGAGAGAGAGAGAGAGAGAGAGAGAGAGAGAGAGAGAGAGAGAGAGAGGGAGGGAGGGAGGGAGGGAGGGAGGGAAAGTCAAGACTTTGCTTGTGCTGCCTGTCTCTCTCACAGTCAGACAATGAACTAGTGGGATGTTTTTGTCCTCAGCATTTCCGTACAGAGTAGGTGGGGGGAGCAAGTTGGCTTACTTAAGCACCCCTGATTCCTGAGATCCATATTAGTCAGACCTTTAGCTAAGAGAAAATAGCTATTATTAAACTTAGGGTTGGTGAGGTTTGATTTTGATCGTGTAGTTTTGTTTGTTTGTTTTTAGTTTCATTTAATATGGAAGCACAGGTGGATGGATCTTCCTGTTTTGCCCATGCAAAACAGTCTTTCTTGACATTTTTATGATTCTATGTGTTCAAAGACAAACTAATAAAGGCTAGATATCAGAAAAAGTTTCCTCACTGCCAGAGGAATACGACAGTGGAATGAGCTGCCTAGAGGGGTGGGGGGCTCTCCCACACTGGAGACATTCAAAGTAAAACTGGATAGTCATCTGAGTGGGATGTGTAAATTGGTGTCCTGCAACAGTAGAGGGTTGGACCCAATGGCCTTCATTGCCCCTTCCAACTCTACAGTTCTATGGTAAAGTACAAATTAACTCCACAGTGGTCTGCCATCTTTCACTACCATTTGTACCTGAAAGAAGAGCGGCAGAAACACCAGATGGAAATTGTCTATATAAGTCATGCAATGTTGCAATGACAGAAATATTCAGATTATGCATATTCAGATTCAGATTATGCAAATAATATTGTCTGGGTAAGTAACAGACAAACCTCTCTGTTTTCCAGGGAATTTAAAAAGAAAGAAAGAATCAATCAAGCCTATAATGAAAGCACCCCAAAGATCAGCATAAAAATCTTTCTTTCCTGCTCTAAAATTTAAAAAAAAATAATGAAATAGTTCTATGTATATTATAGCAAGTATAAAAATAGTCACCTTTTACAAATAATCTGTCATTCACAACCAAGGATAATAATAGGATATATAATTTATGGGTGGGGAGAGTAAACACAGAAGAACACATATGATGATTAGCTTGAAATGACAAATACACTCTCTCTGTGTGTATCTTTCTCAATAGTACTTTACATAATGCAAAGTATTATTAACTAATACTTCAAGCCAAACATAGTCCACCATTTGTGAATTACGGCCAGTCTTCACAACACATACTGGACTTCCAACTCTCCCCTGCAGTCTTCACGCTTTGAAAATTTTATTTTGAAAAGTCTTCCACTCTCTGGAGCAGATTTTGAGGGTGTATCTTCATCTGCTGCCAGTTCTCTTTTAATGAAATGCCAGGCATCAAATCTGAGACAATCTGTGTACAAAGCATGTATTCTTCCATACATAGTGAAATGGACGCTTTCTGTTCAGGAGTTATATTCATATGAATACCAGTTTGGGTCAAAAAGTAATATAGGTCTCTTGCCTTCATGACCTGCTGTGGGCTTCTCAGGGACCTCTGGTTAACCACTGTTGACGAGGCTAACCGAGATGGATTCCTGTCCTGATTGAGCATAGTTCTTCTTGCTTTTCCTTGCTACCCTTAATATAGATTTGTTTATTGTGTGACTCATAGATTTAACAATAGAGACATGTGATGGGAATGACATAGCAATCATACAATGATTTAATGTCTGGTACTTCCATGTTCATATTGCTATCTGGTATGTAGACTGTGGATCAGCTCGTGCCCCATAACAAAAATACTGGAGAATTTGTTCTGCACAATGTGCTTGCCTGAAATGTACAAGAGGTTCAAGTCCATTGTTGGATCAAGAAGTGCATGGGCAAGGTAGATTCAAATGAATTCTCCAGATGCAAATTGAAATGAGCATTGCAGTGCCATTGGAACTGTGGATTTTCAGGTCCTATGCCAGATGATGCACGCAGCCACTATATGAGACTATGGACACTACAGTATGCAATCAATAGAACGATAGCCTAGGCAGCATTCTGAGGTTTTCAGTTACAATTCCCATGAACCTTTTTCAGCATCACAAGTTGATTGGGGATTATGATAGCTCTAAGCTAAAATATATGGAGGGATCCACATGCCTATCCTGAAACAGACTGTGAAATATTCAACTTCATATGTATAAAGACAATTATCAAGTGATTGCATATTGAATATAATGTACTAATGATCATGTACGAAAATTGCTTGAATGGAACTACTACTTTTTTGTTTTGAAATTGCATCTCAACTGAATTTGTGAAGAGCTATTTTGCTTCCCTTGTCATTATTTTCTTCTAAGTAATGCCATTGTAGTGACATTCTGGCTTTTACATAAATTGTCATTTTAGTAAGTGGTAACAGATAATGGAAACATAATTTACTATAATCAGAAATGGTTCCATGTTTCAAATAGAACATTTTGCCCTAGTAATCAATATTTACTTCATTATAGTGCTAAACACTAGATTTATTTTATGCTATGCCATAGGATCATGGCTTCTGTTGTTTTTTTATATTTTAGAATTCAGTGAGGTTTTTCCCATGCTTATTCTCTGAAAAATAATTTCATGGAGTAAACAAATGAATAAAAGGTCTGACTTTTATGATAGAATATGTGAATTCCCCCCTTCTCCCTACTTAACACACTATTAATCCCATAGCACGGTGACAACTGAAGGAAGAACAAAGAAACCCCCCAATGTACTGTTCATTTTCTCATTTTACCAAAATATTGCAAAGAGCTTAATTCAAAATGAGGCTGCCCCATAAGTTTTGATATCATGATGTTGATCTTGCTTCTCCTGAGAACAGCTTGGGTACAAGGTCTTGATGGTATCAACACAGTCAGGTGTGTTTGGAACAAAACTCAGCAGAAGTCTCTCCAGCATTTTCAGACTTCCTCTCGCACTCAGCCTGGTCTTAGAAAGTGAGCCAAGCTGAGGGGGAGTCTGCAAAGCTATCAGAAGGAAGTTTGTGCAACCAGCATCCTTCTACCACTTCATGTGCAGCAGCGCCAACAAAGGCATGGAACACTGGTTGTGCAGCATTTGCATGGGGCTGTATTCTGATGAGAATCCCATGAATGCTGGGCATACTCACCAGGAACATGGACTTGGAGCTGCCACTAAGCACACTGTAGTCTGGGAAGCCAAGCCCAGAGAGTCAATGTCTCCCCCCCCCCCCAAATGGATTCCTCACACATCCCTATTGCCAGCCCTGGAATCAGAAGTCAGCATAGTGCCAGGACCCAGCATTTCAGAAGGGCATGTTGACTGCTGAGACCCTCCACTCACCAGTACCATCATCCCCTATCCCTTGGAGAGCTTATGTGGATGGGGGAGGTGGCAAAGGAACACATTACAGTGGGATAGAACAGCAGCAGGCAGATGTGGGAAGGGTGTGCAGAAGCAGAAAGGATGGAAGGAGAAGGCAGAGGTAAAAGAGGTAGGCAGAGGCAATGGCAGTGGAAGAACAACCCTGCTTGTACAGCATTCACGTGATTCTGCGGAAATGAGTAGAGCTGCACAGCTGATCCCCCCATTCCAACCTCTGCCTATGGCCAAATGGGTGAAAATCAGCTGGATGGCAGTGCCCTGCTGGGGAAACACAACTCAGCTGATTCCTCCAGTCACCTCCTTTCTTGCTTCCATTAGTGATATTCAGGGGTATGGGGTTTTGGATGCCTCTCTTCCAAGCAAAAGTGAGAATAGGGGGTGAGCAGGGGAATCAGCTGAGTACCACTGCCCCTAACTGGCACTGCCACCCCATTGCTTCTCACTGCTTCTGCTCATATTTGAGTGACTTCTTTCAGGTGCATGTGTGATTGGGTAGCAATGGGAGAATCAGCTGAGTGGTGCTGCTCCCTTCTGCAGTGCAACAAACAATCCCTTTGCTTAAGCATGGAACAGGCATCTGGTTTCGACTTCATGTATATGGTAGGCATGTCATGGAGCCGGGGATCAGAATAGATGGCCCAGGAGACCTCTTCTGACTCACTCTGTTTCTATGCTTCTGCTTTTGTTTGTTTCTGTTTGTAAAGGATGATGAAAGTTTCAATCCATTCAGTTTTAGATTACACTGACTCTGAAACAGTTTAAGTCCTGTTTCCTGCTAAATTAGCACTATAGCCACAGAAGGTGTGAAAAGACAGGAATGGAAGATGGATGTAGAGCACACAGTGGAAGAGAATGAAGGACTTTTAGATGCAGTATTTTCCAACCCCTGCTACACCATCCCAAGTCCCCCCACTAATATTCTCAAAGAGAGCAAGCAAAGTGCGCTTACCATACATTTCAAGAACTAGGATTGAAAAGCTTAGTTAAAATGATTCACTGCCATCTATACCCTCCTTTCCATATTCTGAAGGAGGGTGTATTTGTGTGCATGTGTGTGTGTGTGTCTGTGTGTGTGTGTGAGAGAGATTCTTTAAGAGTTTTCAGATTTTAACTTGTTCCACTTTGATGAAGACTTATTTCAATTCAGACTTCTCTCAAATCTGACCAAATAAACCTGAATGAGTTTAGAAATGTGTTGAAGCTGAAGAACACCTGTAAAATATATTTAAATACTAGGCTGTTAGACTTACTTCATTTTAGAATGTGCATACAGAGTAAACAAAGGATTATTAAAATGTATTTTGGAGAAGTGATGGTCTTTTCAATCATTATCATAATCATCATTGTTCTTCTACTGGATTGTAGTTATAGAGAAAGGGTGGAGGTGAACTTATTCAAAAACAAGAAAAATGATAAACAAAAATTGAAGGTTTACACATATATCTTGTAAACAACATTCAGCTATTTTCTCATCAGATGAAAACTGAGACAGAACTCAAGGCATTGTGGCAGGGATGGGCAGCTTCCAGGGATCTGGGATCCATTTTTCCCCCACCAACCACTTCATGCACCACTCTTGTGCCACCAGCACCTCATGGCATTCAGGGGCTGTGGCCCAAACAAACAAACTCCCTGCTATGGAAAACTACCTTTGACAAATTAGCTTGAAAATAATCATTAGTGTATTGAGGGTTTTTTCAGGAGTGTGGTGGCAGAGGCAAACTCTGGGCTGCACATTGTCCACCTGTGCATCACAGAACTTCAAATCATGGCAGAAGCTGAAGAGGCTACTTATCTTTAGGTGACAGATGCTGATCATTTTAAAAGCTTCCGGATCAGATGTGCTTCCTGGTCTAAGCAGAAGTAAGTTACTTTTGTTTGCTGCAGAGTGAGTCTTTTCCTTAGTGTTTAATTTTCCCAATATCACATGGCAGAAACCCCATCTAGCAAAAGACATTGTCTCTAAACACATAGTGTTATTTTTAACTATGTTGACTGTAATCCTTTTGAATTGACTGCTTAAGGAAAATCATAAACAGGACATGGGAAATGTTTAGTAATTTATATGAAATAACATAAAATCTTCCAAGAGTGTTCTTTTTAATATAAAAGAGCAGCTTCTTCAAGAGCAAAAATTATACTTGAGCAATTTATAGTCCACTTATCTCTGAGCTGAATGTGCACCTATGGTTTCCAAATCTGCTAAGGTACTCATCAAATCATCAGGGGTCTTAGCTCCAACAGAGGTGTCAGCAGGAGATAGGTAAGTACAATTTATGACCTTGGCAACTGAAGAAGTAATATGTTAGGATTCACAGGTAGATGATCTAAACACCCATGATGGTGATTCATGAATGAATGAATAAATGAATACAACCGTATCTAGGGCACCTGAATTATTCTCTGCCACCAACAGTTGGTGTCAGAGATGTCACTGTGTTTTGTAATATCCTGGCTTGGAATAAGAACATCCATGATTCACAACATCTGCTTTAAAAACAAGACACACATTATGCTGAGTTCTTATCTGGCTCAGATTTTAATCCAAGCAGAAAAGGAACTTCTTATTCTCTCATTCTTTTCACCCAAGCTTTCCCTTGCTTGTAAATAATTTAGGGATGACACTCTGTTGTTATTGTTAATATTACAATAATAGGAATTGTGTTACAATTAAATGTGATTTAAATAATAATATTTAAACTGCTTGGGCATTTATAGAAATATTATTAATAAATAAATATCTCCCAGTCTTACAACTACAGTCTTTTTGCCCTCCTTGATGACCAGTGTGGTCATAATTTCCCCAGGGCACCAATGAAATGCCTGGTAACCACATTTTGGATGTTTAAAATTATGCTCCGAAATAAATGTGTATAGTTTAGAGCACCCTGATCTTTCAGAGTGTATAGTCAGTAATCTGTAGGGTATCTGATAAGCTTCAGAACGGTGTACTAGCTATGACATTTCATCTTCCTAATGACACCAGCCTTTGCATGCTTCTTCTTTTTTAAATAGGTCTATCAGCAATTCCTGGTAGAACCCAAGAAACATAAAAAAGAGATTGAAAAAGGCCACCAGTGGCCCAAGGGTAGAACTTTCTATCCTGTAAAACCACTGGCCCTATCCATCTTCATCCATAAAGAAACTGATTTTTGAAAAATACTTTTAAAAAATTCATTCATTTTAACAATGTGATTTTTTTTCCCTCATTCTTGTTTTAAATTGTTTTAGTCTGCCTTTAAGAAAATAACACTCCCAAGCCTATGAACAGGTTAAAAACATTTATTTATTTATTTATTTATTTATTACCACCCACCTCTGTGTGGCACCCCTCACATACCTGTATGACACTAACAGGTGGCTTCTGAGTCTCCTCTTCTCAAGACTGAAAAGAGCCAGATCTCTCAATCTCTCCTAATATGGCTTACCCTGCAAATCAGGCACCATCCTAGTTGCCCTTCGCTGCACTGATTCAAATCTTGCTATATCCCTCTTGTGATGAGGGGCCCAGAATTGAACACAATACTCCAACACTAGAGTCATATACAGTGGCAGTAATGCCACTCTTGATCTAGAAGCCATGCTTCTGGCTATGTGTCCAAGGGTGGTGTTCACCCTCTTGGCTGCTGCATCACACTGGTGACTCATGTTTAGCCTGTAGTCAACCAGCATCCCAAGATCCTTTTCACAAGTTCTGCTCTCCAGCAAGCTTAAGTGCTGCTCCCTAACCTGTACTTATGATGCCCATTCTTATGCCCCAAGGGGAAGACCTTGCACTTATCTGTATTGAACACCATCCTGTTGTTCCCCGCCACTTCCACATCTGTCCAGAGGAATAAAGTGCCAGAGCCAGGCACACCTCTCTGGGGAGCAGGTTCCACAGCTGAGGTACTACTGCAAAAAAGGCCCTTCTCTGGGTAGCCACTCTTCTGACCTCCTTCACGGAGGGCTCCCAAAGAAGGACCTCAGAGAAGGAACTTAGGGTTCAGGCAGGTGTGCACAGAAGCAGACTCTCATTCATATGTCTGAGCCCTAAACTGTTTAGGGCTTCATATGTCATAGTTAACACCTTAAATTGGGCCCAGACTTCAACTGGTAGCCAGTGCAGGCAGCACAAGAGCAGCAACATATGATCACACCTGCCAGTCCCTGTCAAAAACCTGGCTGCTCTATTCAGAAATAAAAATTTAAAAAGGGTTAATGAAAGCAAATAAATATAATGAAATTTGGAAAGATTTTGTGAAAGCAGTACTGATAGAAGGTAAAAGTTTTAAACCTTATTAAGATTATATGGTTTTTTGGAGGGGGTATGGATATAATTGAAGAAGAGGGTTACAGGGATGAATGACTGGCTGAGGGCCTGGTGTCAGAGGGGATGCTTTGAATTCCTTGACCATGGCAACGAGTCCTGGCAAGGTATGGGGAGCCTATCACCAGGAGGGGGAACATGACTTTCAGAAATGGTCTAGCAGGCTTCATCCTGAGAGCTTTAAACTGATCCAGAGGAGGAGGAGGATCCCCAGAAACCAATCAGGAAACCAATCAGATTGGACAGGGAAGGAACAGGATCAGGGTCTCAGGGGCAGGGTGATGAAAGGGGATGACATATGAGGAGAGATTGAAGGAACTGGGTCTTTTCAGCCTAGAGAAGAGGAAACGTCAAAGGGGTCTTTTAGCAACTTAAAGGTATGTGAAGGAATGTCATGTGGGGGAGGGCTGTGACCTGTTTTCCCTTCAGTGGAGGACAGGATGCTTTCCAATGGGGCAAAGCTCAAGAAACCAGGCTTCAGGTTTGATGTCAAGAAGTACTTCCTGATGGTTAGGACCCCAAGGATATGGAATGGGCTTCCAAGAAAGTTGGTTGAGGCCCCATCAGTAAGAGTGTTCAAGGAAAGATTGGACAACCACATGTTGGGTATTACATGAGCAGAGCTAGCTGGATCTGGAAGTCAGACTAGATGCACTGGGAGGTTCCTTCTGACTTGCTTTGTTTCTATGATTCTGTGTAGGTGATGGACCAGCCAAAGTTTGTGGAAAGCACATCTTGCCACAGCAGTCATCTAGAACTCCAAGGATAACTCTGGGTCAAGGAGCACTCCCAGACTACTTGCCCTTTCACTTAGAGGGAGTGCAACTCTGTCCAGTACAGGACAAATATCACTCACATGGAAAGCTGAACCACCCACCAACAGAACCTACATCTTATATGGATTAAATCTTAATTTATTGGCCCTCATCCAGACCATTACACTAGTTAGACACTGGTTTAGAACAGTCACTGCCTCACTTGGATTGAATGTAAAAGAGAGGTATAGCTGAGTGTCATCAGCGTACTGATGATACTTCAGCCCAAACTTCCAGATGACCTCTTGCAGCAGTTTCTTGAAGATGTATTATCTTTTCTCATGATTTGGGTTACAAATTTGATTTTTTAAAAAAGCATCAAGTATTCTGAGTCCTGGTTTTACTATTTTAAGAACAGGAGATGTTCGGCACAACAGAAACTTATGTATGAGAAATGCATTTTAACAGACAAGCCTGAATAAAAACCATGAAGCACTGAAAGTATAGATCTGATAAGACAATATTGCAAGTCTATTTTGGCTTGAAACAACATCTGGGATGTCCACCAAGCAATATTTCTTTCTGAGAAAGCCTTCATTATACACCAAGCATTTTAAAGTGCTATACAATAGCTGCTTTTGCATAGCTCATCTTATATTACTTAGAAGATGTGCTTCTCTTTTCTTTTGTCCAATTGTCAATTTGTACTTTCTGAGAAAGTATTTGAAAGTATGCAGCCCTCAATTACCCATTTTTGCAAAGTGGAGGTACATCTATTATTGCATCTCATATACTAGCTGTAGATTCCAGAGATAATTGAGCAATAGAAATGAAAATAATTTTGTCAGACTTCATAAGGCAAATGTGCTGGGTAATGGATCCGTTTTGAAAGAGGTAAAATATTTTTGCAGTGGGTCTTGAAGTTTAGCACACAAAATCAGCTCCAAACCTCCATAGGAAAGGAACCTCCATAAGAAATAGGCACTGGGGCAAACAGACGAAAGGGTATACCAGGAGGATGAGGTCCATTGCAGAAGCATTCTTTGCAAGGCTAAGGCTGATTATGAGCTGAGATTTGCAAAGAATATCAAGGGCAACAAAAAGAGCTTCTATCAACGTGTAAATAGCAAGAGGAAGGGGTAGTAGGACCACTAGATAAGAAGGAAGGAGATCCAGTGACTGATGTGAGGGAACAGGAGCAGATGCTAAATGACTATTTTGCCTCTGTGTTCTCCCCAAAGCAGGATGGGGGAGATCCACATAGGGGATCAGATGAGGCTGGGGACTTAGGGACACAGATTAGAGTTACCCTCCACCCCCACAGGAGCTCCCTAGGGCACTGGATGTTACAAAGGCACCAGGCCCTGACAGGTTACACCCTAGAGCACTTTGAGACTTGGTGGGGCTTCTCTCGTGCCCACTGGCCTCCATTTTTGAGGCCTTGTGGGAAAGGGTGAAGTTCCAGAGGACTGGAGGGTGGTGTCAGTGGTCTCAATTTTCAAAAAGAGTAGTAGAGGAGACATGGGGAATTATAGACGTGTTAGCCTCACATCCATTGTAGGAAAAACAATGGAAGAGGGCGCCAGGTAGCCTTGTCAACCACCCCTCGGGCCTGATGGTGCTGCTGCTCAATGCCAGGTCGGTCAATACTAAATCTTCCCTCATCCATGACTTGATTGTGGATGAGGGGGCCGACCTGGCTTGCATAACGGAGACCTGGGCTGGAGAGGGAGGGGATGTTGCCCTCTCCCAATTGTGCCCGCCCGGGTATCTGGTTCAACACTGTTCATGCCCAGAAGGGAGGGGAGGGGGAGTCACGTTGGTTTACCGAGCCTCCATCTCTCTCACGGGTCTTCCGGTCCCTTTGAGACCAGGGCTGGAGTGCCTCTACTTGGTGTTGGGCGAACAAGACAGATTGGGGATTCTATTGGTGTACCGTGCACCCTTCTGCCCAGCAGTCTCCCTATCTGAGCTGACAGAGACCGTCTCAGACCTGGTGTTGAGGACCCCCAGGATGTTGGTCCTGGGGGACTTCAATCTCCATGCCGAGTCTGGACTGACCGGGGCGGCTCAGGACTTCATGGCCTGTATGACGGCCATGGGCCTGTCTCAACACGTCATCAGCCCGACCCATGAATGTGGACACACTCTGGACCTGGTATTCACGACGGGGCAGGAAGAGGATGACCTGAGGGTGAGGAACTTATGTTTGACTCCCCTGTCATGGTCAGATCACCTCCTGGTGAGGTTTGTGCTCAAGAGCGGCCTCTCCCACTATAAGAGTGCGGACCTGATTGTATGGGCCTGCCCCTGGAGCCGGATGGATCCGGATGGATTCCTGAAGGCCCTGGGGGAGTTTCCGGCTGACAAGACGGGTGCTCCTGTCGAGGCTCTGGTCGAACTATGGAACGGAGAGATTACCAGGGCTGTGGACACGATCGCTCCCAAGCGTCCTCTCCCACCGGGCAGAGTCCGCTCTTCCCCTTGGTATACACCTGAATTGCAGGCGATGAAGCGAGTTGGGAGACAACTGGAGCGTAGGTGGAGGAAATCACGGGATGAATCTGACCGAACACACTTGAGAGCCCACTATCGGGCCTATGCTGTGGCGGTGAAGGCGGTGAAACAGAGATTTTTTTTCCACTTCCATTGCCTCATCACAATGCCGTCCGGTGGAGCTTTTTCAAGTGGTGCAAGGCCTGGTTCGCCCGGGTCCTAAGGAAGATCCGATGCCACCCTCGAAGGCCCGCTGTGACGACTTTGCCAGGCATTTCAGGGAGAAAATCGCTCAGATTCGTCACGAGCTGGACTCCACTAATGAATCAGAGGTCTCTGAGGAGTTGCCAATGCTACCGTCTGGTCCAAAATTATTGGAGGAATTTCAATTATTGCGGCCCGATGATGTGGACAAGGTGCTTGGACGAGTACGTCCCACCACTTGCCTATTGGATCCTTGCCCGTCTTGGTTAATAAATAACTCCAAGCATGGGATTGGGACCTGGATCTTGGAAGTGGTTAACGCTTCTCTGAGGGAGGGTCGAGTGCCTGCCCCTTTAAAGGAGGCGGTAATACAACCAGTCCTGAAGAAAGCGTCACTGGATCCAGAGATGGCCACTAACTATAGACCTGTGGCCAACATCCCGTTTCTGGGCAAGGTGTTGGAGCGAGTGGTGGCGGGACAACTCCAAGCACTCTTGGATGAAACTGATTATCTGGATCCTTTTCAGTCCGGCTTCAGACCCGGGTACAATACTGAATCTGCCTTGGTCGCCCTGTACGACGACCTGTGCAGGGAGAAGGACAGGGGGAGTGCATCCCTGTTGGTTCTTCTGGACCTCTCGGCGGCTTTCGATACCATCGACCATGGTATCCTTCTGGATAGACTTGCGGGATTGGGGGTCGGAGGCACTGCGTTGAAGTGGTTCCGCTCCTATCTCAATGGTCGATTCCAGAAGGTAGTGCTGGGGGACCATGTCTCTACGTCATGGCAGTTATGCCATGGAGTACCACAGGGCTCCATTCTATCCCCTCTGCTATTTAACATCTATATGAAACCGCTGGGAGAGGTCATCAGGAGGTGTGGGCTGCGGAATCATCAATACGCTGATGATACCCAACTCTACCTCTCGTTTTCCACTAATCCAGGTGAGGCAGTGGCTGTGCTGAACCAGTGCTTGGCCAAGGTAAGGGAATGGATGAGGGCCAATAAACTGAAACTCAACCCAGACAAGATGGAGGTCCTGTTGGTTGGTGGATTGGGTTTCGGAGAGGGTGGATTTGACCTGGTCCTGAATGGTGCAACACTCCCTCTTAGGGATAAGGTCCACAGCTTAGGAGTACTCCTCGACCTGGAGCTTTCTTTGGAAGCTCAGGTGACAGCAATGGCAAGGAACGCCTTCCTTCAGCTTCGACTGATTAATCAGCTGCGCCCCTACCTGGAGTATGACTGCCTGGCGACAGTGACACACGCGCTGGTGACTTCCTGCCTAGACTTCTGTAACGTGCTTTACGTGGGGCTTCCCCTGAAGACAGTCCGAACACTTCAATTGGTGCAAAATAGAGCTGCCAGGTTGCTGACGGGGACGGGGCGTTATGGTCACATGACTCCAGTCCTCCGTCAGCTTCACTGGCTTCCCATTGAAGCCCGGGCCCAATTCAAGGTGTTGGTTATGACCTATAAAGCCCTAAACGGCTTGGGTCCTGGCTACCTGAACGAGCACTTACGTCCGTATATGCCCGACCGCCCTTTGAGATCTGCGGGAGAGTCCCTTCTCCAGTAACCCTCCATGAAAGAAATTAGGAGAGTAAGTACTCGGAGGAGGGCTTTCTCTGCAGTGGCGCCCAACCTATGGAATTCACTCCCCAAAGAGGTCCGCCTGGCACCGTTGTTACTGGTTTTTCGGCGCCAGATAAAGTCCTTTTTATTTAGACATCATTTCAATTGTTAAAACATATGATCTGGCCAGGGCAACTTCTTCTTCCTTCTCTTTCTCCTCCTATATTTTTATTTACTTATTTTATACTGATAATTTTAATTTTATATTTGTAACTCAGTGTATTTTTTGTATTTTTGTATTTAATGGTAATTTATTCTGTTCTATTGTATTTCAATGTATTTTATTGTGTTGTAAGCCGCCCCGACGTTTCGGCAAGGGGCGGCATAGAAATGTGATGATAATAATAATAATAGTAACAATAATAATAATAATAATAATAATAATAATAATAATAATAATAATAGCGAAGGATCTAGTAACCCTACATAGGGAAGGGAGGCTGGTGGCCACAGAACACGGCTTCCACAAAATCAGGTCCTGCCAGACAAACCTTGTGGAATTTGATGACTAGACCAGGTGGCTAGACTATGGGGATGCAGTGGATGTGGTTTCCCTGGATTTCAGCAAGGCCTTTGACAAAGTGCCCCATGATATCCTGGCTGAGAAACTGAGGATTTTTGAGATGGACCAATGCCCTGTCCAATGGATTAGGGCATGGTTGACTGACCAAAAGCAGAGGGTAACCATTAGTGGGGAATCATTGGGGTGGCAGCCAGTGACAAGTGGGGTCCCCCAGGGCTCTGTCCTGGAAATGATCCTGTTCAATCTTTTCATCAACGACACGGAAGAAGGGGTGAACAGTCTGCTGATCAAATTCGTAGATGATACTAAACTGGGGGCAGTGGACACAACTGAGGAGCAGCTACTCCAGATCCAGAATGATCTGGAGAGATTATGGAAGTAGGCAGGAGACAAAAGGATGGCATTCAATGTGGATAAGTGCACATTCTTGCACTTGGGGCATAGGAATGGGTGTCATAAGTACAGGTTAGGGAAAAGTGGCTGGAAAGCAACACTTGTGAAAAGGATCTTGGGGTGCCGGTCGACTGCAGGCTAAACATGAGTCAGAAGTGTGATGCAACTGTCACAAGCACAAATGCCTCCCTAGGATGCATAGCCAGAAGGTGGCTTCTTGATCAAGAGAAATGTTACTGCCACTCTATATGACCTTGGTGCGCCCACAGCTGGAGTATTGTGTTCATTTCTGGGCCCCTCATTATAAGAGGGATATAGCAAGGTTGGAATCAGTGCAGCAAAGGACCACAAGGAAGGTGGCTGGTTTGCAGGGTAGCCATATGAGGAGAGACTGAAGGAACTTTTCAGCCCAGAGGAGAGGAGATTCACGGGGTGCCTGTTAGCAACATATAGGTATGTGAGGAGGTGACACACAGAGGTGAGTTGTGACCTTTGCCCCTGAGGATGAGGGCAGGATGTGTTCCAATGGATGAATGTTCAGGGACCAAGAATCAAGGTGAATGCCAGGAAGTACTTCATGACAGGGTATGAAACTGTCTTCCACAGGAGGTGGTTGAAGCCCCATCAGTGAGAGTGTTCAAGGATAGACTGGACATGTCATGGGCAGAGCCAGCTGGAGCTGGGGGGGGGGGTGGTAGAGTCAGACTAGGTGATCCAGTAGGCCCCTTCTGACTTTGTTTCTATGTTTCTACATTTCAGTAATGCATGCTGGATCAGCTGTCTCATCCACTTTTAAATCAAGGCCACCTTGCTTCCCTTGCTGCCACCAGCTCAGCCACCACCTCTGCGATCGCCCTGTTCCTGCCTGCTGGAGTTCTCCACCATGTCTACACCTCAGTCCTGGACTCCAGACTCTGAACCCAACATTGCCACCAACACACTCACTCACTTTCCCTCCCTTCCAGCAGGACTGTTGCTGGACAGCTCCAGGCTCTCCTAAAAGAAATAGATTATCTAGATCCATTTCCGTTGTGCTTCAGGCCTGGGTTTTCAACAGAAATTGCCTTCGTCATCCTATGGGATGACCTTTGCCAGGAGAGGAACAGGGGGAGCATGACCCAGTTGATTCTCTTGAACAATCAGGGGCTTTCAACCATCGACCATGGTATCCTTCTGGATAGGACAGTCATATTGGAAGTTGAGGGCACTGCTATATTAGTACCCTGCTGTTAGTACCCTGATGATATTCAACTCTACCTCTTGTCTTCATCTACTCCAGTAAGGTAGTGACTGTTTTTAGCCAGTGCCTGGGCTCAATCCAAACAAGATGGAGGCACTGTTCATGGGAAGTCTGTCCATTCAACTGGGAAACTTTCAACCTGTCCTGGACTGGGTTTCAGTCCCCCTAAAGGACAATGTTCTCAGCCTTAGAGTGCTCCTGGACCCCAAGTTGTCACTTGTTTCTTAGGTGAACTTGGTAGCCAAGAGCACTTTTTACAAGCTTAGACTAGTCTATCAGCTGCATTCTTCCTTGGATGAAAGAGTCTTGCTGCAGTTATCCATGCACTGGTAACCTCATGCCTGGATTACCATAATGTCCATATGGGACCATTGTTAGGAAACGGTCCAGACAATGCAGCTGGTCCAAAATTCGGTGGCACACCTGCTGACCAAGTCTGCCTTCACAAGCGCATAACACCAGTCCTTTGCAGGTTACACTGGCTGACGGTTGCCATCCAGGCCTAGTTCAGAGTGCTTGCAATAACATATAACGATCTAAACAGCTTGGGGCCAGGATATCTGAGGGAATGCCTGCCTCCTTAAGTCAAGGCTCAATCACTGAGATCCCCATCAGAGGCCTCCTTCTAATTCAACCACCCAGTGAAGTACAGGGGGAGATGGCAAGGAGAAGAGCCTTTTCTGTAATGCTGCCACATCTGTCGAACACTCTTCCAACTGAAATTCCCCTTTCCCCTTTCCCTTTTTTACATTTAGGCATCTGGTGAAAACATTTCTTTTCTATAATTATTTTGGTAAATGGAATTGGTTTTTATTATGCTTATTCTATAAGTTTCATTGATGCTGCTGCCATGTTAAAGCAAAAGAAATGTTAGTTGCCAGACACTTTTACACAAAGGATTATTTTAAACCGATTATTTTAATACGATTTTATTATTATGTGAATGCTGATTTTTATCATTGCTTTATTTAACTTCTATAGTTTTATTAGTCATTGTTTGTATTGTTTCATTTTATTGCTCTTTTTAATGTACTGCAATGTACTGTAAGCCGCACAGAGAGTCTCACTGCTATGGGGTACAATGTACAAATGCAAATAATGAATAAAAAAGAGAGAGAACTATTATGATCTGCATTTTAAAAGCATCAACCGAGAACAAAAGGCTGAACTGGTACTCACTAAACCTGAACCTAATGTTTGCTGCAGAATGCAATGCAATTATTACCTGCCTGGGATGTGTTCCTTCACCTCTCTAGACCACGTCCCAGTATTATATCTCTCCCTAATCATCAACACCCTAATTGCCTCTCTAGGTCTCCATTACTCTTCCAGGCACTAATTCACTCCAGAAGGGAAAATTAGCTCCTCGTACACACCAAGCCACAGGAGCCAATCAGTCTAAGGACAGAGTAGTGATTTCATCCTTGCACCCCTCCTGAAATGGCTTCCCCAAAAGGTGCAACTCAGCCTTTTTCTGCACCAAAGAAACTCATACAAGATCTTGCCGGGGGATAGGACATCTCCATAAAAAAGTGCCAAACCAGAGATATGCAAAGTGATCACATTCTCTGGCCCAAAATGTTTCTTTGGAGCAGCCACAGAGAGCAGGCAAAGCGCTATGGTGACACGCTCAGTCACACTCTACTGGCAGATGGTTTTTTCTTGACCCTTTCTTCTCAGGGGAGTATGTTTACACCGTGGGAAGGAATGAGGATTTCAGAGACATTTCCCTTTCCTTTCTGCTGTTCATGGCTGCACAGGATTTCTTCATGCTAAGGCTGTAATCGTATGCACACATTCCTGGGAATAAATCCTATTGAATTCAATGGCGTTCATACATAGTAAGCACTGTAAATTATTATTTTTATTATTATTATTAGAACATTTCTAAAATTAGTTATTAGTAGGACTATAAAATATTTAGCTCAGTAAATAGCCATTTTGCTACTGAAGTGGGAAGACAACTGCAAGGGGACAGTTAATTAGATCATTTATAACTCATTAAGTAGAAAACTGCTCTATGCCTGTTGGTTACTGCTAGCAAACATTGATTCCAGTATTGAGTTTATCTATTCTAAAGAGATCATAGAATTTTGCTGATCGGTCTTAGATAATATCTTGGATATATTTACAAATTAGGGGAGGTACTGATTCAATACCATTGGACAGAATTTTAGGGATGTCAGAGAAATCTTCAATGGACCTAAAAGGGTTCAGGTTTCTATTACTCTGACCCACGGACTTCACAGTGGCTTTTTCCAAGTAACCCAGATGTTACAGACTTGCGTTTTTTTTAAAAAACAACAACTGTTCATAAATGTATGTGAATTTAGTTGCAGAAAAATATGGAGGAAACATTGATTGAAAATGCACTTTTTCAGATTTGCATATTTTCAGAAGTTATGATGCCTGAAAACCAGTTATTTTTTCCCATAATGACTGAGGGCATCTGAAGAATGTTCATCCTTGACTCTTCCAAAGCACAAGCGTTTGAAACCCATTACAAAATATGCTGTGGATGTGCCTGTCAGCAGCTCTACTTCTTCCCTACCTCTCCCTATAGTGTTTAGATATAACAAAAGACATTATTTGAAAACACAGACTGGGTCCACACGTAAGAACAAGCCATGATTGTGTCATGCTTTGTCATTACATGTGAACCATAATAAGAGTGGTTTCCATGGAGCCACAGAGAAAAAACTGTTTATTTTATAGTTTCCATGCTTCTCTATGACTCATTTGCTACCTCTACCCAATGGTTACATGGTTTCTGTTTCTGCCAGCAAGTTTCACAGCAAGAGTGGCTGTAAGCTCTCCAGTCAGCATTCTTCAATATCCAGATTGGCCAAGCTACTAATCATTTGCAGTTATTGTGTTGTGATTGGCTGTTTCATCCTCTCTTTCTACTTTGCTGGTGTGCTCCTTTCCTGATTGTCAGGATCTGGGGACAGGATGTGGGCAGTCAGAGACAAGACAAGTGCAACAGAAGCAATGGGACCAGGGCAACAGAGCTTCAAGAAAGACAGAGTACAAAAACAGGGGCTAGAAAAACTTCTCTCCCTCCTCCTTTCACTTTGCCTCCCTTCTAATTGGTCCAAGTGTCGAAGTCTTCTCCTCAGCTGGGCATTCTCCATGGCAACAGGCTGTTCAGCCTGATCCCCAGGAACTTGTACAGAAACTTCTGAGCCAGGTGGCGGGGGGGGGGTTGGTGTTTGCGCCATGGGCACCAAGTAGAAATCTTCCTGTTCTAAAGCCTGATCCTCACTGGGGGCTCCTGGCCCTCTTTCGCATGCTAATGACTCCTCCAAGTCGTTAGGCACGACACAATCATGCACTGCAGTTGAAGGTCCTGGAGACTTACATAGAAGATGCCTTCACACTGCGACTCTTTGTCACAGCAGCTCAAGCCATCTCCAGGACCCATTGTGCATTGGATCCAAGAATAGCCATGCCTTATTCCTGCCTCCCTCCAAGCAGACCCTGTCTTGCTCCCACCTGTGTCTTTCCATGTGTTCCTGTCTTTCTTATGAGTAGACCCTGCCACATTCCAATGTTCCTACCCTACTGGCAATTACACACTGGTAAACCAACCCTGGAATTGTGCTCTGACACACTCTCTCTCTGACTCTCTCCCGCTCTCTCTCTGACTCTGTGTGTGTGTGTGTGTGTGTGTGTGCGCGCGCGCGCATGCAAAATCTGACTGCTCTACTCCTTGCTCTACTCCTGGATCTTCTGACTTGCCTCTAGCCTCTGGCCCATAGTGTAGCCCCAGACTCATTTTGAGCCCTTGCCCTGGATCCAGTGTTTTGTCTATTCCTTCTGCCACCCACAGACTGGTCCTCACAGGAACCGGGAACAGGAGAGGTCAGGCGGGATGTAGACAAAACAGAAAACACAAGGACATGTACTGCTAAGGCAACATGGCAAAGCAGGAACCAGGAACAGGCACCACAGCAAACAGGAAGCTCTCCATTGCTGAAGCCAATTCTGAAGGGAAGAGCTTGTTCTTGTACAGCTCTTCCTGCAGGACTCCCAGCTGGTGCTCATCTCTACACTGAAAGCACCAACAAGACTTGGAACCAATCCTTCAAATATGGTGGTGGTTGCTCTGGGTCTGGCCATCAGAGCAGCCCAGTTCCTGATACAATGCTCACTGGCAACTTTGGAATCTTGGAGGCAGTGGAGCATGTTGCCACACAACCTTCAGCTACAGTGCCGTTGGTGACATCTAGACTGGACCCTTCTCTCTGGTTGCTAAATTTTATTGAAACAGTGCTTTCAAATTTCTGTGCTCTGCTCTGCTCTGCTCTTTGAGCCAGTGCTCTCATCTTGTGAAAGCTGCCTTGCACAAGGGTAGAACATAGGTTGTGTGTAGGCATCACCAACAGGGCACTCACTTTGAAACCCTGCTCTTTCTCCTCCCTTCTACTCCACTATCTTTTTCCTTCTGTTCCTAAGCACTGCCAACAAGCCCTGCCATCCCCCACCCTGCAGCCATGGCTGCAGTTCAAATACATTCCCAACAGCCAGAATTTTCCCATGCAGAGGCTCACATGTGCTCACACAGGAAATTCTTCCCAGCAAGACACACCACCTCTGTCCCTGACATGGCTGTACATGCTGATGCCCTCTATGCACTTGGCTCTTTCCATCATGTGTGAGTCCTGAGGACAGGCAGAACATGGACACATCTGCAGGAAGGGTGTGTGGCTTGCACATTGGCACAGAGTATGACAGCACAGGAAAGTACTATTCTAGAGCACTTATATTCTAGTGAGTAAATGGTTGCTTCTTCTGAGCAGCAAAAAGTCCCGCCTTCAGTCATGCTAATAGTATAAATCAGTGGTAGTGAACCTATGGCACGTGTGCCACAGTGGGCATGCAGAGCCCTCTCTGTTGGCACACAAGCCGAGTCACCCCAGCATCGCCCCAGCAGCCGAGCATTGGATGACAGCACACATAGGGGCCATGAGCATCCTCGGAAAAGGAGCAGCAGCGCCAGGTGATGATGTCATGAGCCACGGCTCATTAGCAGCGACTCATCCGAGCTTTCTCATGGCCGGCCAGTGCACTGCCAAGGGGGGGGGGGGG